>NC_081840.1:152732430-153053055 GCF_963259705.1 Myotis daubentonii | reverse complement strand
CCAGCATCAGAAAGAGAGAACCGATTGAAAACAAAAGAACATAAATTTCAAAAATTAACAACTCTACCAAATAAGAGGATAACTTACTTCAGAGAGGGATTATGTTTATCACTACTTATACACCCATATTTTCTGTGCTTAATTCCCATGTAAATAATTAACAAAATTCATAAATTTTTAAATAGCATTCTAGAATTAAAATCAAGAAAATTTATAAATTAAAAAATATTTCTTGAAATTCTAGCGTTGAAAAATATTATCTAAAACTATAAGTTGAAGTAATTTAATAGAGTTGGTAGCTGATTAGACATTGCAAAAGACAAGATTTTTGAACTGAAAGAGAGAAAAAATTAAAATATACAGAGTAAAGGTCAGAAGAAAAAAAAGAAAAACACAGGAAAAAATAGAAATATTATTAGAACACAATAAAAAGGCTTTTAACATATGTATAATTAGGATCCCAGAAAGAAAAATAAATCAAATGGGAGAGGAAAAATATTTAAAGAGTTAATGGCCAAAAACATTCCAACATAAATGGCAAACATCAATACACACTTTTAATAAGTAGTTAGTCAGATTTATTCTTATTATTTTCCTTTTGAAGGTAGGTGTGGGTGGCGGGGGCGGGGGAGGGAAGGGATATAATATTATTTCCTGGATTCATTTTAAGATTTTTCTCTTTCTCTTTGGTTTTTAGCACTTTTCCTTTCCATTCTTATGTGTGATTTATTTTTCAAATTGTCCTGTTTGGAATAATCTGCCCCCCGGAGTTTCTCTGTATAGGCTAAGCTTTATTGTTAGCTCACACCTATAATCAACTAGGGGGAAAATGGCCAGAAATTATCAGATTATTTAGAAATATTATTTCTGTCTAAGGGATTTCAATACATCTAGTTCTCACTTTACAGCTCTCAAATAGCTGTAAAATAGAAGTTTTGTAATTCTACTTGTTTAGTAGGTACGTTAGCCTATTTGGTCCACTCCATTCTATTTGGATGTTTCTACTCTACACCTCCTCAGGGAAATGAGATCTGTCCATCTCACACCCAGCCTTCTCTAAGGCATGTTGGGAAAGTATCATCTTATGGTCTGATGGTGTTTGTTAGAGATGTGGGAGCTCTTGTTTCAGTGAACACTTTGATTCCTGCCCATATTTGGAAATGGGCTTAAGCTAAGGATTTTAGTTTAGGCATACTTTATACAAATTTGTTTCCATCTCTACCTGAAGCATGGAGACTTAGAAAATGAGTAGCAAAGTGTGCAAAATATGACAAACAGGCAGGATAGCATTGGGAAGTTGACAGTCCAGGAATTTTTTTTTTAATGTACAAAAGTGCTCCCTTCTTCTGCACCCTCCCAACATACCTAATGGCAACATCCTTTTCATTCATTCACAAGAAACACTTATGGGGTGATGTTTCTGTATCAGACACTGTTCTAGAAACCTGGAATTGAGCAGTAAAGAAATTGAAAAATTGGCAGAAAATATATATATCAAGCAGAGACTGAGTGTCAGGATAAACCCCTAGGTGGAGCTAGCCTGAAGCCCAGGCTTTCAGGGCAGTGAGATAGGGGAGTGGGAGGAAGGGGGCCACAGTAACAGGGGCTTTGTGCTTTGTGGGGCGGTGCAGAGCATGAAGACTATTAGAGAGATTTTGGACTTACTCTGGGTGAAATGGAGACTTTTCTGCAAGGCTTTGATCAAGAAGTCACACACCATGACTTAAATGTTAAAGGATCCTCCCATGTTTGAAGTAGGTGAGGGCAGTGGCAGTAGGAAGTGGTGTTGAGCACAGCCCTGCAGAAACTCATGAAAGAGAGAAGGTTGGTGTGGATGACTGTGTTCACCTGCGGCAGCAAGAAGGCTCAGATTCATACAAGTTCAAGGCAGAGCCAGAATGACGTCTTAACAGACTGAGGATATTATCAGCATTAGTAGGAACAAGAGATAGATATACACTTACGAAGTGACTAAGGAGGAAATAAAAAGTGAAAATTCAGTAGCGAGCAGTGTTGTTATTCTTTGCAGAGCAGTAATTGTAACAACATGTTATTCCCAAATTACTCATCCCTCAGATTTAAAAGAACAAGTTATTCGGTATTTAAATGTTTTCACAGGGATATTGGCAGTAACAGCTTTTTTCTATTCACACATACCCACATGCACAGAACTTAACAGATTGCACAGAGCAGGGAGTTCAATTGGCATCAGCGTTCTTTTATTGGCTGAGTTGAGCATATTTTACAAAATAATGTTCCTGGCATGCCAGGAACGTGTGGTCTCTCAGCCTGATTACTTGGAGTCGATACTTCCTCTTCAGTTTAATTTATCTCTGTAGGCTTTTATATATTTCAAAACCCTTTCGTTTAATTTTAGTCGGTTTTCAGAAGGAAGCAGAGGTAAATGTGTGAACAGGGGATTTTAAACATCTACTCCCTTCTTCCTGTGTAACTTTCTTCTCTTTTCTTCTGAGACACCACACCCTCCTTCTTTATATATGGTGATTATGGAGCACTTTCAATAAACCATTTTTAATCTATGAATTTAAAACATAATTGTTAGCCCTGACCAGCAGCTCAATGGTTAAAACAATAGCCTATGCACAGAAGGGTCTTGGGATTTGATTCTGGCCAAGAGCACATATCTAGGTTGCAGGTTTGATCCCCAGCCCCAGTTAGAGTGCATATGGGAAGCAACCAATCAATGCGTCCCTCTCTAATCAATGTTTCTCTCTCATGCATGCTCTCCTTCCTTTCTCTCTCTTCCTCTGCCCCCTCCCTTCCACTCTCTAAAAACCAATGAAAAAGGTATTAATAAAAATATTCTATATAATTGTTATATGATAGCATAGTGTGTTATAATATTTTTAATTAAGTCTTTATTATTAAAAATATTATATATGTCCCCTTTTCCCCCTCAGTAACCCCTTTTAGCCCACCCTGTGCCCAACCCCAGGCCTTCACTACCCTATTATCTGTGTCCATGGTTTATGTATATATGCATACAAATTATTTGATTGATCACTTCCCACCCATCCACCCACCCCCACCTTCTCTCTGAGATTCCACCGTCTTTTATATTCTTCTGTGTCTCTGGGTCTATTCTTTTCATCAGTTTATTTTGTTTATTAGATTCCACATATGAGTGAGATCATGTGACGCTTGTCTTTCTCTGACTGCTTATTTCGCTTAAAATAATACTCTCCAGGTCCCTCCATGCTATAATATTTTGTTTGTATTCCAGTATTATAGCAGATGACTTCTTGTGTTTTGATCATTCTTTTAGCGATTCTTTGTTATTCATTAAATCCTTGTGATTCAGTTTTGGTGGAGGCATCTATTTTGTTTTTTGGTGTGTTTCTTTTTTGTCCTCCAGGACATAAGAGTTCGATCAAGGGAGCTCCCATTAGACTGTCAGCTGATTTCTCAACAGAAACTTTGCAGGTAGGAAGAGACTGGTAAAAAATATTCAAAGTAATGAAAAACAAGGACCTACAACCAAGATTCTCTACACAGCAAATCTATTATTTAGAATTGAAGGACAGGTAAAGAACTTCCCAGTCAAGTAAAAAATAAAGGAGTTAATCAATATCAAAACAGTATTACATGAAATATTAAAGATCTTGAAGAAGAAGAAGAAGAAGAAGAAGAAGAAGAAGAAGAAGAAGAAGAAGAAGAAATGAACTATAAAATGGCAATAAATACATATCTATCAAAAAATGAATCTAAAAAAACAAAACAAAATAAATGAAGAAGCATACTCATAGATAAAGAGAACATTTTGATGGTTGCCAGATCAGGGGTGGAGGGGCATGGGTGAAAAATGTGAAGGGATTAAGAAGTACAAATCGGTTGTTACAGAATATCATGGGAATATAAAATATGGCATAGGGATATAGCCAATAATATTCTAATAACTATGTATTATGTCAGATGAATACTAGATTTATTGGATTGATTACTTAGTAAGTTATATAATATCTAGTCATGGGGGTGTATACCTGAAACTAATATAATATTATTAACTGTAATTGAAAAATAAAAAATGACTTAAATTTTAAAAAGATAATAGGAAAGCCTGAATATAAATTAACTATAGGGTAAAACTCAAAAACAAAAGGAAAGAAATAATGAAGATCAGAAATTTAAAAAAAAAAAAACACAGAAAATGAGGTGTCATAGAGAGGATCAACAAAATTACCTACTTTTTTTTTAGCTGTGTAATAACTATTATTAAGATGGAGACAATACAAGTTCTTTCACAAGTGATTCATTAGAAAAAAGATATGATGTCTCTGAAGAGTGTCCCTTGAGTGGGTGGAAGGAAGTCTCTCCTGCACGCCAGGTAGGTAGAAGAGGATTTTGACAGCTGAGAGAGGACACCAATTAGAGAAAGCCACCGAGATTTCTTTGGCATTGTTTGTTTTTGCTCAGAAAGCTGCATACAATTCACTGTAATATTTACAGATTCAATACATTATTTTTAAAGAAACTGTGGTAAAAAAAACACACAAAACACCTAACAGAAACTTTAGTTTCATGTGAGACAATTTAAGATAGTATTAATTTTCATTAGGTAATGTACAACTCTAAAACAGTGGCCCTGAACATTACCAAGATGGCTTATTAAAAACATAGACTCCTGGGTCCGATCCCAGTTTCTGATTTAGTAGGTCTGAAATGGGATCTGAGAATTGCGAGTTCCCTGGTGATGCTGATGCTACTGGTTCCGGGACTATTCTTTGAGAACCACTGATTCAAGACACTGTCCACAAGTTATAGAAGTAGAAAACGGGTGATGGGCTGCCCAGAGGGTAGTCAACAAAGTAATGACAGACATTCCAGAAAGTTATGGAAACCTTTCATGCAACAAATCTTAAGACAGAAGGATTAGTAATATAACATAAAATAAAAATTTACAAGACAAAATTTGTGGTGCATTAAACATGACATAAATTCTTAAGCCAAAGAATCCATCAAGGTGGGTTCTATTTTCACTTCTCTTTGAATGTGTACTGGACTGGGACTTCTTTGACCAATGAAGTATGGGAGAGGTAATGCTGTGCAGGTGCTGGCTCTAGTCTTTAAAAAGATTGGCAGTATAACAGTCCCCTCTTATCCACTGGGGATATGTTCTAAGACCTCCAGTGAATGCCTGAAACCACAGAGTATCGAGCCTCATATATACTACAGTGGGGCCGTGACTTACGAGTGTCCCGACTAACAAGTTTTTTGAGATACCAGCTGTCTCTCCACCGATTTTTTTGCATTGAGTTGATAGAGTAATTTGAGTTAACGAGCTCCTTAATGAGCTCGGTCTTGGAACAAATTAAACTCGTAAGTCAAAGCCCCACTGTATGTGTGTTTTTTTTTCCAAAACATGCATACCTGTGATAAAGTTTAATTTATAAATTAGGCATAGTAAAATAATAATAATAATAATAATAATAATAATAATAATACTGTATAATAAAAGGCCAGGGGCCATAAATGTAATGACCAGAATGACTGCTCGACCAGTCACCATGAGGTGCATTGACCAACTCTCAGATCAGCGATGGTGAATGGAGGAACCGAGGTGGGTGGCCGGAAGACTGGGCTGGCTGTCAGGCTGTTGGGATCCCCAGCTCATTTCCGGCTGCTCCGGGGCTTAGACCAGTGGGAAAGCAGGCGCCGGTGACTTCACCTCCATGCTTGTGCACCAGGCTGGCCGCTGATGGAACATACTGCCAGCTCAGGGCTGCTCACGTGGGAGCTGCTGCCACCACCACTGACAGAAGCTGTGGGACAGGCCCACAATTTACCCACCCGGTGGCAGAGGTGGCGTTTGGCCTGGGGACTGGCGAACAGGCAGAAGATGGCCCTGATCGCAGGCTAGGCCTAGAGACCTTACTCATGCATGATTTCATGTGCTGGGCCTCTAGGAGAACTAAAATACATATATTGTAAAAATTATGTGAATATGGTCTCCCTTTCAAAATATTTTATTGTACTGTACTCCTTTTACACTTAAAGGAATCATTCTACAAGCACTCTTTGGCATATCTGGATCACCAGCATCACTACTCTTGTGTTTGGAGGACATTATTAAGTAAAATAAAGACTACTTGAAAGCACAGCAATACAGCAACAATCAATCTGATAACTGAGACCACTACCAAATTATTAATGGGTGGGGAGCACGTACTTCCCCTTTGGGTTTTCAACTTCAATATATTCCTTAGGTTATTTCTGTTTTTATGTGGAGACCTGGGCAAAGGGATGATCCCTGTCCTGGGAAGGTCTGAGCTACTGAGAACTGTGCACAATTTAAAACTTAAGAACTGTTTATACCTAGAATTTTCCATTTAATATTTTTGGATCACCGTTGACTGTGGGTAACTGAAACTGTGGAAAGTGAAACTGCAGATAAGGAGAGACTACTGTATAAGCCCATGTAAGATGCTCAATAACCTTGCTGAAGAGATCATGTGGACCGGCCCTAAGACTCATGGAGAGGAAGAGGGGTCCAGCTGTATCCAGCTTATCAGCCACACCAGTCAAGGCACCAGACTTGTGAATGAAGCTGCCTTAGACTCTCCAGACCAGCTCAGCTCAGCTACCAGCTAAATATCATCAAGTGACCCCTTTCTACACCATATGGAGCAGAATTACTCAGTTCAGTTTTTCCTGAAAACTTTGGGTTTTCAACTTCAATATATTCCTTAGTTTATTTCTGTTTTTACTTTCATATGCATGAACCCTATATAGATGTCACTTGAATGTGTTGCATATAGGCACTTGGTTGTGTCGCAAGTTTCCTTCTTTACACGGAATAAACAATGTATGTCTCACAGATACTATGAATATCGTTGCCCAGTCTTTCCCTTCCATAATATTCTTTTTTTTAATGTATTTTATTGATTTTTTACAGAGAGGAAGGGAGATGGAGAGAGATAGAGAGTTAGAAACATCGATGAGAGAGAAGCATCGATCAGTTGCTTCCTGCACACCCCGCACTGGGGATGTGCCCGCAACCAAGGTACATGCCCTTGACTGGAATCGAACCTGGGACCCTTCAGTCCTCAGGCTGACGCTCTATGCATTGAGCCAAACCGGTTAGGGCCATAATATTCTTATCTTTGCAACATCCAGTAACTCTCAAAATCATATCAAGTTTTCTACATTCCTTTCAGGCTGTGAGGACACAAATATTTCAGTAAGCGTCTGTACCCACGGGAGTCCAAGGAAGAGCACCCCACACATTTTTCTCTTGGCCCTGCTCTAAGTTTGATGGAGGGGTGTGCTTTACTTTGCACTACATATAATTTCCATATACTTTACAACACATCCAAGCCCCAGATCTTCTGACTGTAAAATTTAGGAAGAAAACATGAGAAATCAGCTTTCCATAATTTTATGAAGGGTTTTAAGAAGAATCTACAGCAACATATGTGAAACAGATTATGTTGTCAAAGCCACCAAGAAAATATGAATAATCATTTTATATTTTTCCTTAGCCTGAATTTGTTAAATACTGCTTCTACATCACAGTGTTTCTACATTATTTGTGGAGAGTGCATGTCTGACATGAATGGACTCTCAAGGACTCTGGAGACTTTCTCATCCTTATAGTCTACTGTAATATTACTGTGTATAATAACAATTATATTAATTTAATTATTTATAATTTAAATACATGTTGTTTAATTTATGTAACAATTCAGGAGGTACTCCTTCATTTTATAATTGGGGAAATCCCAGTTGCCTAATGGATAAGGCATTGGCCTCCTATAATTGGGGAAATCAAGACAGACACTTTGATCAGTATCTCCCGCTTCCATATCCGGTGAGTGACAAAACAGAGACTTGAGCCCAATCATGAATTCTCTTGGTTGTTTCCATGTATCTCTATTAAAAATATAAGATGACTGCCCAGCTAGTGTTGCTCAGTGGTTGAGCATCAACCGATGAACCAGAAGGTCATGGTTTGATTCCGAGTCAGGGCAGATGCCCTGGTTATGGGCTTTGTCCCCAGTAAGAGGCAGCTGATCAATGATTCTCTCTCATCATTGATGTTTCTATCCATCTTTCCCTCTCCCTTTCTCTCTCTGAAATCAATAAAAACATTAGGAAAATAGGAAGAAAAAAAATATAAGATGACCTATGAAAAGGAAATTTCACAGATCTTTGGAGAGAAACAGTGCTATGAATATATTACCAAAATCCATGGTAAGACACCTTACTTTTTAACTACATCAAACATTATCATTAAACACATTAGAAACATTGTCTTAAACATGGTACTCACAACTGATTAATAGAAATTCTAAATATGATTTTGAACAGTGCTTCTCCAATATGCTAATCTTTCTTCATTTGAGAAGAGCTTATTGGTTGGAATTATTGGTTGATAATAATTTTTTTTTCAAAATGAAAAGTAATATGAGACACAAACTGACTTCACATTTTACAAACTACAAGTTTCTGACTTCATTCTTTTGTGACTATTTGCTGGAAAGCAACTCCTTAAATTAACTATAATTTTAGGTAAGAAAAAGTATTGAACAAAAGTATTGAATATATTTTTAATCTAATGCAAAACTAAAATGTTGCTATTCTGTCTGCATTTGTGGGCAGACTGGCCACTCACAGAAAAGGACAGCAGGAATTTGGCCACCATTCTTGAGCCATCTGTCCTTCATGTGACATAAAGAGGTTTAAAAATCCCGGGCAAGTCTGAGGGTTTCTGTTCTCATTCATTCACTCACTGATGTCAGCGGCACTTGTTACAAGTTTGAAGCTATGCTGTGGTCTTCGCTGTTCGTGTGGAATCTCCTTGCTGATGGTGCCAACAATTTTCCCGGGTTCCACAAACAGCCTCTGGAAGCATCATTGGTAAGGGAGTAATCCTCTTTGGCATACAGATACTTCTTCACTAGGTAGAATCTAGAAACTACCACATCGGGCTTGTCCTGAGTATCAAATCTGAAACATTAAGAGTGGGCATTTCCCCGCAGCACATAAAGCTTCCTTTGCACCTAAATCCCCCCTGTCAGGAGGTATAAGCACCTCAGAAAGTCACCCCCATTGCAGGTGAGGAGGTATACTGCACCCCGGCCCTTTCCTCCCAGTGTCTACTCTTGTTCATTTGTGTGTCATATGCTGAGGAAGAATGTTCCTACATCTGGAGGTATAATCATCACTACAGACCATTCATGTTAATATTTTGCTGTGCTAGGCATGGTCCCAAACATTTTACATGCCTTAACTCATTTATTCCCACAGTAGTACTCTAAGGCACATATTATGCCATGATAAAGCTGAGGAAAGTAAGACAAAATACAGGTTAAGTAACAAGCCCAAGGCTAACTAAGTTGGGAGGTAAGTTTCAAACACAAATGGTGTCTCCACACTCTGTTCCTTGATCTTCTGCCACAGAAATGAAGCATCACTAAAAGTGTAAAGGTCTGAAATGGTCTATAAAACAATTATATTGGCTATCTATCGCTGAATAACACATTACTGCAAATGTGTGGCTGAAAACAATACACATTTACTATATCAATGTTTCTGTGGGTCAGAAATCTAGGGATGGAGGAGCTGGATGCTTTGCTCTAGCAGTGATGGCGAACCTATGCCACGCGTGTCAGAGGTGACACGCGAACTCATTTTTTGGTTGATTTTTCTTTGTTAAATGACATTTAAATATATAAAATAAATATCAAAAATATAAATCTTTGTTTTACTATGGTTGCAAGTATCAAAAAATTTCTATATGTGACACGGCACCAGAGTTAAGTTAGGGTTTTTCAAAATGCTGACACGCCGAGCTCAAAAGGCTCGCCATCACTGCTCTAGAGTCTTTGTAAGCTGCAATGAGGTGTTGACCTTGGCTGGGTCCCATATGGCGGCTCAACAAGGGATGGTCTGTATACCGCACACTGGTTGTTGGCAGGATTCAGTTCCATGAAGACTGTTAGACTAAGGGCCTGAGTCCCTAGCTGGTTTGTGACCAGAGTCTATCCCTAATTCCTGGTCAGTTAGACCTCTCCAATATGACTGCTTGCCCTACCAAAGGATGTAAGTTGAGGAGGCAATAGAGAGACCTTTCTAGTGACTCAGAAGTTGCAATCTGATGTAATCCAATCATGGAGTGACATCTCACTGCCTTCGCCATATTCTAGGGCTAGAAGCAATCAAATAGGGAGGTCATGACCTTATGATGGACCTTGGTGACACACACTCTCCCCTGATATCCTTCCTCAAGGGAGGTCATCAAACTAAGACATGGATACCAGGGGAGGCTCTGTCTCATCAGGGTCCCTAGTAAGGCCTGTCTGCAACAATGACCAAGCTTCTCACTTTGGATGAGGACACTGAGTACTAACATGTGAAGGCTCCCAATGTTAGACTAAGAACCCATGCCTCTTTATTTTAGTGTTGATTTTTTTGACAAATAATTTAATGGGTTATCCATGCAATCTATCAAAATCTTGTTGGAGATCAAACTTTTATTAAAAACTGTAAGACTAAGTGATAGTTGTACTCACACTGTTAAATTTAGACAACACAGAGATTTGATTCTGCCCTCATGCAGTGGTTGTGTTTTTCCCACTGCAGGCAGTTTTCTAATGTGATCCTCAGAGCATGTTTCTGTCTTGGCCATAAGAAGTCATTTCTGTTACTCTGAAGTGCACTTTATGATGTGTACTTTACCCAAACCATTTACTTTTGTAGAACTCCAACTAAATATGAGCATGTATAAATGTACTTATAGTAGCACTGCCTCACTTTTTAGCTCCAAAATACAATCATGACTTCAGAAAAAAAGAGGGTTCTCTGTGCATTGGCTTCTCATGATATAATATGTTAGCCCATCATTGCTGTTTCAAATGCATGCATAGAAAGATTTATAGAAAAAAATTAGATAGATTTATTTCAACATTAAAAACTTAAAAATTACAAACAATGTATTACAGATGTGCCTTCCAAACCATGGGAAGGAGTGTGTGTGTTTTCCATCTTCCACCAGGAAGATGGAAAAAACTATCAGGACAGTCTGCCCATGATCTGACATGTCAGTCACCCTCCAGCACTGAAGGCTCGGGCTCATTTTTATTAATGGCCTTGTTATTTGAAACAGGAAAAAATAATCACAAAGACTTTCTAGGCTTAAAAGAAGGCTGTAGGGAAGGGAGTATTTTTGTATTAATGTGCCCTTCTGGCTTATAAAAGCCAATAACCAATCCAGTTAAAAGGAGCAGCAAGAGCCACTGTCCTCCACTCGTGATAAACAAATCTGCTTCTTTTAAGCTCATCCACTGGGGCTCCGATGAAAACAAATATGACCCAACAGGCTTGGTCCAATTTATTTTCAGATTATAAGAACAGCTCCACCTGTTATAGATCTGCCAGAGACACCCTGCTGATAGTTCTTAACCACAGTCTACAATAAACATCCACCGGCATATGGTATAAAGACGGAAATGTTTAAAGGGAAAGAGAATCTGTAGAAGCGCAGAGTTGGGAGAAAGGCAGAGGAGCCGTTTTGAATGCATTCTATGTGTTCCAGGTATTTCTCTCAGGATTGAGTAAGTGGTGGGATAGTGAATTGCTTTCTAAAGGGCAAATTCACTTAGGTCTTTCCAGTGGTCTGTACATTCGTATTTACAACAAGAGTCAAAGCGGTGGGAGCACTCGGGCATAACTGGGAAGAGGAACCTGATACTGCCTCACAGCATGGCTTAATAAACAGATAAACTAATTGTTGCATTCAGTTTCCATACATAAGAAGAAACTTGAAGAAGTGGCTTGATTTTAGCATGAGCACATACTTAGAAATATTCAGAATAATGGCATATGAACTGCAGCATTATCAAATCATTCAATCTTTTCCCCCAAAATTTAACTTACTGATATACAAGATAATCAAGTGATGAAGGGTCTCTTGAACCAAAAAGAATGGCATTAATACATACATTACATTCATACATATAATGAGAAATATTAATTAGATCAATAATATAAGTGAAATACAACCACTTTTGAATATCAAAATGTAGTATATATTGCCAGGCCAATGTGGCTCAGTGATTGAGTGTCGACCTATGAACCAGGATTTCATGATTTGATTCCCAGTCAGGGCACATGCCCAGGTTGTGGGCTTGATCCCCAGTGGAGGGCAGGGTGCAGGAGGCAGCCCATCAATGATTCTCTCTCATTATTGATGTTTCTTTCTCTCCCTTCCTCTCTGAAATCAATAAAATATATTTAAAAAATGTAATATATATTGTAATAGGTAATCTATAATAATAAAAGCATAATATGCTAATTAGGCCAGTCAAACAAAGTTCTGGATGAACTTCCAAATGAAGCCAGGGCTGCCAGGGCCAACCCCTTTGCATGAATTTCGTGCATTGGACCTCTAGTATCTTTGGTAAAGGTTTTGAGAAAGTAAATAAAACAAACAACAACAAAAAACAGCTCCATGATTCCACTGATTTGGAAAATATTGTAATATTTTAAAATATAATTACATTTGCTTTCTTCACCTCATGGCATCTAGGAACAAATACACGTTCATTACATTAACTCTTAAGAAATCACTTTATGTATTTATTTATTATTCATCTGTATTTTTATAATTTTCAGTGAATGCCTATCGTTTGCTAATCACTGGTCTGGTGATAGACTTAAAAGTCAGTAAAGGAAATCTAGTCTGTGATGACATTAAAAAAATAAGCAATAATAAGAATATAAGCTCTATGACAAGGAGTCTGAGTGTTTGTATAGTGGAATGAATGTGTGGTTTGCATGTGTGCACACACAAACTTTTATATAGATTGAGAGGAGAGATCTTACAGATGTATAAAAACAAGTTTAAAAATCTTAAAATACTTCTGTCTCTCAGTGCATTTTAGTCATCTGTTTTAGGAACAGTCACCCCTCAATGCCACTTTCAGACCCACTTGACACACCCCTGTATCTTTCTTATTTCCTAGCGTTCACAAGAATCTTTTGTTTTGTTTTGTTTTTGGTTCAATGTCCATCCTCATCCCCAATGTCACCACCAACTCAGTTTTAAGATCTACCTGCTCCATCAGACACTTCGAACCTTAAGTTCTACATCTAAGAACTTATTATAACTCAATATCATAAGTATGTGCAATTATTTTTAAAGGGTATTGATCTTATAAGCTACAATGTCAAGAGGGCATAGCACGGTGTGTGTGTTTTATACTGAATGGAGCATGCACATTAACCTCCAACACTCCTGTCTTATGGATTTTAATCTTAATTAATTCAGAGATGCCCACACCAATTTGTGATTATCCCACTTTGAAATTATTATCCCACCTCATATCTCTTGGAGTTTAAAAATACTTTTGTCCTTGAAATAGTTCCTAACTAGCTAATTTCTTTGGTCAATCCCTCGGTGGAAAATTTGATGGTCAGCTTTATTAGACTTATGATCCATTTTTGTTCATTTGTTTGTTTATGGTAAAACTCTCACATTGAGAATTTTAAATCAGAAATTTGAATTTTGAGGCTCAATTTCTGTTCTTTATACCAATTAACTCTTCTGTGAATTTTGGAATTCAAGTCTGAAACTCAAAAGATTAACACTGAGCCCTCTCTTTTTTTATCTTTTGTTTTTCTGCTGTGGATTCCATCCCTACATCCGCAGACTGAAATAGGATCAAGGCAATGAAACCAACAAAACTATACAAATTAGTGGAAACACATTAATTAACATGAAAATATTACCCTTTCACAAATATTATTTAGAGCATAAGTGATATAAATCCCACAGAAGGGGAACGGCTGAGTGAATTGCAGCACAAACTGAAAAGGGAACACTTTGTCCTGCATAAAAATTATTGTGGAGGCCAATTTTGTGAGTTTAGAAATGCTCATTACAAATCACTAATTAAAAATCAATTAAAAACTGAATGAACCAATGGATTATAATAATGGAGATACACTAACATTGGAAGTATTTATACCTGAGTTATGTTTTGCTGATTATATGGAATTTCTCTTTCTAATATTTCCTTTTTCCAAGTTATGTATAGTCACTTTATACTATTTAGTCATTAAGTATACCAAACATCATTTCCACCTCGTAATCTTATCATACAGAAAACTAATACCACCTAGCATCCTATTGCAATTGTGGGATTCCTTTTCCAGAGAGCTGGGAAAACCTCTTAGTTGATATCTTGAATTTCCAACAAACACACAGGGTAGGAAAGAAATCCTATTTTTCCATTAAAAAAGTAACAGTTTGTAAAGAAACTAAGAAAGCAAAATTAATAAGAAAGTAAAGGGATAGAGATTTCACAATTATATAAAAGTGAATTCACCTTTTAACTATTTTGGACCTATCTTTATATTTTCAGCTCAACACTTCTGCACATCATCAGTTCTATATTTAGTTAAACCATGTAATTATGAAATATATTTTGGTACAGAAAGCATTCACTACGATTTTCCATGCTTTGTAACATGGTGCATTTTAAATTTCATCTCTCCAATGCTAGGTTTCCCTTTGCTTCACCTGGAACTAGAGTTATGATTAGCTAGAACAGACCGGCCTATCATTCAGCAGTAATATCACTGGAAATAACCTCACTAATGATTTCATACTGGATTTAAATTAATCCACAAGTAAATGAAAAATAGCTAATAAGGGAGATCAGACTCGGAGGCCACTATCACCCAGCTGACAGCCCATATCTTAGACCACACGACTTCTCACTGGATGGCAGTTATTTTGTGAGTTAGGGAGCAGAGGAATTAAAGTGTGTGTGTGTATGTGTATGTATGTGTGTTTCCTCTGTTGCTTGCTTGATTCTTTCATCCCACATACACCATTATGGCCTTTTGAGTTATCCATAACAGCGCATCTTCCCTGTCTTTTTTTGGTAACTGCAGGTCATTCCATCATCTGAATGAATGGTTTTTGTTTTGTTCTGTTTTGTTTTGTTTTGTTTTGTTTTGTTTTGTTTTGTTTTGTTTTGTTTTGTTTTGTTTTTGTCCCCTCTTGAAGGATATTTTGTGGTTTCCATTACACAATAACTATCTTTGTTTCTGGCCTGGTTGTTTTTATTAATTGTTGTGTCCTCCTACCAAGTCTCTCTCCAGATCCCACACCTTCAGGGGAAAGTGTTCAGGAGGCAATAGGAGGAAAGGAACAGCAGGCTGAAAGACTATACAGATCCTTCCAATGAGTTTTGCTGTAACGGGGACAGGAAAACAGGGACGAAGTTGGAAAGTCATGTGAGGACAATATATTTTTCTCTTAAAATGGTCAAAATTATACCTGTGTGTGCTGAGAATGCTTAGAATATGCATTCTTCTTACATATTCAGAGAGGAAGACAGATGATGGTGGGAGAGGGGGAGACTTCCTGAAGTGATGTCCTTGAGCACATGAGACAACACAGAGTGTGAGACACCAAGAGAGAGGCTGGACTTCGTTAGGAGCAGAATTCCAAGGCCACAGAAAGGAACACAGACCTTACAGAGGTAGTTAAATGGGCACATATGGTGGGGAAATACTTAGAATTTATCTTCTAATTTCCTCTATTTCCCTAGTGACGATGAAATAAGCTCTGAGAATGCATAGAACAAAGGAGAGGCTGGAAGTTTAAAATGAGAGTTGGTCAAGAATGGTTTTCTGGGAGATGAGGGGGTAGATAAGAGAAAGCTGCATCTTTCTGGACAGCCCACAAAACCCATGAGTATTATCAGAAAAGTGGGGAAAGGGGCACCCAAATTGGAACAATGTTTGGAGTTAAATTTGACAATATATTTTTGATTACAATGGTCCTATCATCTGACCCATTTTAAAGCCTATCCAACATAAATGCTCTCACAAGCACCCAGAGCAACATAAATAAACAGCATGTGCTGCTGTATTATTTGGGGTAAACAAATTGGAGACAACATTGATGCTTGTTACCAGGATGTTGGCTGGATGAATTACAGTACATGTATGAATCTCATGCAGTGCAACCTTAAAACAAAAACAGATCCAGAGATGGAGAAGCATTGATCCGACCGTCAAATCTCAGAGGGAAAGTAGGGGAGGGTGGGGGTAAGGAGGAGAGATCAACCAAAGGACTCATATTCATGCATATAAGCCTAACCAATGGACATAGACACCAGGGGGTTGAGGGCATGAGTGGGGGGAGGGTTGGGGGGGCAATGGGGAGATAAGGACACATATGTAATACCTTAATCAATAAAGAAAAAAAAGAATAAGGCAGGTCAGTATACCATAATATGAAATGGTACCCACAATTCATTACTAAATAAAACAATACAATATAGCAAAGAACACAGTGTGAAGTCACCATATCACATATCTTATTGAATGTTAAAAAAAGGACATACCCTCATGGATGTATATAAACTGAACCCAGGGTTACAGTATAAAACTTGGTAAATGTCATTTTCTCTGAGAATGGAAGCTGAGAGATTGGAGATAACTGTGGGAGGATGAACTACATGTAATAACAAAGTAGGCATATTACCCCTTACCTGGGGGTTTGCTTCTACAGTTTCAGTGAGTTACCTGCAATCAACCATGGTCCAAAAATATTAAAAGAAACCTACCTTTAAGTATTCCTGTACCCACAGGTGTCAGTTTCTGTTCTCTAAGCTTGCTGTGGTGAAAAGGCTTGAGAAATACTGTAGAGTAACACAACAGATGGCTGATGAATGGGTCAAGACGTCTCCTCATGCTGTCAGTAAGAATGTCAACATCTAGCAAGGAGAATGCATATTCTAATGCCATCAAAGTTACTTTTCTCCTGGTACCTTGGTTTATTTACTTATTATAAGCTTCAGTGTTATGTCTTTTTATCATTAAGATTTAATTTTTAGAACAGTTTTAGGTTCACAGGAAAATTAAAAGTGAGGTATAGGGAAAGTTCACACACACACACACACACACACACACACACACACACACACACACACACCTACACAGTCCTCTTCTCCCATTATCAACATCCCCTATCAGATGAGTGCATTTGTTATAATTGGTGAACCTACACTGACATTATCACTCAAAGTCCATAGTTTATATTGGGATCACTGTTGGTGTTGTATATTCTATGTTTTTGGACAAATGTCTAATGACATGAACCCACCATTACACTATCAGACAGAGTGGTTTCACTGCCCCCAAATCCTCTATACACTGCCTTTTCATCCCTGCTTCCTTCAACCCCTGTGTCCATAGTTTTGTCTTTGCCAGAATGTCAGAGAGTTGGAATCATACAGTATATGAATTTTTCAGATTGGCTTCTTTCACCTTTCTCTTTGTGATATGTCTTTTCATGACTGGATAGGTTTGGGTTTTTTTTGGTTTAGTGATAAATAATATTGTGTTATCTGGTTATATATTTTTCTAATCTTTGCTCTTATATAGGGAACCAAACACAAATACAGTTTTACACAAGTTTACAAGTATAACATATAAAAATAAAGAATGAAAGAATAATGATTTTGTTACCCCTTATAGTACATATTACCTACAACATGTTGAAGAAAGTATACTGAAACTCAGTTCACGCTACCTCCCGAATAGCATTCTTGAAATATCTTCCCCAGAGGAATGTAAACTCCTTGGGAAAAAATATGATGCTCGATAAGATTCTCTGTTGGGAGTCATGTCCATAATATGTCTCTAAATAGCTGGGTGACTGTGGTCAGATATAGATTATACAGAGAGCAATGTCCTCATGAGAATTAAAATACTGCCCATTATTCTCTTCCACCCTTTATGCCCTTATCTCATCAAGATGTCTTTAACAGTAAAAGTAAAAGACTGCATCCATAGGCTGATTTATGTGACTTTCCACAGGCATTGCCTATATCTAACAAACAATTACCACTTTCAGTAGAAGGGTTCTCACCAATTTTAAGTGAGTTTCAGGAAATTGGCAGAAATATAAAAGTGATAGAGCATTATTAGAGTCATTTCATCAATCAGCAGGCAATAAACATGACATGACTTAAGTGTGATGAGGAAAGCATATTATTTTACAATAGCTGAATCTCTGTGTTTTCCTGGAGGCTATGGGCAGAGAGAATGCCAAATGGGAAAGTTTTTCTAGATCCAGTTGTTAATTTATTGATTGCATTGAAAGAAATTACCATTTAGGTATAGAATTATTGTTTTACTAGAGGCCCAGTGCACAAAATTGGTACAAGAGTAGACCTTCCTTCCCCTGGATGCCAGCACTGGCTTCCATCTGGCACCCGGGACCTGGGCTTCCCTCACAGAGGGAGGCCCTGCTCACCCACTGCAGCCTATCAGTTGGTGGCCTGAGCCTTCCTCTGCGGGGTGATCATGGGGCAATTGCTGGGACTCCGACCCATCACATCACACCCACCTTGGCTGGCCTGGTGCCAGTGGGTGTCATAGGGTGGTCCCGGATGGTTGTCCGGATGGTCATCTGGATGGTCATCCGCTGTTCGGCCATTCATTTGCATATCACACTTTTATTATATAGGATAATCACAAGTCTTTCTACAATGAGGCTTACATACAGAGATTACTATGTGGGAGTGGAAGCCAAGTAGGGGTGAGCAAGTCTTCAAAACCATTGTTCTGCCTGTCCAGCATGGCTTAGTGGTGAACATAGACCTATGAATCAGGAGGTAATGGTTTGATTCCCAGTCAGGGCACATGCCCAGGCTGTAAACTAATTCCCCAGTGTGATGTATGCAGGAGGCAGCTGATCAATGATTACCTCTCATCATTGATGTCTCTATCCCTCTCTTCTTCTCCCTTCTCCTCTGAAATCAATCCTATATAATAAAAGGGTAATATGCAAATTTACCCTAATGGTGGAATGACCAGGAATGACCATTTGCTATGATGTGCACTGATCACAAGGGGGCAGATGCTCAAAACAGGAGCTTCCCCTGGTGGTCAGTGCACTCCCACAGGTGGAGCTCTGCTCAGCCACAAGCCAGGCTGATGGCTGTCAATGCAGCAGCAGTCGTAGAGCCTCTCCTGCCTCCTCCACAGTGCTAGGGATGTCCAACTGATGGCCTAAGCTGTCAGTTGGACATTCCTCGAGGGCTCCCGGGCTGCCAGAGGGATGTCTGACTGCCAACTTAGGCCCTATCCCCTGGGGAGCTGGCCTAAGCCAGCAGGTGGACATCTCCTGAGGGGTCCTGGACTGCCAGAGGGTGCAGGCTGGGCTGAGGAACCTCCCCAAGTGCACAGATTTTCATGCACCTGGCCTCTAGTAAAAATATATTTAAAAAAACAAACACACCATTGTCCTGTGGATGATGTCCCCTGGCCTTGAACACTGCTGCATTATTAATGCAAAATAAATAAATGAATAAATAAATAGTGCTTTTCCTTGCTTAAAAATACATTTAAATAATTTTCTGTAATGTAAAATACTTACTAAATTCTGAAAATCAGAGGTTATTTCATGGCACCAAGGTAAAAATATTTGTATTATGTATGTATGCTAGATACATAATAGAAAAATTGATTTTACCTTAATGTCAAAAAATAACCCCTGATTTTCAGAAATTAGTAATTATATATCATAAAAGTGCATGTAAATTTTATATATAGTATATACTTATATCCATTATATATTCTATTTGTGTGGCTCTAATAAAACAGATCTTGAAACTCAGCCATAGTAGAGACTGGAAGTTACTTTTCTGTCTATTTTAGTGGTCTCCAGACTCCATTAGTGTCTGAATTTGTGCAGCAATGCTCTGAACATCACCAGTCCACCATGTAATTAAATGTCAGGGTAGAAGATTCTCTTCTGAAACCCCCACTATGATGGTGAGTTTAAGGCTATCAGAACCTGATGCACTGCTTGCTCACAGAATAACTTCAAGTGGAGAGAGAAAGAGCTGGAGATGCAGAAGGCTGAGATCCAAGTCTCTAGATTGTGCCTTTCATTGAGCAATGTCTTGGACAAGTCACTGTGGACATCAGCCACCTTGCTTATGAAGTGGGCATGTTGGAACGGATGATTCCTAACAGCGTTTATAGCTCAAAATTGTGTGTCTCCCTGAGTTTGTTCATCTGCTTTTTTCCAGAGTACCATATTTTAAATAGCAATTCTTGCCGAAGCCAGTTTGGCTCAGTGGATAGAGCGTCGGCCTGCGGACTGAAGGGTCCCAGGTTCAATTCCAGCCAAGGGCATGTACCTGGGTTGCGGGCACATCCCCAGTGGGAGATGTGCAGGAGGCAGCTGATCGATGTTTCTCTCTCATCGATGTTTCTAATTCTCTGTCTCTCTCCCTTCCTCTCTGTAAAAAATTAATAAAATATATTTTAAAAAAACCATAAATAGCAATTCTTATGTTTAGACTAAAGAAGTAAATCTGAGGAAGCCATGTTTTATTCATGGTCCTGACGGAGGAAATTGCAATACTAAAGAGTTAATTTGAATCTTAGGTCAGGTTTTCTGGAGAGGAGCTCAAGTGTGGGTGACTCAGGAGAAACCCAGCAGGGGATGGAGCAGGAGAGAAAAGGGAAGGAATCTGAGACAAAGTCCCATGAAGAATAGCTCTCCTTGGATTTTGCAGGTCACTAATGGAAAGTTCTGGGCTATCACAGGCCTCCCCAGCCACTGGCTCAGGGCTTGCACAGGCTCCAGACCTGCAGGCCTTCCTGGGCTCTGCAGACGAAGCTCCAGGACCAAGCAGAAGGTGAAGTCAGAAATACACGGACACCAGGGGGTGAAGGCATGAATGGGGTGGGGTGGCGGGGGGAAGGCAATGGGGGGATGAGGACACATATGTAATACCTTAAACAATAAAGAAGAAAAAGAAAGAAAGAACAGACCAGTTCTGGGGGGTCAGGGCTGAGCAACCATAGTAGCTCCTACATGCTCTTTACCCAAAGTAATTTGCTCAAATGATTCAACATTAGAAGAGGAGCGAGAGAGAAACATCAACTCCATGGCGATCTTAGCTCAGCACAACTTTTTCATGGGACTTGGACATCATGTCTCCACTAAGAAAAAGGTTTCAAAAGTCGTGTACAAATGTTTTAATAGGCTATATCATGTGAAGGCCCCCAGACAAGTGTTGACAAGACCAAAGGCATCATTAACCATTAATATTGTCTTCTCTGTCTTTTGCTTTTTCCCATTTTCTCCTTTTTATTGTAATTACATTAAACCCACCACCCAATTCCATGTCACTGCTTCAAAATAATCTAAATTCTAAAGGAATAAATGTTAAAAGATTCCAAACAAAAGGCATACATTTTAACCAAGTTTCTGTGAGCTGCATAAACTTTGTAAATGAGAAGGTATTGTGGAAAAGAAATTCATTAACCTGAAGAAAATCTACAGATTGCCTTACTTAGAAAAAACATGCTTTTATGTAAAAAAAAAAAAAAAAAATTCTGAACAACAAACCTGCCACTGAACTGAACAATCCACTGTTTTTAGTTGCACAAATGAAGATCATTCAACACAAGTAGAATGGCGCTATTAGGTTTTATTTCACTTAATCACCATCTGAAAGTCAAATGGATATTTATTCAGTAGGATTGAGAACACAATGCAAACCACTCACCTATTATCTCCCTTACAAATGTGACCCACTGCCGTTTCCGCACTCTAATGAGATGGGGTGACACTGAGCCAGCTCTGTGTAGCTTTCCTTCCAGTGTGATTGAAGAAGCAGTCACATACCAAATGGACAGCTTCTTACTGAGCCAACTAATCCTGGGAGATGTGCTAAATTATTATTATCTGTCGCCATCACTGGCACCCAGGAAGTAGAAGGACTTTAGAAATTATTCATGGTTCTGTTTTAATAACTGTCCTGTAGTTTTGCTGATGTATGGTCATTAAAATTTTTACGGGAGTGATTCAAGTGGAAGTGGATTTTTTTTTAAATAGATATGGGACTTATAAAGCTGTCTTTTCTTAAAAGATACTTAGAAAATCTTTTCCCAAATCGTAATTTGACCCACAGGACATAGAAAAACTGCCCAGTTTCCATTTATAAAGTCAACAAAAGGGATGATAAAATGAGGAAGAGCCAGTGCAGGGGATTCACATGAGAAATTGAGAGAGAATTCCTCTCCTTATGGATCCAGTATCCTTGGGGATAAGCCAAAGTCACATGAGGAAATAGAAGTGTCAAAAGAAATAATGTAAGCAGGAAAATTATAAACCTCAAGTCTAATAAATATGCAAATAAATACTGGAAATTGGGTTGAGAAATGTTCAATTATTTATTATGTGTGGCTTTCAGAATTTGGGATGAAAACTTAATTAGCTGACCTTAGATATATATCTGGGCAGAAAGAGTAACTTAACAAGTCTTTTCTGGGTTTTCAAATAGCTATCTGACCTTGGGTGAGTCCTTGTCTATTCTGGGTGCAGGTGGAATGTGAGATGCAGCTTATTGCTCTGGTATGAGCTTGCCTTGGACCCCAGCTGTCTGTATTTGTGCTCTGACCCAGGGTGTCTCCAAAACTGTCAATTCAGCAAGTTACTTAAGCTCTTGGTGCTTCCTTTTCCTCATCTACAAAATCCAAATAATAATACCTGCTTCATAGGTTGTTTTAAAAAATGGAATTAAAATAATTAATAGTATAAAATGTACTGTAAATAGTACAAAATGCCCTTCTAGTATCATTATTAATTGTTCTGGGCACAATTATTTGTCTACAAAAGGGGAGAGTGTTTGAGTTGTGACTTGTATCGTATAATACTGAGTGATGCATAGGTAATACATAGCGAAATTATCTGGAAATGCCAATTTATGAGCAAAATGGCGTGCACTGTTTTTCAAGGCAGAATAATTACACACTAAACGTCAACTTCATGCTCCTTTGGATAAACTTACTCTGTTCCAACATGGAATTTTCAACAATAGGCTTATATAATCTTACCAATTGTATGTGCCTCGCCTATCTCTTGACTCTGCCATAATGCAAAGTTCACTCTAGAGTGGCTTATTGGGAAATTTTCCATAAGCTAAATATTCCCATGGATGAAATAAGTAGATGTTGCATTGTTCAGAATATACAACTTTTTGCATTTTTGTTTGTTTTTTTCTTAAGTAAATCTACTACTATTTTGGTATAAGTTGCTTATCTTTAGTAAACAATGTAACCCCCATTTGTCATCATTAACAATGCAGAAGCCAAAGGTGTTTTCCATAACTCCACCATTGATCAAACTCATTCCCCACAGAATCACTCTTTGAAATCGCACCCTCAACAGAGCTGCACATGATCACAGTCATATCATTTCATTTCCCCCAAAAAACACCAGCCTCTTCTGAAATTGTAAAGATATTAATAAGATAATTAATTCTGGATTCATAAAAATTAATATGGCAAAATGCAGCCAATGACTGACTAAATATTTAAAGCAGGTGGGGTTTGTGTAAGTGTTAAGTGGAGGACAAATGTTACTGGGTTGATCCACAGTTCCATTTGAGGGAATTTGTGTGCATTAGGCATGTTAAAAGCACTTTCTACATGCCCCAAAGATGAAGCAGAAAACAATCATTTAGAGATCAGGACATGATGAGATTTCCAATAAAATAAGCTTATAGAGTGAAAAGACTGGCTTCCCAATGATCGCCTTAGGATAGATTTAACCCCAAAGTAAAAGTAAAAGACTAGTGCCAGAACACTACTTCGGATAATAAGAAAGTTTTAAAAATAGACATGAGGTCATGCAGAGTAACAGTCAGAATTAAGGATAGTCTACTTTATAAGTTACTGTATATTACTAGCTCTGAAAATCACACTAGTACAACTAGAAGTAATGTTGAATTACAATGTGCTCAGCCTCTCTTTTTTTTTTTTTTAACTTAGTAGAATCTTTGGTCACTCTCAGATTGAAGATAATCAAATATATCTTCATCTAAAAATGGAACGAACTCTTTAAAACAAAAACTTGTTCTGGTAAGTTATAATATATGTAAATTCCCCCTATAGCAAAAGAGTTTTCACAACTTCCTGGTATGAACTTTTTTCTTTCAAAACACACTTTCATAACAAACATACTTTCATTCATTTCTAGGTTCCTCATTTTCTTCTTCACTTCTTTTGAATATTTTCCATTTTGTAAAACGATTCACAGTTTGTTTTTGCACTTTACAATTGCTGGACTTTCATAGGGTTTATGATCTCTAATATGCATATGTAGTACCTCATTAATTTCTAGATCTTCTTACATCTTTATTCCTATACACTATTTGGTGCAGCCTCACTGGAGAAGCAAAGTTTAATTCCAGTGGTTCTTCAACTGTTCTTACTACTCTTTTCTGTTCTGCACAAATTATATAACAACTAGAAGCCCAGTGCACAAATTTGTGCATGGGTAGGGTCCGGCCGGCTCGCCCCAGTTGGGGCCGGTTTGAGGGAGGAGACATGGGTGGTTGGCCAGCTGGCCTTGCCCCCCAGTCAAACTCCTGGTCGAACTCCAGGTCAAGGGGATGGTTTGCATATTAGGCTTTTATTATATAGGATAAACTGGCTATTCTTTGCACTTCATATATCTGATTCTAGAAGAATAAAAAATCTTTTTGAGTTCTCTTTTTCTGTGCCTAAGATAGTAGTTACTTTACATTTCAATTCCTCAGTACCTGATTATCACTATGTGAGAACAAAATAGAAAAGGTATTTTAATTTTCTAAGTAAAATTCAGAAAAAGACAACTTAGTTTTAACTCTGTCCTTCACTTTGAGCCTTTGTCCATTCTCTGAGTACAGAGCATCAACTTGTCTGTGTTGTTCTGGAAGTGATTCTCCTAGGCTCTCCTAGCACCTCGCCCATCCGCTGGAACAACCCTGGCACCAGGGCCTGATGCTGAGCAGACAGGGAGCCTACCTGAGCTCTGCAACTTCTATTCAGGCACTTCAGCCTATTTTGCTGTGGACCTATTACGATGTAGCCATCACAAACCCTCAGACAATGAGAGTTGAGTTTCTTCCTAAATACTAGCATCCTAGACTCACACTCCTCCAGAATTGTCACTGAAATTTATTAAGATTCTGCCAAGACACAGTCAAAATGTGCCCTTTCTCTTTTATAGAGCAGACACACAGGTAACACACACAAACTTACAACGTAAATTCCCCTGACACCCTGGAATCTCCTACACATTCTTTTTCTGTGCTTTTTGGGTTTCTTCTCCCTGGATCCTTCCTTCTTCTTTTTTGCAGCCTTCAGAATACAAAAAATCCCTACAACTTTGTTTTAACAAAATATTTTATCTATTTTTGCTCCTTAAAGTAAGTTCCCCCCCCCCCCCCAGAATGCACTTATTCCCCAAAGCCCACTTTCAAGGCACAGGCTCATACTCTCAAGTGTGTATACCTCAGACCTGATGTCAGGAGGATCATACCCTCAGCTCCCCAACATGACCCTCAACCCCCTTTGCAAATCATGCACTAAGACATTCGCCTTCCAGCTCAAACAACCCCATTGCGCCCCAACAAGCTTCTAGAGCTCATTGAAGATCTGGTCCCTGTAGTAGATACCCTGCACAATCATTAAGAACTTCAACTTTGTTCCATTTTAGAGATCTGTACCCAGGGGCTGCCCTAGGTTCTGCCATTACCCACAGCTCTTCTCTGATAGAAACATCAAGTTTCAACGGCCCCATTTTGACAACACCCTCTGAGGGGTTGGGTTTTTTTCTTTAATTTGTTTCAACCTCTCTAATATTCTATTTCAATCATGCACACATCGTCTCCATAGTGATCTACCAGAATAGTGATTGCCACTGCTGCTCCCATATTTCAACTCCACTGTGGCTTTCCAATGATGTGAAGAGGTAAGCCTCATCTCCTAAGCATGTCCAGATTCCTTTGACTTCCACTCCTGTTTTTCTGGTTCTTCCTATGTCTCCAGTTTGCACCAATTATTTGCACTTTTGAAACTCACCCAAATTTTCACTGTGCCAATTACTCTGCTAAATGAATAAATGAGTGAAGGAGAAAAGGACAAATTCATACACATTCCAAAAAGTATTAAAGAACACATAATGATGAGATAAAAAGATTATTCCACTGAGGTTTTATTTGTATTACTATAAAAGGTAGCATTATGGTCTCATATAATGTTTTTTAAAGGAAGATATCATATAATTATTTTTTTTCAAATATCTGCCAGTTATTATGTAAAAATGAAATTTTATTGTTTCAATTTACCATTTTTTATTGTTAGCGAGGCTGTATATATCTTCACATGTTTAAACATCATTTTTTTGTTCTATGTAAATTATCTTTTTATGTATTATTCCTATTTTCATGAAGTGAATTAGAAACTTGTACATAATTTTATATTTCCCCATATAATTTATAATTACCAGACAACTACCTGTTTCTGATCATTTTTCAGTAACCATCTCAGATATCTGCTAACAAAATATTTTTAACTGATTGGGGAAAATGCTTTAAGCATTTTATCTCCTAATGTAATTTCTGCTTATGTATAGATGGTTTATTGAATTTTAGTGATATTTCAGGACAATGAAATGGATAAGAGCTTGGATTCACATGGAAAGTGTTGTAATTTAACATTTAAAGCAATAGCAGAAGCCTCTCAGTATTTCCATGCAGAATGTTTGTTTTTAAGAAATAAATGCAGGTGCTATAATAATAGGACATTAATTTCCAAAAGACATAGCTTCATTATTATTATTACTAGTGACCCAGTGCATGGATTCATGCACACTGAAAGGAAATTAATTAGAAAGTGGCCGGCGGGGCAGAACTGGGAGAGACAAGCCAGACATGCCCTGGAATCAACCTCCCATGGTCCCTTGCCAGCTGGCCATGCCTGGGGCAGCTCTGCAGCTCAAAGGTCATCTGCGGAGTGAGCGGGATCCCTCTGGCAGGTGGAGTCCCTTAGCCTGGCCTGTAGGGATCAGGCCGAAACCTGCTCTCCAACATCCCCTAGGGGTCCCAGAGTGTGAGAGGACACTCTGCAAAGTTGCTGTCATACAGGGTGTGGAACGCAAGCACAAGTGTGCAGTAAACCAGATTTAGAGCCGATAGTGCCTCAGTAACAACATAACCAATGACCAAATGTGGAATCGTGCGGCCCCACGAGAAATCGGACTCCCTCCTCTCTGGTTTCAGGGTGCATCACCTGAGAACTGCAACTGCCAAGTCACTGAAGCTTGACAGCTCCTGCATTGTCTGCCCCCTGGTGGTCAGTGCATGTCATAGCTATCAGTCAGACGAACACTTAGCATATTAGCCTTTTATATATATCCTATCTAATAATAGACAAACATGGTAATTAACCATACCTCTGCTACGCTTCCCATTGGCTAATATCAGGGCGATATGCAAATTAACTGCCAACAAAGATGGTGGTCGGCACCCAGGCAGCTGAAGCGAAGCGAACATGAGGCTTGCTTGCTCCAGTGATGGAGGAAGCCAAGGTTCCCCTCCTGCCTCAGCTGGGCTCTGAGCTCCAGTATAAGCAACAATGTTGCAATTATAGAAGCTAAACAAACCCCAGATATCTGCTTTCAGCCAGCCGGCCTCGGACCTGGAGCCACAACAGAGTTTCAATTATAGAAGGTAAATAAATCCCAGAATAAAAAAAATAAAAAGAAAAAAAGGAGAGACTGGGAGCTTCAGTTGCAGGCTTGGCCCACCTGAAAACAGCCCTCAGCCCCTCATCCAGGCTGGCCAGGCACCCCAGTGGGGACCCCCACCCTGAAGGGGGTGCAGGCAGCCTGAAAACAGCCATCAGCCCCTCATCCAGGCTGGCCAGGCACCCAAGCGGGACCCCCACCCTGATCCGGATCACCCTTCAGGGCAAACCAGCTGGCCCCCACCCATGCACTAGGCCTCTATCCTATATAGTAAAAGGGTAATATGCAAACTGACCCTAACAGCAGAAAGACTGGGAATGACTGGTCACTATGACACACACTGACCACCAGGGGGCAGACGCTCAATGTAGGAGCTGCCCTCCGGTAGTCAGTGTGCTCCCATATGGGGGAGCTCTGCTCAGCCACAAGCCAGGCTGATGGCTGCCAGTACAGCGGTGGCGGTGGGAGACTCTCCTGCCTCCTCAGCAGCGCTAAGGGTGTCTGACTGCAGCTTAGGTCTGCTCCCTGCTGGCAAGTGTACATACCCCAAGGGCTGCCAGGCTGCCAGAAGGATGTCTGATTGCCATCTTAGGCCCAATCCCCCGGGGAGCAGGCCTCAGCCAGCAGGTGGTCATCCCCTGAGGGGTCCCAGACTGAGAGAGGGCACAGGCCGGGCTGAGGGACACCCCCCCGAGTGCACAAATTTTTGTGCACAGGGCCCCTAGTATGTATATATTTTAGAGACCTGGTGCATGAATTTGTGCACTGGTAGGGTCCAGCTGGCCCACCGTGATAGGGGTCAATTGCAGCCTGGCGGAGGGGCCTCGGGCAGTTGGCCAGCCTGCCCTTCCCACTGGTCGAACTCCGGTTGAGGGGACAATTTGCATATTAGCCTTTTATTATATAAGATTGTTGTTGTTGTTAATTTAACCCAGCTCCAAAAGTGACATTATTCTTTGCAGACACCTTCTTTTGGTCAGATGATTATTTCCAGGTGTTTCAAGGGTCTCCACTTAAAGTAAGACTCTCAGACTCATACCTCCTTCTCCCCATCCTCTGTGGAATCCAAGGCTTAGAACTCTGTTCTTCATACCAGATGTCTTCAAATGTCCATCTATTATAAAAAGTTACCTGCAGGTAGTTTAAACCTGTTTCTGATTTCATTTACTGCTCTGATTTGGGTTGATATTTATTTAGTCATCTTATATACAGCAGTGAGTGATTGTCACGGCTCTTCTTTTTGGAATGCTTACTCTGCCCTGTTGCTAGGAATGGAAATCTCTCCTAATTAAGTTTTAAAACCAATATAGCAGTGTTATTAACTTCCTTTTCACTTCACCTGTTATAATCCTCTCTCTACATTCTGCATTAGGCAGCACATGCCTCTTATTCTTCAGTAAAATTCTAATTCCAAGATGGTGGTTTAAAATTTCAAATATATTTGACTAGAGCTAGGATTATAAAGTCCAGGCATCAGATTCCATCAGTATTGTGCATGATGCTCATATTGTTTGCCTCATTACATCACATTCAAGTTGCTCCCATGCTTTTTGGAGAATTATTTCTTTGTTTGTGACACTTTTTCCTTCAGCAGCTTTCAGATTCCAGCAACTCAGCAACTCCCCCTCCAACTCCAGGACTCATCATTGCTAGCTGAAAACGTATTCTTAATAACTCTCCAGGGTACAATGTTTATTTTCCAAAATTATGATTGTCAGGTAATGTTTCTTTCAGGAGAGTAAGTGATAAAATCAATAAATATGTATTAAGCACCGTTTGATATCCAATGCTCTACTAATTTCTCTGAATGCTAGAAAATAATTTCAGGGCAAGGTTTGCCCTTGAAGAACTAATAGATTTAAAATGAATATTTTAGTACATCATTTCTATACAGTCCTTCATAGAACTATAAATGAAATCTGTAATTTTTAAAGATGGTTGAGATAACATGGGTCAGATCTTATTTTTTAAATAAAATTCCATATATCAGATATCTGTATGAAATTTTACTTGAGGAATGTATTTCCTATGTTTTTCTTTTTGTTCTTTGTATCCTCTTGTTCAAGGACCACATTTTTTTTGGCCGCTCTGTAGACTTTCTGTAAGAAGCATTCTGTGTTAAACAACAGCAATGCTGCAAATGTTCATGCCACATTAGCAGTGAATACATAATGTGAATCCAGCTTTATAATGCTCCTTAGTCTCTACCAAACAGCATAGAGACGAGAACATTCCATAGCTTCTAAATACCAATAAAACCGCTTCACTAAGTAACAGCTGTAGCCTCTAGGTACATGTGGTGGGTCAACATGGAGCCAACAAGACTCACAGACAACCTCTCTCAGTGAAGCTGGAAGTCCTGCTCAGTCCTTCAAAGTTGATGTTTCTTCCCTTGAGGAACAATTCTTTAGTAGTCAAATATTACCGTCATTCAAATACAGTGGGGCCTTGTCTTACTAGTTTAATTCATTCCGAGACCGAGCTCATTAAAGAGCTCGTTAAGGAGCTCATTAACTCAAATTACTCTATCAACTCAATGCCAAAATTTGGCCGAGACACAGCTGGTATCTCAAAAAACTCGTTAGTTGGGACACTCATAAGTCAAGGCCCCACTGTATCACCTTCATAAGATTCCCTAGTTTAGTCATTTACTGGGTGGCTGTGTTCCTCGTGTGGGCCATGTGCTCTTCAGTCCAGACCAAGAACATGTCTGCCGCGGGAACGCCTACCTGATTCAGACAGCCACATAGATCTTGATTTGAATGTTGAAAATGAAGAGATACTACTAGGCATTGCCTGTGTTCTAGGGAATCAATCAAAACTGATGCTTCAAACTGAAAAAAAAATTAAATATGATGTCAATTATTCAAAACAGCCATAATAACAAAATTGAAATTCTTGATAAGAATTTAATAAACTGCATTAATACATTTAGAGATCCCTGGTTGGCATAGGTAGGGAAGCTTTTGAGATTATGACATCATTTTATTTTTTTTTTCTATCTGGATTTTGAGGCACCACATAGGTCATGAGTATTCCACATCCAGGCCATGTCTAGAGGACTTTTATACATCGTTCAATGCACATTCTAATTTTTTTCCCTTCCTTGAATAGCATGCTGCTATGGTTAACCAACATATCAAGATTAGCCATTCTTCTTACTACCTTCAAAAATTACATCCTCAGAGGAACTGCACAAACTAGTGAGATTCTGTGGCCACATTTAATTAACTAAATGTCAAAGACCACACTTGTTACAAATGACATAACAGGGAAAACAGGATAGGGCATAACCTTGAGATACTTGTTGCTGCTAAATGTTTTTTAAAGAAGTGTTCACTTGGGCATCATGCTTGTGGTCCCAAGAACAGTTTTAAAAATTAATGAATATTTCTATAAATGCTTTCATTCTTCTAAAATTATTTTATGTTGAGACAATATGAAAGGTTTAAAAAAAAATGAAGAGGGAGATTGTTATGATCTTTTTCTGCCTCCATTTTCCTCTCAACAGTAAAGTTGCATATTTAGCTTATCTTACCTTCAGAAAAATTACTGTATCAATCAGTGTCCGGGTATGAATAGTCAGCATATTGAGAACCTATAAACAAGGTGTCTTTACTCCCTATTGCAGCATGGCCTATTGTAGCTCAGCTGCTACTTAAGCTAGGAAATAGGAAATATTTCCAATGTCTTGAATTAAAATGAGGCCATATTGGAACAGAATACATTGTGGTTGGTGTCCTCTTTAGAAGGTGGCCACACAAGGACAGATATAGGGTGAGAATGCCATGGGATGATGATGGCACAGCTGCAAGGCGAGGAACCACAAATATTGCCAGAAAACCACCAAAAGCAAGGATGGATTCCCCTACAGGTTTCTGGCCCTGCTGACACCTTGACTTCAAGCTTGCCTCCTCCAAAAGTGGGAGATAATATATCCCCATTGCTTTAAGCTACCCAGTCCATGATACCTTTTTAAAGCAGTCCTAGGAAACTAATCCACCACCAAAACAAAGAAAAAGAGTGACAGAAGTTAATATAGGTCAAATTCAACACTGTTGGTCAACTAATTAATCTTGGAGCTACTGTCTCTTATCCTGGCTTTCCTAAGATTTCCAACTGTTAAAAAAAATTAAATTTCTGCTCTTTATAATTCATTCAACTTAGCTATTATCTCTCTAGAAAACAAGAAGGCTGAACAAAATATGCACTATGTAAATTGTGCCCCATTTACTGGTCTTATCTGCCCCTAACATTTTAATTCCTCCTACCTGGAATAAGGTATGTCAACAGAACAACTTACTAAGGGAGATGCATCCTGTGAGAATATAATTCTTTGATTGACTAGAATTTTTCTTTCTCCATATGCATACTAACATATCATAGGACTCAGCTGTATCATTAGAGAGGGCCTTATGATTGTCACCCAGGATAGTGGAAAAATGATATTTGGTTTACCTAACAGAAGAAAAAAAATAAAAGCTGGAGTAACTAAGGGGAGGGGATCTTCCATTTGACAAATTTTGAAAAAAATGTCTTACCACCTGATACCATAAATATATTTTACCATAGTTATGGGTATCATTTCCTTACACTCCAACAAAATGAGTGAACATTTATAGCTATGTTAAAATGCATTTGGATTTATTGGAGAAAAAGCATTATTACTTACTTTTCCTAGTCTAATAATGTCTTCAGTTTGCCAGGGGCTTGTAAGAACAGCTTACAAGAGGCACTTAAGCATGTCAACAAGCAGAGTACATTTATACCCTTTTAACAACGGTTCAGGATATAAGCAAGTGAAACAAAAGCTGCAGCCGGATTAAAGGAATAATTAAACTTTACAAATAGAACGGCAAGTAGATGTGGAATTGCAGTAAGCACAAAAAATAGTATCTTCAGCACTCACTTGTTTCTCAAAAAAAAAATGTGAATTAACTCCTTAAAGTGAAGCAGAAGTAATAAATCCAGGAATGGGGAGAGAACAAAGAAGAACTATGAAGTCTCAATAAGTAGCAGGCCCTGTGAAATACAGTCATGTACAAATACTCAACGACAGTTACTACATACAGCCAACACTTAGAATAATTTGACAAAATGAAGATAATTTAGCTGGAAAAAATGGATATTTAAAATTTTAGGAAGAAAATTGTTTATGTAATGGAGATGCATGTGACCCAAATCCAGAAGCCCTCAAAACCAGGGCAAAACAAACAAACAAAGAAGGGATGTTTTGCATAGTGTCAATAAGGTTATGGGATAAAACTGCAATAATTGCTCTCTTCTGAAATATGCCTTAAGAAAACAATATGCTAGTATTACCTGAAAGCTATCCTGAAAGGAGGGGGCTGAAGATATATTTCCTATTGCTATTAGGATTTCCTGGAAGAGAGATAGCCCTGGTATCTATGTACTGTCTTTCACCTGTGGCTTAAAAAGTGCATCCTGAAAAAGCATGCCAGGGAGCCAACATCCTTTCATCCCTCTCGGGAGGTGTTTTGTTTCCTTCGCTTTATAAGGCTGTTAACTGGGACACAATATAAAAAGTTCTGCCCTCCTGTCCTCCCTGGAGATGGGATGTAAGCAGAGCTGACTCTGCAGACACTGGGAGCTGTAATTTGGGTCAGCGAGTTGGAGATGAGAGATGGACTTCACACTGGAAGAGGGTCTCTCAAACTGATGTAATGACCTGATGAAGAGGAAAAAAATAAGAAAGCCAACATTCTCTAATTCCAACCACCAGAGCTGACCTACATTATTTAATTTTACATAATATTATCTAATAATTTAAGGTGAGGTATGCAATGTAAAGTGGTCGATTATTTGATATTGCTATCTGGCATAATACACCAAACACATTGATGAGGAGAGCCTCCTTGGATGTTTTCTACTAGGTTTAATGCTAATGAACTGTTGCCATTGGGTCTGCTCAAAGATGAGCCCATCAGTGGAAGAATGTCACTTGAGGTAAAAACATCACTCTCTGGGTACAGCTTGTTCTTTGGGTCCCACATGGGAGTCCTGAGCTATTGCTGACTCAGTTCTTACTCCCCTTAGCTCTGTTTGAATTAATTTGAAACCTTTGTTTCACAACATGCTTTAACATGCTTTGGTTTTCTCCAGGACCTGAGAGTCTTTTCCATGTTAATTCCCTTCTGTTCTCTTTCATCATCCCATGACAATGAAGTTACTGCTCCTCTGTACTAAGGCACTTTCTTATTATATAGAAACAAAATTTTATTTTTTTAAAATATATTTATTGTTGAAATTATTACATATGTCCCCCATTGACCCTTTCTAGGCAATGTGTTACCTTTGAATAGCATTGCAATATGTGTGTTGTACAGTTATAACAGCAAGAGAATAAAAACTCAACATAATACATAATATAGAATTAACATATAATTTTCATGGATTCTGATCAGGTAGGTTTGATGCATGAAAAAGTTACGGTTCACTCTCCTCTGCCTCTGACTTGGGGTGTAATGAGGACTAAGGCTTTGCCCAAGTTCCTCCCAGATTCCTAATTACATAAGCTAACTTGACTAAGGATCAAGGAATTCTCACCAGGAAATAAAAGTAGACTCGGCGTTCTAACCATTCTTGATGGTCAGAAATATAAATGCATATCCAGTGGTCAGGCATGATGTCCTCACCAGCCTGGCTTATAGTCATTGCCATAGGCAAACAGACTTCTGCACTGGAGTTGATGCAAAATCATCAAGATCTCAGGTGAAGGGGTGATCCCATGTACAGTGTATCACTGAGAGTAAAAATTAGTCCACCCTATTTTCCTTGTCAAAGGGAGAGTCTAGTGAAATGGGGATGTACAGATGTGTTTTATTTATTTATTGGGTTTAGAAAGCCCAGCTTTGGGTCTCTCTTTGAGTGAGTATAAATAGTCAGGAACCATTCTCCTCCTCATGTGAAAAGTGCTTTCCAGATTACCACAGTAAAGAGTGAGAAAGGTAAACCTTGGAGTTAAGGAGACGATGGTGTGGCAAGAAGTTTCTGTGGTAACCAGTCTCAGGACCTGTTGTAGGAACTGAATTGATCCTAGTAAATTTTGGGCTCTTCCTAGAGACAATAAACACAACCAGGAGTGAACCACACATTCGCCCAAGGATAGGCATGGAAGTTAGTTCTGAATAGAAATGGCTGGAGTTTAATCAAGAAAGAAGAAATGGGGAGTGATGTTTGGAGCATGAATAAAAATTAAAGCATATAACATATTTGTATTCATTGGATGATGGGACACCCCATTCATATCACAAATACCCTTTAGCTAATCTCTGACACCAGATTGAAGCTAGAATGTTGTGGGGCCTATAACATTCTAGATATACATTCTAGAACATTTACTGGGCCAGAGCATGTACACTTTGAGGTTTTTTGTCCATTTTTCAGCATATACTACTATTCTCCCTATTCATTAAATTTGGGGAAATTCAATGGCACCAGACGTACAGGTTTCCCCTGAGGCAGTGATTTCATCATTTGTCATTCTTGGTGAAATAAAGGACACGTTAACTACATGTATCAAAATACCACTGCACAGTGGGCAGGAGACTATTAGTTCCTCACTGTGTTGTTCATTGCCGTACAAAGCAAGTAAATAAATGTTTAATAAGAGACGCTTCTGCATTTAAAAAATAATAGGTCACACTGAACTCTAAAGATCAACTTGAATAAGTTCAGCAAAAGCCATAACCATTAGTCACAAGAGAAATTAATCACCAATGTCCCTTTAGTTGCATAATAAAGACAGAGTGTTTGGAGATAAATTTCCTCTTAACTTGGAATTTTCTCCTCTCTGAGAGCTCCGCTGAGACTGAACTGTTTCTCTGATGCCTTCCTGATTCAGAGGGTCCCCTGTGTTAGTGAGAACTCAGAGAATGAAGGTGGCTCTACAGTGATCTGGGTTGGGAGGTTCAGCAGATGACGTTGAAATTGTCGTAAGCACAACTTTGTTGATTGCTTATCACCTCTGATTAGATAAAATTAACATGTTCATGCATCCTGTTGTGCCACAAGCATAGATACAAGGTAAAACTAAGTTGATGTGAAATATGCATAGATTAAGATGCCTACAGACACCTGGCCTCTGGTTTAATGAAAACCACAATGAACCTATCACCTCTCCTCTGTTAGGATGGCTAGTATCAGAAAGACAAAAAGTAACAATTGTTGGCGAGGATGTGGAGAAAAGGGAAGCCTCATGCACTGCTGATGGGAATTTAACTTCGGGTGGCCACAATGGAAACCCGAATGGAGGTTCCTAAAAAATTAAAAATACTACAGTATGACCCAATAATACCACTTCTGGATTTTTATCCAAAAGAAATCCAAAACACTAGTTCAGAGAGATAATGTACCCTATCTCCATTGCTGTGGTATTTGTAATGGCCTCTGGTTTTGTGTATTCTTTGCAGCTCAGAAAATTCTGAAGGCATACACAGAACTTAAGACCTGGGTCTAAGTGGATCTCCTAAATTTGATGATTATAACTTTATGATTATAATACCTAACACTAATGAACTATTATAGGTGTCCTTTTATTGGGGAAATCATCTTGCTTCATTAGAGGTGGCCACCTGATCTATGTCAGTTAATAGATATGTCGCTGTGTCTTCTAATGAGGCCCTGAGCATGACCCTCCCTTTGCTTAACCGTTACTTCTATAAAGAAAGTGTGTACTCTGACCAAAGGGACCAGATGCTATCTATATGTAAGCAACATAGACATTGACACTTAATGCCAAGAAATACTGAGTAGATAGGAGAAAAGGCTTGTTTTTCTATATTATTCTTTTCAGTGTTAAAGCTATGATAATAAGAATTGCCACTTCACTTTTCATCTGTGATTTGCCTCTGCATTATCCCTGATTTCTCTGCATAAATGCAATTATTTCCGGATTAGGGGAGGAGCACGAAGTCAGTGGAAGGATAGCTGGTAGAGAAACAAAAACAAAAAGTTAAATTAAAGTCTTTTCACAAAATTCTTCTTGTCCTTTGATTCCTTCATCAAGCATCAGTTAACTTTCGGCTCTTTTCGGAAGTGACCACTTCATACATTTCAAAAGTATGTTTCAGAAGGTCCACTCCTTCTTATAGAAGGTTCTTTACTTCTGTTTACTTGCTTTTAGTCCTTTTAGCATGTGTTAGCTCTACAGAGGTTTTGGCTTTCAGAGAAGGAGGATGTTCTACCCTGGTGTTAGTTGCTGCTGTGGTGGCTTTTATCAAGCAGTCAGTGAGCACAAGGCACTAATATTTTTGATAAAATTATTAGTTGGAAGGTATGTTCCCTAGTCACTTCCTTGGGAGATGGAAGAACTTAAAAGTAAATGTCTGTTATGATGTATCTTATGCTGTGTATTCCATATTGTAAAGGAAATGAGATAGGAAGCTTATATTAAGAAAAAAATTAATGTGGACGTTATGGGATTACTTAAGATTTAAAGTCATACTTTTGGGTCTATTCTAATGTTTGTGGCTTTGATTCAAATATTAGAATATTGGTCACACACAGATCAAAATATACTGATGCAGAAGGCATTGATTAGAAGACAGGAGTGTTACTTTCAATTTTCCGGGATTATGCGTTACCTTGTGGCTTAAAGACTGACAGTGGCATTTAATTTGGATTCCAGAGGCTCTGGTCATGCAACTTTAAAATCAACCCTTTATAAACCTAATTTTCAATAGATTCCATGGGAAATTTCTGAGTGCACTCAGCTTTTTAGGGAAAATCATCTGAATTCTCTGTCCAATGTACTTTCTGGAGAACTATTCGCAAAGTTAAATCTTCTAATGTCTGGACTGACATAGCTTCCCCCCACTTCCCCACACCCCACTGCTGGCTTCAACATACCTGTGCACTGGGCTCTTCCCAGCCTTTCTTTGCCCCTCCCCCAAAGAATTGTCTTAAAGCATTTTATAATCAAGGCAGTGAAGCTGGCTGGACAGACCAGTAACAAGAACAAGGCCTTAACTGTACCTTTGTGTCCCCCTCAAATAGTGTGGCACTGCAGCATATCCATTGGAGTCATTCTGTTACCTCATTCTTTCAGGCCTTTCTCCATTTTTAAACCATTTCCTCCTAAAATTATCATTGAAGAGAGATCAGAAACCAATGTTATTACAATGTGTTTTAAGTGTGAATACAGAAGTATAATATTGTGTCTTGTTTCTAAACCAAGCACAGGGGTGTAACTTGGCAGAGAAAATAAAATTTAGTGGGTGGGCCAGAGAAATAGCAAAATTAAAATAAAATAAAATGAGCTGCATATGGCTGTGGTGGTGGTTGGTGCCAATAACTGATTCATCTCCATATGCACTCATTATGTGTTGAAGTGCTTCTCTTTGCAGGCTGCTTAATTAATATGTAAAACCCCAACTATGCAAGCCTGGGAACAGCAATAAAGAGGCCACGGAACAGGACATTCAGGGGACTAAGGCTCTGGTTTGCACTCACTCTAAAAAAAATTATTTGATGAGGTACATTAATCTCTCTACATAGTTTGTAATTAGGATGCCCTTACATTTCCACCTTACTAAGTGTTTTTAAAGGCTTTCAAATTTAGGTTATAAGTTTGATTATGGGCATATTATTAAATTGGAACTACTGCTACACAGAGCTTAATGTAAATAACTCCCAGGGGAGCTGGCTTCTGTCTACCTAGCCTGGTGCTTTGCTGCTGGCATAACCTAGTAAAAGAGTTTTTGAAAAAATTAAAATTTGCTGCAAAGTTATATTCCTTTTCTCTGTATTTAAAAACAGGGCTAATGTAGAAGTCCTTATTTTGTAGACTTACAGCCATGAACCCTCTCTGGGTCCTTCTAGCTGCTAGCCAATTGTGCTAAAATCCTGGGTCCATTCATTCTCCCAACCTCTGGATGAGTGCTTCACCTCTTACACTTCCTCCAAACCTCCAACATCCTCTCCCCATCTTCCCTCTTAGCTGATATCTTTGCTTCCTGCTTCAATTTGGAGTCATTAGATGAAATACCACCCAGACAACCAAGAGCCCATCAACTCCTTGGTCTGCCTCCCCATTTGCTATGAAAGAGATGGTTATGCTTCTATAGAAAGCCCTTCCCATCATTTGTGTATCAGATCATGCCCTTCTTGATGGCTAAAAGATATCACCCAGCAATTCTCCTAAAACATCAACTATCTATCTATTATCTATCTATCTATCTATCTATCTATCTATCTATCTATCTATCATCACCTATCTATCTCTATGGTTTACTAGAGGCCCAATGCACTAATTCATGCACCAGTGGGGTACCTTGGCCTGGCCTGTAGGATCGGGCCAAAACAGGCTCTCCAATATCCCCCCAAGGAGTCCCAGAATGTGAGAGGGTGAAGGGCAGGCCAAGGGACACCACAGGTGCATGATTGGGACCAGGGAGAGATGTGGGAGGTTGGCCAGCTGTGGAGGGACTGAAGGAAGGCTCCAGAGCATGCCTGGCCCATCTTGCTCAGTCCCGATCATCCGGACTCCAGCAGCAAGCTAAAAACTCTGTATTTAAAAACAGGGCTAATGTAGAAGTCCTTATTTTGTAGACTTATAGCCATGAACCCTCTCTGGGTCCTTCTAGCTGCTAGCCAATTGTGCTAAAATCCTGGGTCCATTCATTCTCCCAACCTCTGGATGAGTGCTTCACCTCTTACACTTCCTCCTATCAGTTGGAGCATCTGCCCCCTGGTGGTCAGTGCACATCATAGTGAGCAGTTGAGAGACCTTAGTATATCATTAGCATATTACACTTTGATTGGTTGAACAAACGACCAGACAACCAGACACTTAGCATATTAGGCTTTTATTATATAAGACTAGAAGCCCATTGCATGAAGATTCACACAATAGGCCTTCCTTCCCCTGGCTGCCGGCACCGGTTTTCCTCCGGCACCTGGGACCCAGGCCTTTGGTCCGGCCGCAGCAGAGAAGCCAAGCCTCTTCAGTCTTCAGTCTTCACTCTGGCCGGAGTCTTCAGTCTTCGTTCCTTGCCTGTGTATGCAAATTAACCACCATCTTTGTTGGGTTAATTTGCATACTCATCTGATTGGCTGGCGGGCATAGTGGAGTGACACCAATTTGCATGTTTCTCTTTTATTAGTGTAGATTCCTATCAACTTTTAAAATTTTGCCATTTTTCCCTGCTTAAAAAATGTTTGATTTTTCCCCCTGGTTAATTATTACCCAATTTCCTTACTCTTTTTTTGATAGAACTTCTTCATGGTATTGTCTCTACTACTCTCTCTCTTCCTCTCCTACAAAGTGAAAAATCCACTTCACTGTATTTTTCAACCCCCACCACACACAATTCCATTGACCCTGTTGTTATCCATTTTACCAATGTCCTCTACACTGAAGATAACTACTCAGTCATCTTACCAGTACCTATCAGCAGCATATGGCATCATTGGCCATTTTCCCTTCCTTAAATCACACAATTGACCTTTACTTACTTGTTTCCAGGTCACTAAAATTCTTAGTTTTTCTTGCTGGTTGATTTGTATTGTAAACTTAGCTAAGTTAAAACCATATTTCTTGAAATACCTGTCCTTTCACAGTACTGCCAGGTTGGTACACAAGAGATATTTGATGTCAGACTGGAGAGGAAGCAACAAAGCAGCAGTCATATCCTTTTTATGTTTAGAAGGTTAGTGTTTGGGTAAACGTCTCTACTGTTGCCGACCTGCCAGTGCACCTTGTTGGTAAGGGGCTCAAGGAAAGTAAGTCTGAAATACCTCTGTCTCTTTCCAGAGCTGCTTCATCAGCTTCTCCCACTCCTAGGATAGGTCCAGCAATAGCGACAGCCACATGTAAACTGTTTAAACAGCTCCCATCATTATATAAGGACAAATCCCTATAATAAATCCCCATCTAGACCAATCCTATGGTTCTTCTTTTCTGATCACATTCTGACAGGTACATCCTTCTATCTACTAGTTATTCATTTTGTCCTTTTTTCTAGTTCTTCCTCTTATCACTGATGTCATAATGTTGGTATGCCTCAACTCCAGAATTTGGTCCTCTTCTCTTTTGTCTACACCCTACTTTTTTCTTTCAGTCTCATAGCTTTAGATGACATCTACAACTCAACATATGGAGAGAGTACATCTAAATGTAGATACTGACCAAAATATGAGTCCAGAGCTAGAGGAGCTTAAGGAAAAAGGGAAGGAGGGAGGGAGGGGGAGAGAGAGAGAGAGAGAGAGAGAGAGAGAGAGAGAGAGAGAGAGAGAAGAGAGAATAGTCCAGTCATGTAATAAATCTTTTGGTAATACCTTCCCAGTAAAAGAAAAACTTGTACAATGGCATAAAATGCTTCACATCATCTGACTCTTAATTTCCAACTTAGTTTTCTGCTGCTCCCCACTCCAGCAACTCTAGCCTCCTGGCTATTCTTCAACATCCAGATACATTCTCCCTTTGGCTCCTTCCTCTAAAAGTTTCCTCCACGTGGAATGCTCTCCTTCATTGTTCTCTTGACCAAACCACTCCACTTATCTTCTTCAAATCCCATTAGGTAACTAAATTTTAATAAAGTCCAACTTGACTGCTATTTATACTATAAATTATTTATTATTCCCTTTGTCCTGCTTCCGATTACTTTTATTTTCAGAGCAACTTCCATCTTCTGACATCCTACATAATTTACTTACATACTAATATTTATTGTTCAAAGACTTTCCCCTTAAACATTATAGTTCTATTGACCTAGAACCTTTGTCTGATGATGTATTCCAAAAGCGTGGAACAGAGCCTGCCTTGTAACAGTAGTAGTAGTAGGCATTGAACAATTAGTTGGCAAATGAATGAATGAACACAGGAGATGAATTTTTCTTTCTTCACAATGAGTGGTGAACAATTTTGGCTCATCTTAGACTCCATGTGCTGGCATTAAGTAATTTCTAATGGCACTTGTCTTCTTTCTCATCCAGAATATATTCCCTGCCTTTGACTTTTTTTCCCAACCCCTTCCCTCGCAAATGTCCCTGTTCCCACCTATGTACTCCATGTCCTTTCTGATTTTTATATCTCTATCAACATGGCACTATGTGGTCTCCTTTGTAGCAAAACCACTAAGCATCTGGTCCTCATGACTTTTAACTTGTCTTCCCTTTCATTATTAAATTAATTCAACAGGTAAAATGTCATCATATACTATGTGCCCTGGAAAATAGAACAATGACCAGCAATAGTCTCTACTCTTTATTTATTAAATAGAAACACACTTATTAACTCACATAAAACAACTAATCCATTTGTCATACCTATGAAGGTGATAATTGGGAAAAAGTTGTTACTAAGGATATTTCAGAACTTTTAGAATCTTACAGGGACTCCAGAATAGTCATCATATTCACCAAACTTTCTGGAATCAGGGGCAAGGTGTGAAGGTGATCACTAGTACACTATGAGAACTCCATATGTGGATATTAGCATTATGCATAAACTACGTGGTAGTTACCAGACTGATATTTTAATAATAGAAATAGTTACTTTTTAAAATACATATAGACTAGCATTTCTCAAAATTGCATAGCAGGAACAGAGACTGACTTAAACAAGTGTCAAAATATTCCTTCTCATTATTAGTTCTAATATCTCTTAATAGCCTTTCCTTAATATTTTATTCAAGTTCTGTTTTCCTATGATCCCCAAGAATAGAAATGCATTTAAATAATCTCCATTCTATTTTGAACCATATACTAATATTGTTTAGATTAATATTGAAAACACCTTAAGTTTAAGTAAAACTTTGATAATTTTGAAAGTGGTGGAAGACTATTTAATGGTGACCTATATTGAAATAACTGTGCTCATGTTGAATAATCCTCATATGTGAAAAAGCTAGAGTCATAAAATAACATATATCCTGTAAACATAATCATAATGTATTGGACAGTAATGGAGAAAAATATCTGGACAGTTGTGCACCAAACTAACAGCATATCTAATGCCTATTGTTTCCTTTGCTCATTTTAATGGCATATAGGTAAACTACTTCTATTCTTTCCTTTTCTGTCCTCAAAAATGATTTCTGGTAAGAGGAGAAGTGATCACAGGGCATTTCAATTTTTTTTTTTTAACATTTGCACCTCAATAAAATAATATATAATTGTATAATTATAAAAATATAGAGAAAATATATTTAATTCATCTATAAACACTGAAAATATATCTTAATGTTTATCTTCTTTAATTTGAACATTGATTTTTTTGGTTGGTTTATTTTTTACTAAAGAATTGTTTATTATACTTTAACTTAAAAAATAATGAAGTAGTTTATTTATACATCATCCTCTTAAGCCCAACCTTTGATTTTATATGTAGATATTTATTATTATAGAATGCACAACCACTTGTCCAAGGAAAGGAGAACAAGCCTAACAAATTGCACATTTTTAATCATTCCTCTCATTGCAAAAATTGTATTTACTGCAAAGGTACTCAGAAAATAACACACACATAAATTACATATTACTGGAGTGTCTGCTCCTACAAGTACTAATTTTATGAGCATTATGCTATTAGAATAAGGCATAGTGACTGACTTTACAACCTTTCCCCATATTAAAGTATTGTAAAATGCTGTACCTGTTAGATTATTAATTAAAATTATTTTAGAATCTAGGGAAATATTTTCACTTTTAACACAAACTTTCTTTATTAGAAAGCATTTCCTTCAATACAGTGGAAGCTTACAATTATTTTACAGAAAAAAATTACATGTGGACTTAATTACAATAAGTCACAACACTTCAATATTCCAACAATTGAGTCCCATAGTCAGATAAACTATGTGTGAGAAAGTAAAGGTACCCTTTTCTGAAATAAAATCAGTGGTTGCCAAGAGATGCTATGCTTGCTCACAAAGAACATCTCATCATATCTTCAGTCTCATTAGTAATAAATGTCGTCATTAGTTCAAATAACCTCAGACCTGTGTTCAAATATTGCCTAGGTTTCTAATTTCCTTTCCTGTGGCTGGCACTTCAAGTATCTATACAAAACTTTTATTGGGCACTTAAAATGAATAGTTGACTCTTGTCTAGAGCCAATTGTTCCTCCATTCCAGCATAAAAGGGAAAACAGTAACTATATCAATTCTCGGTGAGGAACAAAAAACATTTACTTTTAAATGGGAACCATCGCCACTCCAAGTATTAAGCAAGTTATGCTGGCTGGTTTTCTTCTCAAATTCTCTGCTTTAACCTCTGACAAAAGTTAATACAGGGGAGGGTTTTCATTGTTTTCCTACTCATTGACATCTCCTAGAATATCCTTATAGATATCTGAAAGAACCATGGGGCTTCATGGAGCTTTCCACCCCACACAAGAAGCACCAGACTGAGAAATCTGGCACCATCACCTGCTCTCCACCACTGACCAGGTCTTGGGCAAAACCAAGCAAGTATTGTGAGACTCAGTTTTCTTATCTACAAAGCAACGATCATACTTTCACTACCATCTTTCCTAAACTTGTAAATGAAAAGTTCTTGAAAATAATATATGGCTTAAAACTAAAATCCTATTAAAGGATGACTAATTAAAACAGACTTGTTTACTGCACAGTCACAAAACTTACCCATAGTGTAACCCAACACAACTCTTTCAATACATAACATTTATAATCCTTCTTCTTTTAGGTTATTCTGGAAGTTGCCTGCATTTTTGTAAATAATCCAAAGACTTCCATTTCTTGATTATCTGCTTCAAAGATTACTAATTATCATTGTATATGACAATCTCATTTATTCATACTCCTCATCACTGCCACCTGTCAACTCTCAGTATATCTATGGATTACTTTGCTCATTTTAATGGTATATACGTAAACTACTTCTCTTCCCTTTTCTATCCTCAAAAATGAAGACTTCATCTTGATTCTGCATTTTACAAAATGATGTGAGTATCCCTAACCTATGTTCACCTCTCCTTTCTCCTTTGACTTTATCTTCAGTACTTTTACAATGCTGAGTTTGGTCACATTTACATCACAATCTAAAACCTCACTCTCTCCTGTTTTATCCGCCCTTTGATTCCAATTGGTGAAAATGCATTATGTATAAGTATTGCTCACAGTTTAGAATAATGATTAAATGGACTCTTAGGATGAAATTTCTCCCCTTGAAAAATTTGCAAAAATGTTCCTTGATTTTCACATTTACATGATTTTCCTTGGTAAGGGCAGCCTTTCATTCTTCACTTTTTTCATGTGCTTAATTTCTTCTGACACACTGTCTGATCTCTGGAATCCTCTCTTTGCACAGAGATCATTTTACTGATCTCTTCCTTCCTTTGCTGTAATAGAAAATGCTTGTTCTCTGTTTGTGGCACTGACACCTGAGATGTGCTATGCATCATGCATAGGAGTGGGAACCAGTAATTCTTAAATCCCAGTCTTCCTTTTGCCTGGTTTAGCACCTGTCTTATTGGAGAATAACCTCAAGTCTACTTTTCAGAATATCTGCTGTGGGGGAGGAGGGGAGTGTACACATGTGCTCTTCAGATTTTGGATGGGGTGTAAAAGTATCAGAATAATTTCCTGAAAATATGTTAATGAAATTGTTTCATTGTATACATTCACCCAATATATCTGTGTGAAATGGAACACTAACCAGTTTTCTCTTTGCTCTTCATTTCAATTAAGATTATGTGATTTTTCTTTGTAGAGATTTTTATGTTTTCTTTATCCCTAGAGTTCTAAAAGTCCACAATGCTAGGTATGTGGGGTTCTTTTTTTAATGCTGTCTAATACTCATTTTGTCTTTTCTCTTAGAATACCCATAGATCTCTGAAGAATCTCTTCTGCTTTTTTTTTTTGGATAATTTTCTTTATGTTAATTTTTGTTGAAATTCTATTAGCCAGATATTGGATTCCCTAAATTGGTTTTTTTCTCTTAATTTTTTCTCTCCCGAGCATTGCATTCAAGTGTTATATTTTGTGAAAATTCTATTTTCCAAACTCTTTTCTTTTTTAAAAAGTCCTTATCATTTTCTAATTGTTTTCTCATTCTTAGAATCCAGTTCTTCTCATATGGATACAATATCTTCTTGAATCCTTCTGAGTGTACAAATTAGAAGTTCCACCCCTTTGTCTTATCCATGAACAATTTTGTTTCTTTCTTTTTAAATCTTTATTATTGAAAGTATTACATAGTCTTCCTTTCCCACAGCCCTCTCCTGTTCCCCTCTCCCCCAGGCCCTCAATACCCCATTGTCTGTATTTTCAGTTTTATGTTAAAGATGCCATCAAGCATACATTAATACTGGGTCTCTCATTAATATTTTAAGGCGAAGTAATAGGAAGGCTGGCTGATGACTCTGTGGGTGTGAACTAAGCCATTTCTGGACTGGACGATTGGTGGAGGGGCCACCTCATATGCCAGATGTGGCTGGAATCTAAGTCACCAACACCCACTCTAGCTTCCCCAGAGCTTGTCACAGATGCTGTGATTAATATCTCTGTTAATAAACCTCCCGTTGCTGCCTGGGGTTGGAATGTGAGGTGTGAGTGCTTTGCTGGCAGCATATTATTTGTAAAGTTGGAATAGGGAAGTGGAAAGGTTGACAGTTCTAAATATACACTTTTTGAAGTGACTTCATCTCCTGTATTTCACAGCACATCTCACTCTGACCTTGCAATTTCAGAGGTCAGGGCTCTGTGTTATTTTGCTGGGGGTCAGCTCCCTGCTATACTCCTTCTGAATACATATTCACCCATAGCTTACTCAACTCTCTTTAGCCTGTCAAGCTGACACATTGACTTTCTTTAATTCAGAAAGATGTTAAATATTATTCAAGATGATGAGTTTATTATGTCATGGTTTTGTAATTCACCTGGTATGATTTAAGCAGAGTCACATAAGTAAAAGAATATAGATGTGTCCTCTCTGCCCATCTTGAAACAAACATGCACTGCCTATTTTAAAAAAACTGTTTAAGTGACATGCTCAAGCGAGAGGCTTTATGGATAGTGAAAGTGTTATTATTTCTAAAAAAGATTCTCCTTAGATATCCTCTTTTGAATCATCAGAGATATATATTTTAACATATCCATTTAGGCAAGAAATGTGGAGTTATACCACTTGTAAAAGTCTTAAAACGAAACAGAAACAAACACAAATATAGAGAAGAAATGTATAGAGATGGTCACCAAATGGCAGGAGGGTTGGAGGGATGGGTGAAAAAGATGAAGGTATTAAGAAGAACAAATAGGAAGTTACAAAATAGCTATGGGATGTATGGTACAACAGGGAGTATAGTCAATAATATTATAACTACGTATGGTTCCAGGTGGGTACTTGAATTATTGGGGATCACTTTGTACATTATATAACTATATAACCACTGTGATGTGCACCTGAAGCTAATATAATATTGTATGTCAACTGTAATTTTAAATTTTTTAAATTATTTTTAAGTCTTCTAATGAGAGATTTATTTAGCTTTTGTTGTGTACATATATGGCATATATCTTATCATATGTTCTGAGTGTGTGAGAGTAAACTGTTTATATATCTGTAAACTGTTTTGATATTAGTATAAAAATATTTCTTCACATTACAACTAGTTTAGTTTTTTATTCACATTTCAAACATTAATTAATCAATTATTTTCTATAAAGTGTACTAGGAGAACAGAATTCAAAGGTGAACAAAAAGCTCAGATTCTACTTAATTTGATTAATGTTTCTTTTCAGTAGATGATTTTAAGTAAAAATTTTAGCTTAAATCAATTACAAAAAGGTTCCTAGTTTAAATTTAAAAATTAAGCATTTGTACCTGGCCAGTGTTGCTCAGTGTTTGAGCATCGACCTATGAACTGAGAGGTCACTGGTTTGATTCCCATTCAGGGCACAGGCCCAGCTTGTGGTCTTGATCCCCAGTAGGGGGTGTTCAGGAGGCACCCTATCAGTGTCGTTACTCTCTCATCAGTGTTTCTAACGCTCTACCCCTCTCTCAAGATCAATAAAAATGTATTTTTAAAAAAATTAAGCTTTCATTATATAACATATTTTCTTCTCTTCTGCATTTATGCAGGGTTGACTTCATTAGACTCTAAAAGTCCATGACCACGTTTTATTGTTCATTCATTCATTTATAGCTATGTCTAGCACTGTGCCTTAATTTAATATGAACCATGTTAATGTGTGTTGGCTGGAGAAAGGAACTTTAGAAAAGTATATAGACCTTATAATATAATTACACAACCCTTTATAATATCACAGATAATCCTTCAGAATAGTCTTGCTTGTGAAATTAGCCTAAATAACCTCAAGATAAAATCAGTCTTCTATTTTGACACTGAGACACCAAATTAAAATATAAATATCTCACTTTTCAGAAAAAAAAGGAGAAAGAAAATCAAATATATCATTTGGTCACACAACAGGTCAGATTAATTATCAGATCGTCTAGACATCTAAAATAGAGCATGCCATCTGACAAGGGTACAAGTAAGGGCAGTGAGGTGCACTGGAGGTCAGTAAAGTTCACTAAGAACTCTGGGGCAGTCACAAAGGAGGATCAAGAACATACCTTGGTAGAATGAAAGTATTGTAAGAGGATATTTTGAAATGTTAAAAGTGCTTATCTCTTTATCCATGGAGGAAATTATAGTTGCTTGAAAATGATTTTGTAGTCAGACTGTAATTGATTTTTCTTGTGTGAAACTTGATTTTATATAAATATTGGTAAAAAAGTTTTGTGTGTTTTTTTTCGTAAAGAGTTTTAATGTAAACAGCAATCTCTGCAAAACTACTATATAATTTTCTCCAAAGCACAGTGGTAATCAAAAATCCAGAAAAGAGAAGATCCCAATAAATTTAGTGTCTATTAAGACGTACAGTGGAATATTACTCAGCCATAAAAAAGATGAAATACTACCTTTTGCCACTATATGGATGGACCTTAAGGCTATTATGCTAAGTGAAAAGAAGTCAAATCAAAAAGAACAAAGGCCACATGACTTCACTCATATGTGAGGTATAAATCAGAAAACTAACATACAAACTCAGAAACATAGACAATAATATGAAAGTTATCAAAGGAGAAGAAGGTAGAGTGAAGATGAAGAGGTGAAGAGGGTCAAATAGGTGGCAATGGAAGGAGACGACTTTAGGTGGTAAGCGAACAATGGAATATGTAGATGGTGTACTATGGAATTGTACACCTGAAACTTCTATAATGTTATTAACCAATGTCACCTCAATAAATTTAAATAAAAAGAAAAAAGATATATATGAATTTGATATATGTAAATAAGATAGAATGAAAACTAAGATAGTTGACACTTAACTCAGTAAATATGAACTTATCAAGAATTTATGAAACCTGACCTTTTAGTTCTTATATTAAATTGCATTACATGGAAAATGATAATATTTGTGCCCAGCCATTATGGCTCAGTGGTTGGATATTTAACAATGAACCAGGAGGTCATGTTTAATTCCCAGTCAGGGCACATGCCCAGGTTGTGGGCTCCATCCCCAGTGGGGGGTGTGCAAAAGGCAACCAATGGATGATTCTCTCTCATCATTGATGTTTCTATCTCTCTCCCTCTCCCTTACTATCTCTGAAATCATTTAATATATATATATATGTATATATATATATATATATATATATATATATATATATATGTGTGTGTGTGTGTGTGTGTATGATAATATTTGTTACATACAAATACCCATTTTCAATTAATTTTATTATCAAATGGATTAGGAGCAACTAGTCTTCTACTGAGCACAAAATACAATATACAGATGATGTATTAAAAATGGTACACCTGAAACATATATAATTTTATTAGCCAACGTCAATTATTGAATTGAATAAATTCAATAATTTTGAAAAAAGAACTAGTCTTTTTTAAAAAATAATTACCATAATTTTTGCTCATTTAAATTTCTATTTGTTTCCTTAAAAATTCTCTTTAACTTTCTTATCAATTAAACTTTATTTCCAGGAATTTTTACAACATCCTGAAAAATGATAAAGGTGGTTTCAAATTGTTATAGAATATTAGTGTGAACTCTTTCAGAGCGACTAATAAGAAATAATACAATATGCAAATGGAAATCTTCAGATTTGAACATGAAACAACAGATCATCAAACCACTTCAGAATAAGAAAAAAAAAATAGGAGGATTTTAGGAGAATGCCATTAGTAAATAGAAAAAAAAATTGCAAAACACTACCTTAAAATCTCATTAGGAGGTTCCCTTCCAGAATAGCAGTGCTGAGAAGTGAGGACCCATCCACAGAAAAGCAACCGTAATAGGACCAACGGAACAGCACAACCAACAGGATCTGACTTTACTTAACACTTCTCGCTGTTAGAGCAAACACACATTTGTTCAAGCATCCATGTAACAAACACCACAACAGATTATATCTTGATTCATGAAATATCTCAGGTGCTTAAAAAACTAAAATCATACAAAGTATGTTCTCTGATACCAATGAAATCAATTAAAAATTAATGACAAAGAAAATAGGAAATTATGCAATCACTGAAATATTAAACAACACACTTCTATATAATCCATAAATCAAGGAATCCTCAACGTTTTAAAATACATAGAAATATGCCCAGCTGGCCTGGCTCAGTGGTTGAGCATTGATCTATGAACTAGGAGTTCACTATTCAATTCCCAGTCAGGGCACATGCCTGGATTGCAGGCTCAATCCTCAGTATAGAGTATGCAGGAGGGAGCTGATCAATAATTCTCTTTCACCATTGATGTTTCTATATCTCTCTCTCCCTCTCTCTTCCTCTCTAAAATCAATAAAAATATATTTTAAAAATAAATAAATAAAATACATGGAACTAAATGAAAATATAAAATTAAAATAAGTGCAAGACATTTAAAATACTATTGATAGAAATTTAAAACAATAACAATGTATAATAATATATGAGGCCTCAAATCGATAATCTAACTCAAAAAGTTAGAAAAAAATAGCAAAATTTCTGCCATAAAGAGAAATTTATAAGCAACTAAAATCAGAAATCAACTAAAATTAAAATAGGTAAACAATAGAGAAAATCAACAAAACAAAATTTGTTTATGAAAATATCAGTAAAGTCATACATCACTAACTATAGAAATAAAATAGAGAATACTCTATCAAATTCTGCAGCAAATTACAAGGAACATAAGAGAATACTACAAACAAAATCATGTTCATAAATTTGACAACTTTGAAGAAATGGATCAATTTTTGAAAGACGTAACTACTATTACTCAACAAAGATAAATGAAGCAACCAAACTAGACTAGTACTAGAACTATTAAAGATATTGAATTTGAAAATTAAAAGTTCTGAAAACAAAAACAAGATACTCCACCCGACAGCCAGATGGTATCACTGAAAATTCTACAAAACATTAAAAAAAAAGTTTACACAATTCATTCCACAAAATAGAGCAGGAAAAATGCTTCCCAATTTTATGTAGTTAAAATTACTGCAATACCAAAACTAGACAGTAATTAAGAAAAAAGGAAGTAGAAGAAGAAATACAAACTATTATCTCTCATGAACTTCGGTGCAAAATTACTCAACAAAATACAGTGGGGCCTTGACTTATGAATTTAATTCATTCCGTGACGGAGCTCATAACTCAAATTACTTGTATGTCAAATCAATTGTGAACGAGTGAGACACGTGATGCTGGGCTAATGTTGTGGCATTCACTGTGATGTTCGCTGTGCCAACTAGCGGTGGGGTATCTGAAGCTGGCTCGTAACCCGAATTTTAGCTCGCAACTCAAAGCAAAAAATCAGCCGAGAGACGGCTCATATCTCGAAAAACTCGTTAGTCGGGACATTCATAGGTCAAGGCCCCACTGTATATCAAATCAGCAAGATATAAAATGAATTATATGTTCAAGTGGGCTTTACTATGGACATGTGAGGCTGGTTCAATGTTAAGAAGTAATCAAAATAATCCACCATTCCTACTAAGATAAAAAAGAATAATGATTTTACGAGTGTGAACATTAAAATGAAACATAGTATGATGTCATAACTCTTAATTGGAAATTCTTCAAGAAGGCATTATGGAAAAATGTATAATGTTTGGGGCTTAAAAGTCCTGAGTGACCTCGTAAAGCCTTTGCCTTCAAAACCATTCACTCTGAGTCAACAGGTGAAAAGCTTTGACAGACAGTATGAGAGTAAAAAGTGATGCCGTGGCATCTCACGTCGAGGATGACCATGTCTTGGCCACAGCTGCACTCTGTGAAGGCCACCGAGCTGGTCCTCTCCCTGCGCCCTCACAGGCTATGACGCTTATAAGAAAATAGGAATAATGCTTTTTAAAATCTGCTTCATGATGGCTAAGAAACCATGGTCTCTCCTTAGAGATCATCCAAAAACATACAATTCTTAATAGAGATCATGTCACACGATTGATTTATGGAGCCACTGAGATCTGAAAGATGATTTTTTTTAAATCTCCATATTTCCAAGCAGTCAAAACCCTGGAAAACATGGAAATCTTTTACTTTTTTTATTCATATATTTCTTTTTTATTTTTTTCATTGCAAGCCCACTTATGAATATTTTGAAGAGATGTCATATATTAATTCCCAAAGGGGGACAGGCCACTTGGTAAATTCTAGAAATTAAGCCAGGTAAGAGACATAGCTTCAACCCTCCAATGATCTTTAATTAACTGAAGTATAATGGCCATTTAAAAATAAATATGATGGGAAAAGGTATATATGTAGTTGCCCCAATGTAGTGACTGAGAAAAATATGGTCTACCTGACTTCAATGACTGACAACATTTTAAAAGTGAGAGCAAGACTCAGAAAAACAGAAGTTTAAGAAGCTGGTCTCTACTGCAGGCAATGAACTCAGAGTAGTTTCTTATCAATGGGCATAAATCTTCTAAGGAAGAAGTAGTTATTTGATTCGATATATTAGCCAAAGAATTTAAATCCCAAAGACTCCAGGGAATATATAACCAGTCAATTATGTAACTTTGCTGCAATTTATAATTTTAAGTTCAGAACTATAAACGTAAATTTATCTTATTTTTATTGGTGCTCCAAGACTAAATATGAAACAGTAAAATATTCACTAATTTGAGCAATTGTTGTAGTTAATTCTGAAATCTTGCCACCATTTCATGTGTAAGATAGATGAGAATTTCTGTGTGCATGCATAAATTCTTATACTCATGCATATAAATTTCATATATATGTATATAATAAATAAGAGTAACAATTAAATTACTGTCCTAGCAAAATAATCAATTTTGCTGTTTAGTCTAGATAGATCTTTTCAGTACCTTAAAATGCTAAATGAATGTTTCTCCTATCCCTATGCTCTTTTATAGATAAACTAGAGGCCCAGTGCACAAAATTCATGCATGGGAAGGCTCCTCAGCCCAGCCTGCACCCTCTCAAAATCCGGGATCCCTTTGGGGATGTTCCTCTCGCAATCCAGGATCGCTAGCCCCTAACTGCTCATCTGCCTGCCTGATCGCCCCTAAACACTTACCTGCCTGCCTGATAACCCCTAACCATTCTGCCTGCCTGCCTGCCTGATTGCCCCTAACCATTCTGCCTGCCTGCCTGATGGCCCCTAAGCACTCTGCCTGCCTGATCACCCCTAAGCACTCTGCCTGCCTCCCTGATCAACGCTAACCACTCTCTGGGGGCCAGGGGCAGCCGACCAGGGTGAGGGGTGTGGTTGTTCTGGTCTCTGGTCATTCTGGTTGTTCTGCCATTTTGGTCGCTGGGCTTTTATTATATAGGATAGGAAGACTATGGTTTCTATCCAGTAGACACTTTGTTTTGGCAATGAAGCAAACGACATGATTATCAAATTGAATTTATTCAATGCCTATGTCCTGTGGAGTTGGTAGTGAGAAGAACAGGCAAAATGGACTTTGACAACCAAAGCACAATTTTAAAAAGTACTAACTACATGTATAATTTTATTAAACAACAGTGTCAAGCTGCTGGATTAAGACAGGCTAAAAGGTTATTCTCTATAAAAAGTCAATTAGCAGTTAATAAAATTGATTTTGTCTGCATAGTTAGGGAAGGTCACATTTTACTTACCTTATTAAAATGATTCTAATATTGCCAAGTTTATGAATTTTGATGAAAGCATTTATTGTACAAATGAATCATCAGTTTGAAGATGAATCACTAAAATTTCATCCTCCCTAATATTTATTTTCCTTCAGGCAGTAACAAATTGGGGAAGATGTGAACTGTATGCTGGCTTCAGTCAATACCTTACTTTTCATTTTTTTATGTTGCATTTATAATGACTGATAAATTTGTTATCTCTCAAAACATGGCAATTTTAATTTTGACTACTGCATCTACCCTGAAAGTCTTGATGATGTAGTCTAAGAATTTGAACATATTCATTGAGTCTCAACATGTTGAACCTTAAAGTTTTCTTTAGTATCAGCAGCTCCCAATTTTTAATTTGCTAAATGCTTGGCTCGTGTCCCTAACAGTCCCAAACCACAGGACCAGTGTACTCACCCAGCTGTAATTACCATTCACAAATCATCTTTTGTAGAACCTGATCAAGAAACTTTGCAAAATAATTTTCAGAAATGCAATTTTTATCATCTTCTTTACTATCCATCAAAATAATTTATAACTGTCATTTTAAAGCTTTAATTTCCTGGTGGATATTGCATTATTGTGCATCCAGGATAAAGGATTAGGAAAAGCCACATCCTTTAGCGCAAACGTTCCGGCAGACAGACATTTGCTTTTCAGAGCATTGCTCACTAAGCTAATCTTTCTCAATCCCATGCCATCCAAAAGCTAATTTCCACACCCTCTTTCTCATGCCCATCTAGAAAGAGATGCAAGAGCTTAAAACTAGGAAATCACCTTAAGTGAATTTCCATATAATTTAACTCTTGACTGCTTTGCTGTCCTTGTGGTTTTCATAAACTTTGGAAGGTCAGTAATTTAAATAAAATAAAGGTATATACACAAAATATACAATACCACCCTGCCTTTTGCACTTTTCAAAAGTGCCCTGGCTAACATCCTTACATATAGTGGAACCATCTATACTTTTTCCAAAAATTAAGAAATATGAAACACAAATTATATTGAGACTTGTGATAATGTCTGAGTCTTTTCTATAAAAAATAAAACGTTTACTAAACAATGTTGGGGGAAAGGAAAATAACACAAATAAAAAGCAGCTATTATCCTACTATAGAGAGACCATCATTATTGATATTATGATGAATTTCCTTCTATACATTTACAAATATAACTGTTTTATTTCATAAAATTGTGATTACTCTGAACATTTTATATTGACCTCATATTTTATTTTTAACTTTATTTTTATTGTTGACACTATTATAGATGTTCCCATCCCCGCCCACTTTGCCCTTTCCCTCTGACCATCACCTCACTGATCATATATTTGAGTGAAAGAAGTTGTAAGGAGTGGATTTTCGAGACAATGTAGTGATCTCTGACCAATTGTCTGTGTCTTTCATTTTCATTATAGATGTTTCCATTCCCCAACCCCACTGACTTTGCTCTTTCCCTCTAATCATCACCTTCAGCCAGGCCCCAATCCCCTTTCCCTCTGACCATCACCTCACTGATCATATATTTGAGTGAAAGAAGTTGTAAGGAGTGGGTTTTGGAGACAATCTAGTGATCTCTGACCAATTGTCTGTGTCTTTCATTTTTTTACCATATCCAGTCAATCCTTGCCCTGAGGTGGCAATATATGCACATGTCTCTAATCCCAGTCACCATAAATGAAAAGTTTTCTATGCTTATAGAAGGAGGGCCACAGTGGGAAACTTTTAATATTGGGGGTAATATGTGATACACTTTCCTAAAATTGTGAGAGGGCGGAAGAGAGGGATAACTTTGGGGACCTGAGGTGGGACCTCTCTTTTGATTCCAATTGTACTTGTATCAGGTACTAAAATTGTTGGTGGGTTTTATACGGATATAAAGAGATCAACTGAGATTCTCACCTGTTATAAAAAAAATACCTAAAGGAATAAGACCAGAATATGTTCAACTGTCATAAAAATTTTAAACAACATATATAATCACAGTACAATCTCAAACTAGACATTTTATAATATCAATACTAGTAGTAATGTGAACAAAATTTTAATTCAACTTCTCTAGTTCACAATTAACCAAAAGGAAATTCAACTTCATAAATAATCTCTTGGCTATTAAAACATGTGGAAAGCAAATGGAAGAATCTGAGTCGTTACTAATTTTATACATTGATCTGGACAAAATAATAATTTAGCTAGAGATAACTACATCAAACAGAAATTCACCAGCAACATTTATTTAAAAATAACAAATGATTGGAAAATATTATAATGACTTCATAAATAAGTTTTAACACTACAACCATTAAAATTTAGTAAATTACTTCATTGATGACATCAAGAGGGAGTGATGATAGGTAGATAGAGAAAAATAATTTGGATAAAAGAGAAAAAATATCTTTTTTTGAAATGTCTTTTTATATAATGCCAATGAGAAAAATAGAGAAAAAAGAAGAAGAAATAAAGGAAATAGAAAAAAATAAATTTTTCCCATTGATCTTTTTTGAAAGAGTGGAAGGGACAGAGGGAGGGAGAGAGAGATAGAGAGAAAAGAAACCCGTTGTGAGAGAGAGACGTCAATTGGTTCCTTCACATGTCCCAACTGGGGTTGGGGATTGAACCTACAGTCCAGGTATATGTACTTGATAGTATAGAATATATGCCCTTCATTCAGAGGTCAGCACCTAACCACTGTGCTACACCAGTCAGGGCATAAGAATCATATTTTAAAAAATAGTCCATGGAAGCTATTGATACTAATATTGTTTTACTGGTTCATTTGGTAATGCATTTTTTTTTCTTTAAATGCCACTTGTGTTTTGGGACTGTGTTTTTATCATTAGAAAATGAAAGGTATTTAAAAATATATATGTGATCCTCTAAATTAACAGTAAAGTGCATCACACAAACTTTAAATCATTATACAAAGAATGTGCATTTAAGAACTATGTAGTCTAGGAAGCAAAATGATTCTGTGACATCAAGTAATAAATTAATATGATCTTGGAAGGTTTGGGACAATTTCCTTGAGGAAGTGATACTTTCATTTCTAATAATCAAAGCAAAGACAGAAAAGTATCTCTAATTTGTCCAATTTAACATAAGAATCATATAAGCATATTAGCTCTTTGGGAAAAAAATTCCATGCAAGGCCTAATATGGAATTATTTTTATATTTTTTAAATGTTTGTATTGATTTGGAGAGAGAAGAAGGAAGAGGAATAGACAGAAACATTGATGAGAGAGACATATTAATCGACTGCCTCCTGAACGCCCCCTACTGGGGATCGAGTCTGCAACCTGGGCATGCATCCTGACGGGGAACTGAACCCAGGACCTTTTAGTTCATGGATTAATACTCAATCACTGAGCCACACCAGCCTGGCAAGGAAATTTTTTAACATGTATCCATTTTTAGAAAAATATAATTGATCAACATAGTGGGTGATGCCATCAATAACTAGTTTCTTTATTCAACTGAACTCATCAAAAAGAGGCAAAAAGTGATAATTATGTGATGAGATAGAGGTGTTAACTAATGCTACCATAGTAAGCATATTGCAATATATAAATGTATCAAATCAATACCTTGTAAGCTCTAAACTTACATAATGTTATATGTTAATTATAGATCAATAAAAATAATTTTAAAGGCAATTTTAAAAAATCAGATTGCACAGACAGAAGCTGCACATGCTTCAGCTATCCAGTATGTAAAGAAAAATTATGATTTTGATGATAAATTTACTTGTAGAGGCTAACTGACATGTCGTTCTTTCAATAAAGCTGCAGCCCTTTTCATTGTATGCCACCACTGAATTCCAAAGGATCCAAAGGTATTGATGAGTATGATTAATTATTTAATAAACAAACCAAGTGTTTGAACGTGAGGTAATTCAAGTCTAAGACTTACAAGTCCCAGGACACCATTATTCAAGGCATATTTCTCAGAGAAAATGAAAGAAAATGAGGATGAGAATTAAGGAAAATCATGCAGAGAAGCCATGTCATCTTCTGAATCCATTTGGGTAAGTCTGGGGAAAAGAAGTTCTCCAAACAGATGTACTCCAGTTATAGGGTATTTTACATATGAAAAAATATTGTTCGCAGTCATCCACATTCTTTTAAAGAATGAAAATTAAATAACCTATAAAACAGGGTGGAACTCTTGGGGTTTTATATTTAAACATTATTAAGTATCCTATTTGGAAATAGGTTTAACTTATCTCAATGTTGAAGGCTAAACTATTTAAGGAATGTTGTGTCTCTGGATAGCTTTCAATTATTTTATGATTCTGTTATTAATATTATGAGTGTCAGTATTTGTGTTCCCTCTTACGTTTTGTAAGAACAATTATCAGAGCATTTTCTCCTAGTTAACAAAAAAGGATCTGCAGAATAGATTTGCATAGCACCTTTTCTTTTCTATCATGACGTATAATCTATGCATGAGTACCAGACAGAGGGAGTCCAGCCCTCCCCCCATCCAGGTCCTACGGTGGCCTCCTAATACTGTGGAATTTGTAGGATAGACTCCCAAGTTTTGAAATGTGATAGAACTACACATTTTGTAAACTGATGAAGAGTGTCTATTAGGCACTTTTTTGTTATTGTTGTTATTTGTGTACCAGATTAACATCATCAAATATTCACCAAGGTCGGGGAGAAAGAGAGAGAGGCAACAAATGAGTCTTCAAACTCCTTCAGAAACCGAAGTCTCACTGCAGTTCATATGAACAGCAATCTAGGGGCTGTGCAGTCTCCAGCTACATGCTAGTAGCTGTGTGTAAGAGCCCAGGAATATGTATCACCACCTACAACATGTGATGACTATAATGTACAATGCATGGACCTCACTTGGAGAAGTATAAGTGTTCATGAAAAGGTATAGGTGATATTTTGGGGAAGTAAAAATATTCCATCATTCTTTTATCCCATTCACTTTAATTAAATTAATGCTATTCTTTCTCAAGTTTATCAGAAACACCAATCAAAAAGGATATATGCACCCCTATGTTCATAGCAGCACAATTTACCATAGCTAATATTTGGCAACAGCCTAAGTGCCCATCAGCAGATGAGTGGATTAAAAAACTGTGGTACATCTACACAATGGAATGCTATGATGCGGTAAAAAAGGAGTTCTTACCATTTGCAACAGCATAGATGGAACTGGAGAGCATTATGCTAAGTGAAGTAAGCCAGTCAGAGAAAGATAAATATCACATGATCTCACTCATTTATGGAACATAATGAAGAACATAAACTGATGAACAAAAACAGATCCAGAGACAGAGAAGCATCGATCAGACTGTCAAACCTCAGAGGGAAGGTAGGGGAGGGTGGGGGTAAGGGCAAGAAATCAACCAAAGGACTTGTATGCATGCATATAAGCCTAACCAATGGACACAGACAACAGGGGGGTGATGGCATGAGTGGAGGGGGCTTGGAGGGAAATGGGGGGATGAAGACACATATGTAATACCTTAATCAATAAAGAAATAAAAAAAAAAGAAAATGGATGTCAAATAGAGGCCCAGTGCACAAAATTTGTGCACTCAGGGAGGGGGGAGGGCTCCCTCAGACTGGCCTGCATCCTCTTGCAGTCCAGGAGTCCTCAGTGTATGTCCCACAGACCAGCAGTCAGATATCCTAGTGCTACTGTGGAGGCAGGATAAGCTCCCACTACCATCACTGTGCTTGCCAGCTGTGAGCCTGGCTTCAAGCTGAGCAGTGCTCCCCCTGTGGGAGTGCACTGACCACCAGGGGGCAGCTCCTGTGTTGAGTGTCTGCCACCTGGTTGTCAATGAGCATCATAGCGACTGGTCGTTCTACCATTTATCAGTTTGCATATTAGCCTTTTATTATATAGGATATATACTGAGTGGCCAGATTATTATGACCGGCCCATCAGTACTTCATTAACACTTGCAAAAATACTGAATATTGAAAACTTCCTAAGCAAATACTCTCAAGGTTTTATTATTATTATTATTTGCATAACTGATTCACTTCATTATACTGATGGGGTGGTCGTAATAATCTGGCCACTCAGTGTATATATACATATATATGCATAATTTGTCTACATATCTAATAATTCAAATGCTAATGGTGCCTATCTTGTAGATGGTACTTCATGTTTTATTTGTCTTTCTTTCCTTTGTTATTAATTTGAAATGTGGCAAAGATTTTCCGACCTTATAAACAGGTATTACCCTGGTCCACACTTTCTCAGAGAATCTGATTTATATTCTGTTCCTGACTGTCACTATTTGCTCCTATATGGAAAAAAAATTGATTTTGTCCAATTGTTCAAACTTGGGTAAATCAGAAAAAAAAGATAAAATAAGAAAATGTTATAAATGACCAAAGGCTATGGAAAAAAATCTTTTATTGCAAGCAGAACTCACACCCACCTCTCCTGTAGAAATTACTAGTTCTTTTGACTACTTGAATACATATTTGATAACGTAGATGAGGACCCAGAGCCATGACACAGCAAAATATATAGTCTTATAATGCTTTCTAATATAGAAATGTTTTGATTCTGCTAAATACTAGATTTTTTAAAACCTGAATGGCCAGAGCTAACTTACCTATACAACACTGGAAAATTTAAATGCCATGTGAAATAAAGAGAAAGAAGTAAGGCCATTGGTAACTGAAGAGTAATGTTAGGGACAATCAGAGGTGTTTTAAGAGAATAAAATTAACCCCTCCCTGTTTTGTGCGATGCAATCTTTTTTTTTTCTGTGTTCCCATGAAGTTTTCAATACAAGATTTATTTCTGACAAATGCATGATAAAATTCCATCTTTTTGGGGAGTTGTGACAAAGTAGTGAGCATATTTTCACAGACTAAGAGCCCAAGGAACCCTACAGAGACCCACAATATGTGGAGTAACTCTGAGCTAAAAAACTGGAATCTGTGTCCCCCTTTTACTCAAATATTCATGTTCCTGCTGTCCCTTGCAAAATCCTTAGACAAAAATGCCCCCCAAAATTAAACAAATATAATACCTAAATTCCTAGATCTTTGGTTTTTGTATTTATACAAAAGATTGTTTATAAAGTATAAAATAAATTTACATAAAGAAAGAAGAAATGACTTATTTCTCATAATAGATAGAAATAAGGAAAATAAACTAACTGTATCATGATTTATTTTTGACTAGTGCACCACAAAGAACATAAAGGGGCGGCTCAACATAAATGGTATCACTTTGTGTCCGTGTTCCTTCCTGCTTTCCCTCTCCTTGCTTAGAGTCCTAAACTGTGAGATTTCATGATCATATCTCTTAAATTGCCTCTCGCTATCACATTTTCATCCCTGCCCTCCTCATTGCTTAGAAAGGGTCAAGAATAACCCATTGCCTACCAAGTTTCTCTGTTATTTAGCAGGAATAAAGGGATCCATGTTTACTTTAACATAATAAAATCCAATCAAAAGAACATGTTCTACAAACTCCATGAGTGATTCTCTACACTTTGTAAAATATTTTTTATTGATTTGAGAGAGAGTAAGGAAGGGAGAGAGAGAGATAAAATTGATATGAAAGTGAAACATCTCTAGGCTGCCTCGTCCACCCACCCTATTGGGGATCAAGCCCAAAACCTGGGCCTGGGCCCTGACAAGGAATCAAACTGTCAACCTTCCTGTACATGGGACAATGCCCAACCAACTGAGTTACCAATCACCAACCAATCATCAGTGGGGCCAATTTTCTACTTTTTAAAAGTATAACATGCTGGATCTTTTTAAAATACATAGCCTATGTCTGTCTGTACAACAAATGCCAAGCAATTCAGCCTTGCTTGAATGTATTTTTTTTTCCTTCCTTACAGGAGGAAAAAGAAATAGATTTCAGCCATTTATAAAATATTGTGCATTTATTTATGCATACTCAAAAATTTTTATATTTAACCAAACTATACATAATATTTTACTTTACCACTCATAATTTTTCACAGTTGTTCATTATTTAATTACACAAGAATTAAATAATTTTGTACATAAGAATTATCGCATGACCTGACATGGCTTTATCTATTTTTCTGCATTTTTGTATCGCCCCATTATATGACTAAGGAGAAATAATAAGAGTAATAGCCGTAACTGGTTTAGCTCAGTGGATAGAGCGTCGGCCTGCGGACTGAAAGGTCCCAGGTTCGATTCCGGTCAAGGGCATGTACCTTGGTTGCGGGCACATTTCCAGTAGGGGGTGTGCAGGAGGCAGCTGATCAATGTTTCTCTCTCATCGATGTTTCTAACTCTCTATCCCTCCCCCTTCCTCTCTGTAAAAAAAAAAAAAAAATCAATAAAATATATATTAAAAAGAGTAATAATAGCAATTCCCTTCCATAAGGATTATTTTATGCAATTCTCAAAATAACCTTATGTATTAATTACCCTGAGCTACAAGGTCAGAAAAGGAAAAGCAACCCAACTCTATCATAATATAAAACCCATTTTCTTAGCCACTTGCAATGTTTATTTCATTATTTCTCTGCTTCTGTGGGGGAAAGAGAGGGGTGCAGGACAGATTGGGAAATAAAGGGAAGGATAGTCTCAGCCATGAAACTATATAGCAGGTACGTATTATGCTCTCTACAAAGATGACGGCAGGTCTTCAAGGAAACAGTACCATTCCATAACATTAGAGTTGCAGAAAGTGCTGAATACTGACATAGGAATGAAAGCGCATGCCAGCCGAGCAGTCTCTATGCAAAGGTAGTGACAACTTTGAATTCAGAAAACAAGGTCCCATCGTTGCTCCGTCACTTGCCAACTAAGTCACTTCTCTCAAGCTACTTTATTGACTAGACCTAAAACTAAGTACATCTCTGTTATGAGAGTTCAATGTCACAGTCCATGTGAAGGGATTAATACACTGTGTTGTACATAGTAACTACATAATACTTGTTAGCTGCTACTGCTGGCATTGCAGCTGAATATGTTTTTGCTTTAATTATTATTAACCAGAGGAAATCATTACATCTGGTTTTCTAAATAAGGGGTTTAGTAAATCATAAAAGAACATTTCACTGACTTAACCACCACTGAAATGCTATCTATTTTGCTGACTCATGTGTAACGTTATATACCTCACAGAAGAAATATGATATACATGGGTAAAGACACATATATAACTCATGAGAACAAACCAAGGAAGCAGTGTAGCATAGATACTTCTTGGCTTAAAAGTGACAGAATACATCTGTAATTTCTCTTTCCCAACTTGGACATTACCCCACAGTAACAAGAAAAATCAGGAATGGAAAATCTTGATTTAATAAAAGTTAAAGACAGCTGCATCCCCATCTGCAATATCTGAGTATAGTTGCAAAGCTCAGCAAATACAAGAGAGAAAAGTCATCCAGTGAGTTTAACCAAGAGGAGTAACAATTGGTCTGGCCTCATATTTCTGCAGAGCAAAATTAAATTCTAGGAGATGGAGATTCTACAATGCAAAGTATGTAAAAAAGAAAGCGTGAACCAAGAATTTTATAAACAGCCAAACTGTAACTCAAGTTAAAAGCAATAAAGTGAAAAAAAAAGTAATGACCTATTAGTCCTTCTAAAAAAAGAAAAAAAAAAAAAAACTACTAAAGAACAAATTCCACTAACCAAAAGATGACTGAAAAAATACTGTCAACAAAATGGCAACATAGTTTATTTTATTTTACTGCAAGGAAAACTAAAACAAATATGTTATTTGTGGGTAAAGAACAGAATGTTTATGTCAGAAGCTTTGACAATGCAGAAATCACACAAAAGTTTTGAGGAAAGACATAAGAAAAATGAAAAACAGTGTAAACACACTGATTTTATAATTTTTTTTACTGGAAGAAGAAAAATGATAAGAATCAAAGATGATAAATTAGGAAACTCTAAATATGAGCATACTGATATAGAGAAAGTATTTTAGATAAACAGAAATCAGGCAGTGAGATTAAGAGAGGAATATAGAAGGAATAGAAATATATTTAGTGTATTCTTGCTCATAGCATGAAATCAATTTATATTACTGTACTTAAAATATGGAATTGTGGGAAAAGTATAAAATTATAGGTGTTTCTGTAGAGTCAGTGCAATCCAAGTCAAAATTTCTGCATGTTTTAAATCCAGCCTTCTCCTAAAATCTGTACAGAAATGCAAAGGAACAAGAACTGTCCAGGACATTTTAAAGTAGAATAACAAACCTAAAAGACTTAAAACTATCACATACCAAGACTTGTTATCTCTGTATATAAAAGGCTAGGTGACCGTCCAACCAGCTGACCAGTCGGTACATATGACACACACTTAACACCAGGAGGCAGATGCTCAATGCAGGAGCTGCTGAGCTGTGGTGAGAACCGGCACCAGCGATTCTCAGGTGACGTATACCAGAACCAGAGAGGAAGGAGCCCAATTCCTCACAGGGCCACATGATTACACCTTCAGCCGTGGGTTATGTTGTTGCTGGGCACTGTTGGCCCTGAATCTGGTTGACTGCCAAGCTGCAGTAATTAATTGCCTTTCATAGTGCACGAATCCATGCACCGGGCCACTAGTATGAAGATAATGTGATATCAGCACCAGCACTGACTCACTAGTAAATGGCACACAATGGTGAATCCTAAAACAGACACATTTTTGTGTGGCTGATGCACAAGATGGAGCTACAATGCCTTCGGGAAATCATCTATTTTTTTTTTCTTTATTGATTAAGGTATTACATATGTGTCCTCATTGCCCCATTGCCCCCCACCCTCCTCCCACTCATGCCATCACCACTCTGGTGTCAGTGTCTATTGGTTAGGCTTATATGCATGCATATCAATCCTTTGGTTGATCTGTCCCCCTTATCCCCACCCTCCCCTACCTTCCCTCTTAGGTTTGATGGTCTGATCAATCCTTTTATGTCTCTGGATCTGTTTTTGTTCATCAGTTTATGTTGTTCATTATATTCCACAAATGAGTGAGATCAAGTGATATTAAGAAAATAGAAACACCAATCAGAAAGGATATATGCACCCCTATGTTCATAGCAGCACAATTTATCATAGCTAAGATTTAGAAATAGCCTAAATGCCTATCAGCAGATGAGTGGATTAAAAAACAGTGGTACATCTATACAATGGAATACTATGCTGTGATAAAAGAGTAGGAATTCTTACCATTTTCAACAGCATGAGTGGAATTGGTGAGCATTATACTAAGCAAAATAAGCCAGTCAGAGAATTACTGTATTTTTCAGTGTTGTTTTTTTGTTTTGTTTTGTTTTGTTTTTTGTTTGTTTGTTTTTTATCACTGGTCCATTGGTTTTCTTTGGCCCTAAGAACATAGCACATATTAGTATCTTAAAACAATTTAAATGTATCAGTCACCATTTCTGTAGGTACAGGTACTGGTGAGCTGCTCTCTGCTCAGGGCCTCACATTGGAGATGCTGGTCAGGAGGGGAGGCTCTGGGTCCTCTTCTTGGCACATGGTTGTTGTTGGGACTCACTTATTGTGCTTGTTGGACTCAGACCTCAACTGATAAGAGACCAGCTGCTGTTCCTTCACATGTGGGTCCCTCTCCAAATGGCCCTTCACTCTTTCAAAGCCAATAGAATAATTTCTCTCATGCTTTGACCTTCTCCCTTCAACAAAAGCCAAGTCCCTCTGAAGGGCTCATCTGATTATATTAGACCCACTCAGAATAACCTCCCATTTAATTAAAACAAAATGAACTCAATTGGGGCCTTAATGACATCTAAAAAATCACATTACCTTTGTTCTATTGCATGACCTAATCAATAGTAAAATTCATCATACTTATAATTCTTCATATGCTCTGGGGGAGGAGATTATACTAGATTAGAGGCCCGGTGCATGAAATTCATGCACTGGGGGGTGTCCCTCAGCCCAGCCTGCACCCTCTTCAATCTGGGACTCCTTGGGGGATGTCTGACTTCCAGTTTAGGCCCGATCCCCTGCAGGCCTGGTCACCCTAAACCAGCAGTTGGACATCCCTCTCACAATCCAGGTCTGTTGGCTCCTAACCACTCCCTTGCCTGCCTGCCTGATGACCCCCTAACCACTCCCCTGATGGCCTGATTGACATCTAACTGCTCCCCTGCTTGCCCGCTCCCCTGGTGGCGGTTGGCAGGCCCGATCCCGCGGTGTCTGCCCCGTCTCCCCTGGTTCCAGATGGAAGGCCTGGATCCCGAGCTGGGTCAGGCGGCTGCTCAGATAGTGCTGCTGCCTGCCCGTCCACCCCACCCCACACATGACAGGCCCAGATTCCACGCTGGGGTAGGCAGTGGCTGGGGATCTCGCTGCCGCACACCATGCCCAACCCGCCCCACACACCACAGGCCCAGATTCCCACTCTGGGTCAGGTGGAGGCTCGGGATCGCACTGCTGCTCACCCTGCCCACCCTATCCCACACACCATAGGCCCAGATCCCATGCTGGGGTGGGTGGAAGCTGGGGATCTGGCTGCTGCCCGCCCTGTCCCCCCCCCCCCCCCCCCGCCTCGCCCCACACACCACAGGCCTGGATCCCATGCTGCCACCCACCCCGCCCCTCACATGGCAGGCCAGGATCTCATGTTGGCTAGGGATTGCGCTTCTGCCAGCCCCAGGCAGGGCAGCGCAGCAGGATTTGCCTGCAGTATGCAAATATTGCGCTGATTAGCCAATGGGAGGCATAGCAAAGGTACGGTCAATTACCATGTTTGTCTATTATTAGATAGGATAGCAGTGGCAGGTAGGATATCTCAGAATTCTCTCACCATAGTGGGGTATCTTTAGAAAGAAAAAAAAAGCTAAGTCCCTACCTTACCCTATACACAAAGCTCAACTAATTCTCACCTCACTCTATAAACAAAAATCAATGGATTTCAGGTATAAATGTCAAAGAAAAAAAATAATGCTTTAACAAAAATGCAGGACAATATCTTATGATCTCAATTTAGGCAAATATCTCTTAAAGTGGAAAAATACCAACAAAGCAAAATGATAAAGTGGACTTTTTCAAAATTAAGAACTTTTGTTTATTAAAACATAGAAAAGTAATATAAAGGCAAACACAAAGTGGGAGAGGACATTTTACAACCAACAAAGACTCGACAATATATAAAGAATTACTGCAAATCACTATGGGAAACACAGTAGTACACTAGACAAAATACTTTAAAAAGTAACGGAAAGATATATGCAAATGGCAAATAGGCACATGAAAGGTGTTCAAGTTGATTAGCAATCAGAGGAATGCAAATGACAAACACAATAATATATAAAAGTACTCACCAGAGTGGCTAAAATTCAGAAAAATTAAAAATGCTATGTATTATATAGCATATGGATGAACTGGAAACACACACTGCTGGAAATATATGCACCATAAGACAGACCAGCATGTTCCTAACAGCACTGCACTTAATATCCATAAAATGTAACTTACTCAAGCACCTTTCAATACAAGCCTGGATGAATTGTGGTATATTTACATAACAGAACAATACTCATCATGAAAATAAATTATCTACAGCAACACATGAGATAAACAGTCCAAATATAAAGTTGAGCAAAATAAGTCACAAAACAAAACACAGAGTGATTATATTAGTTATAATCAGTCCAAAATAACAGACAAAACTAGTCTATTCTATTAGATGTCAAGATAAAGGTCGCCTTTAATGGGGGAAACAATTGAAGGAAAATGGGAGCAGGTTTTTGAGGTTTGGGCATTGTTCCAAACCTCAAAATAGCACTTTGAGCTGGGTGCTATTTACAAAATATATCAAAATTGTAAAAGTTCTTTAAAATGCACACATCTATGATATTTGCACTTCTGTGTATATTATACTGTGAAATATTTGTTTTTTAAAAAAGAAAGGATATCTCCAATTTCAGTTCATTTCCAAGCTCAAAATTAAAATGAAATAAAATAATGATTAAACATATTACAAGCTATTGTGGTAACAAAAAAACAGGGAGTTACAATCTGAATATCAAGCAAACTTTTATTTAGGGACAGAAAGAGAAAATGAGTGAGGGAGGGAGAAAGGTGAATACTTTTATAATGAAGAAGCTTAAAATACACAGTGAATATCTAACAATTTTCATATATATGAAAAAAATGAAATAAAGCTGATGATCTATAGAAATGAGAGTATAATGACTTCTGGAAGTTTGTACCTGCATAAAAGCAACAATAAATGGCAAAAATTTTCATGATCAATGTTTTCAGAATTCTGAAAATTAATAGAAGTCTGGCTATAGTAATAAAAATGGTATGATATTGGCATAAGAATAGACATTTTATTTTAATGGAGTAGAGTTGAGAAATTAAAAATAAACCCTTATGCTAAGCAAAATAAGCCAGTCAGAGAAAGATAAGTATCACATGATCTCACTCAGATGTGGGATCTAATGAACAAAATAAACTGATGAACAAAATAAATCCAGAGACAGAGAAGCATGGAACAGACTGATGAATTTCAGAGGGAAGGCTGGGATGGGGCCAGGGGGACAAACTAAATAGTCTGTTTAATAAATGGTGCTAGGATAAGTGGATACACACATGCAAAAGAATGAAGGCATGTCCCCACTTCAACCATATACAAAAATTAACTCAAAACGGATTAATAACCTAAATATAAGAGTTATAACTATTAAACTTTTAGAAGACAACTTAGGAGCAAATCTTCATAATTTTGTATTTGGCAATAGATTCTTAGATATGACATCCAAAATCCAAACCATGAGTAACAAAATAAAAAGAGATAAATTTGATTTCAAAATTAAAAACATTTATGGTTTAAAGAACATGATCAGAAATATTAAAAGACAATTATAGAATGGGAGAATTTTTTGCAAATAATATATTTTTGAAGTACTTGTATTCAAAAAACATAAAAACTCTTACAACTCAATAACAAAAACATAACCCAATTAAGTATGGGAAATGACTTTAATAAATAGTTATCCAAAGATATGCAAGTGGGTAATAAATACATGAAAAGATGCTCACTATAATTAGCCATTAGAGAAATGCAATTCAAAGCCACAATATGTATTACTTCCCACTCATGAAGACAGTTACAACCACAACAAAAAGAGAAATAATTGTAAAATAAAAGTCTTGGTGAGGATGTGGAGATATCAGAACCCTCACACATTGCAGGTGGGAAGGTAAAATGGTGCCCTCATTGTGGAAAACAGTTTGGCAGCTCTTCAAAAAGTTAAACTTAGAATTACCATATGGCCGAGAAATCCCACTATTTGGGTATAGACCAAAAATAATTGGAAGCAGAGACTCAAACAGGTTAAGTCAGTGGAAAATAATCAACAATTCAATAAATGTGGTTGTGTATCCAACTTAAAAAATAATAAATTTGAATAATACTTCATATCTTAAATGAAAATAATTTTGAGTTGAAGAGAAGGTATAATGTAAATGAACAACATCATAAAACAACTGGTAGAAAAGGCGACTGGACCTCAAAGTGGAGACAGGCCTTCTGAAGCATACCATACTGCATACCTGAGAAGACAGTGGAAAGCTGGGTAAACAGGCTCCCGAAATCCTCACACCTGCCTAAATTAAGGTGCTGCGATTCCTGTTCAAGATGGGGACACCCAGGGACCCCGAGCTCGCCTCCTCCCAGGACACACTGAATCCACAACTACGCAAGGAACAACCTCCTCACAAAACCTGTCACCTGGCCCTGCAGCTCCTGGAGCCGGGCCTGGGACAGGGAGGCCACGTGGAAGCAGGTAGGAGATGGGGCCACCACCTAGTCAAGAACTTCAGTGTGCTTCACAGGTGGGAGAGAGTCCAACCTGAGGAGGGCTGGAACCCACAGGGCACCCCCCTTTTAAGGCCTGCATCTGAGGAATAGAACATCTAGTAGCTTTGAACCACTGGGAACCTGGAGCCCCATGCCCCTTGGCCTGGGACAGGAGAGGACTCACCTAATGAGCACAGCCTTGGTGTCCAGCGTCTGCAGGTCAGAGCGTCGCCCCAGAGGCGGCATCTGGGTTGGTACACACTAGGAGGCCCTGTGCTCCCTGTAGGATGGGGACACTGGCATCACTGTCCTCCAGCTTCCCAGCCGCTATCCAGAGCTGGAGTCTGGGCAGGAACTCTACCCACATCTGGGCCCGAATTTTGCGGCTGCCACCAGGGCCACCTCTCATGGCCACTCTGGTGGCCCGCAGGGCAGCTGTGTGGTCCCCAGGACTGTAACCAAGGCAGAAAGAGTTTCAAAGGGCCACCTCCTCTAGGCACTCTCAGGGCCACCAGCCCCGGAGCCAGGCTCCCTGGGAAAGAGGCCTCTTAGCTCAGGGTCCTGTCGGCAGCCAGAGGGCAGCTTCTAACCCACACTCAGCTGGGGCCACATGAGTCTGGATTAAACAGAAATCTAATCTAATAAAAGAGAAACATGCAAATTGACCACACCTCTGCTATGCCCCAAGCTGCGCCCACCAGCCAATCAGAGTGACTATATGCAAATTAACCCAACCAAGATGGCGGCCCGAAGCCACAGAGCTGGAGCAAGCAAGAGGCTTGGTTGCCCGGGCGATGGAGGAAGCCAAGCTTCCCGCCTGCCCTGGCCGGCTGTGGCCTCCGCTCAAGGCAACAAAGTTTCAATTATAGAAGATAAATAAATCCCAGATACCTGCTTCCAGCCAGCCTCCACTGGGAGCTTGGGTGGCTGGGGGCTGTGGCCAGCCTGCAAACAGCCATCAGCCACTCACCTAGGTGGGCCAGGCACCCCAGCGGGGACCCCTATCCTGAAGGGGCTGTGGCCAGCCTGAAAACGGCCCTCAGCCCCTCACCCAAGCTGGCCAGGCACCCCAGCGGGACACCTACCCTGATCCAGGACACCCTTCAAGGCAAACCAGCCAGCCCTCACCCATGCACCAGGCCTCTATCCTATATAGTAAAAGGGTAACATGCAAAATGACCCTAACAGCGGAATGACTGGGACTCACTGGTCATTATGACACACACTGACCACCAGGGGGCAGACGCTCAATGCAGGAGCTGCCGTCTGGTGGTCAGTGCGCTCCCACAGGGGGAGCTCTGCTCAGCCACAAGAAAAGCTGATGGCTGCCAGTATAGCGGTGGTGGTGGGAGCCTCTCCTACCTCCTCAGCAGCACTAAGGATGCCCGGCTGCAGCTTAGGTCTACTCCCCGCTGGCAAATGGACATTCCCCGAGGGCTCCTGGGCTGCCAGAGGGATGTCTGGCTGCCAGCTTAGGTCCAATTCCCCAGGGAGCGGTCCTAAGCCAGCAGGTGATCATCCCCTGAGGGGTCCCAGACTGCGAGAGGGCACAGGCTGGGCTGAGGGATGCCCCCGAGTGCACAAATTTTTGTGCACTGGGCCTCTAGTATAATTGTATGTGTTTGTGTAGATAGATAGATAGATAGATAGATAGATAGATAGATAGATAGATATAGGCAAAAGGAGTTTTACAGTTGTGAGCACCCGAAACTGAGTTTATTCTTCTATTATTAATTGTATTGTTTTCCATAGGAATACTGTGTGTATATTTACTGTGTGTAAGACGTATAGTTATATGTAATTTATATATATGTATATGTATATATAATTGTATGTGCATATATATTTACTATGTTAGACATATATAATTATATTTGCATATATTACTGTCTGAGATCAACATATATAATTTGCATATATAATTGAATATATATATATATATATATATATATATATATATATATATATACACACTAGTACACATATTTACTAGTACTCTGTGTTAAACGTATCATTTTTATATATAATTGTATGTGTGTAAACATATATTTACCATGTGTTGAAATACATATTTAGTAGAAAAAAATATCATTTCTTTAACAGAAAAAGATGCTCAAATTCCCTTTTAATAATGGAAATAAAATTTAAAAGTTAGTAAAAGTTAGTTGAGAAACAACTTTTGCCTAGTTAAGCTGTAAAGATAATAAATGATGAGTGGATAGATAGATGGATGGGTGAATAGATAGCCAGATAAATAGACAGACAGACATCCCACCAGAGCACAGAAAAACAAATTGTTTCATATTGTTTATAAATGATACATCAGTAGAACTCAATAAAAGGTAATTTTATCATATATATATATATATATATATATATATATATATATATATATATGTAAACAAATCTGATCTAGCAAATATCTCTTCTTAGCATTTATTTTGTAGAAGCAGGTATGTTCAAAATGTTGTAGCATGGTTTATACAAACACAAACTTGATAAGAAAATAATGCCCATTAATGAGACTTGTTAAATAAAATATGTACATCAATAAAATAGAGTACCCAGTAGGGAGCATGTAAGAGAAAGAGGCAGCTGTATATATCTATAACAATAAATGCATAATATGCTAATTAGACTGGACATCCTTCCAGACAAAGCCTGGGCTGCGAGGGAAGCCTGGGTCCCAGGTGCCAGAGGGAAGTCAGTGCCGGCAGCCGGAGAAGGAAGGCCTACTCTTGTACAAATTTTGTGCATTGGGCCTCTAGTGCTTAAACAGAAAGACAGCCAAGAAATATGAGTAGAAATAAGTGAAACTCGGTCTATGTATATGTTCATTTCAAAATGAAATTAGTAAAATTTGTACTTCTGAGGAAGAACATTGGAAAGATGGGGGTCAAGGGATACTCACTTTTCACCTTACTTTGTAACTTTGTATATATTCATGTATTATCTATTTCACAAAATAATTACCAAGTAAACAAACACCCAAATGAATGACAACAAAACTCTGTGCAGAAACTCTGCAGCTGTGAGGTCTAATCTAATCTCCAACATTCCTCTAACTGTCAGCTGTGCCTTTAGATCAGTTCCTCAGCACCAGGGCATCTCTGTTCTTAACAGTTAAATGAAGAAGGAATTTATAAAGAGCATGTGCAGGTCTGTTTGGTCTCCTTTCACCTGTCAGCTATTCCCATAAAATAAATGCAACAAGGGCCAGTGAGTTGTTTGGAGTTTTGTATTTTGGTGCGTTTTTTTGTTTTTTTGTTTGTTTGTTTGCTTGCTTGTTTGGGGGTTTGCTTTTTTAGGCTGAAACAGAAAAGAGATGATTTGCACAACAACCTCCGTTATTTTTTTTCATCGTATAAATAAGTTGCCGAGTAGACACTGCCTTCCGTTTCTTCTGTCTCCTAATAGAAAAACAATGGTCCAATCAGGTTATCCCTCCCATTATGTAATTTGTCTATCAAAAGCATGACAGGCATTTAGCTTCTGGCTTGATCCGTTTGCTGCTTCATGCACATGCTATAATTGCATTCAAATTGACACCTTCAGAAAAACACTCACAGGCTTTGGTAGCTTCTCAAAGTGTGTATACCCCCTAAATAAAGTTCTGTGATTTTAAAAATGAATTCATTTTCCACAAAGTGTTGCCTGGGAAAAGAACCATTTAAAGGAAATTGCAGATGCACAGATTTGAGTGAACTACTGCTCATCATTTTCCAATTAGTCCTCATCTCAGTGTGTGTGTGTGTGTGTGTGTGTGTGTGTGTGTGTGTGTGTGTTCATTCTTTAAAGCTTTTACCTTTCTCTCCTCTTTTTGTGTGTATTTAGTGGTAAGCTCACCTCCTGGCCTCCTAACAGCTGTTGAGAAATGTATGAGTTATTATGATGTGGATGAGAGTCTATATCGGTCCCACTCAGAAATCTTCTGTTGAAAACAGACCATCTTGTGTATTAAATTTAAATTATAAAGTGTGGAGTAGGGCCTATGAGTGGGAATGGCCATGGTTTAACCACTAAGGTGCATGGAAAATGAGTTTTGAATGAGAAATTGATGAGTGCTGACAGCAGACAGGAAGCAGAGGACTTCAGAGATTGCTTGATTGCGGTGCAGCATGAAGAGCTGGGGAGGCTTGGGAAGTGGGCATTCTGAGGTCACCTACAGTTGTATATTTGCTTCCAGAACACAAAATACTTCTTTTATCCCAAAAAGGATGTTTTCTGATTCAAGAGCTGCTTACATGACTCAGGTGTCTGAATCACTTCCAAATTGTTGACATAATAATGTTTGATTTATTTTTAAAAGCATAGGATTTTCACCCTATTGCCTATATACCACAGATCCCAATAACAGGAGAAAGTGTCAATCATGAGTCCAGAAAAATGCAAGAAAATTAAAAATTTAATTTGATCCATCTCAACACATATCCATTTTTACATGTGACTCAACCATTATTTGTGTGGATTATTTCAAATATTCTATAAAGATTGAATATTTTCATTCATTGACAATGAATGAAAAATATGGATTATTTAAGAGTCCTGTCATTCTCTTTTGACTCTTCATGACAAGCTAGCTCTCCTGCCATCTCCAGATCATTAGGATGAGTAAGCAGCATTTCGTGAGCACACAGACTAGAAAGATGATGCAAAGCCACTTCCACTACAAATTGCCTTTTGTCAGTCTTCTCTTATGCCAGGATCTTTGACAAAGGAAGCATCCCTCTTTTACCTGAATTTCAGTTAGAACAGAAATGAGGCAGGCAATTCTAGCAGTTTTAGAGATAAAAGAAGTGTCAAAGTTTGTATCAGTTGCTTTATTTCACAGATGAAGTAACTGACATCTGTCTAGAATTCATTAGGGCATTTCCCATTTAGGTACAGAATTACAATAGACATATCAGTACATTTAACTAAGTTGAAAAGGAATTAAAACTACATAGTGAGGACACCACATAAGTTTAACTAATTTATAAGAACAATGAACACATTTTGTTGAACATACAAAAGAAAAAAGTTTAGTGTTGTTAACTCATAAATTGTACTTGCAATAAGGAATATTATACCAATATAAAAATGGTTAAGTTATACAGACAGTAAATTTTCAAAATTAGAAATAAGTATATCAAAAAGTTTTATCCTCACTAATAATGAAGTTAATGTTATTTTTAATATTTCAAAGTGGCAATGAATTTTTATATTCCAGGTGTGCAAGACTGGTTCAACATTCAAAAATCAATTAATATGATCTATCACATCAAAGAAAAATATCACAGGATTGTGTCAATATATATGGAAAAAAATATTTGGCAAAATTCAACACTCATTCAAGGTAAAAATTCTTGGCAAAATAGTAAAAGAGGTGCACTTCCTCGATTTTATAAAGAATATCTACAAAAAAGCCTATAGCTAATATCATACTTACTGCTGAGGAACTTGAAACTTTCCCATAAAAATCAGAAAGAAGGCAGGGATGTCCCCTCTCACCATTTCTTTTCAACATCATGCTAATGCAAGAAGACAAGAGAAATAATGCAAATTAAGAAGTAAGGAATAAAAAGCTATCTTTGCAGATGATATTCGTCTATGTAGAAAATCTGGAAAAAAAATGACAAAGAACTCCTAGAATTAATAAGCAATTATTGCAAGGTTACAGGATACAAGGTTAATAACCAAAAATAAACCACTTTCTTACATACCAGCCATAAACTAATGGAATTTAAAATTTAAAAAATGTAGTAACAATTACTTTAGCACCAGAAAAAAAAAGGAGTATAAAACTAACTAACTAACTAACTAACTAAATATATATATATATATATATATATATATATATATATATATATATATATATATATATATATATATGTGTGTGTGTGTGTGTGTGTGTGTGTGTGTGTGTGTGTGTGTGTGTGTGTGTGATTTATATAAGGAAAACTACAAAACTCTGATGCAAAACTTTAAAAAGATAAATAAATGGAAGGATTTCCCATGCTCATTTATAGGGAGCTTTAATATGGTTCAAGATGTCAGTTCTTGCCAATTTCATCCAGGGATTCAAAGCAACCTCAATCAAAATCCCAGGAAGTTATTTTGAGGATATGGACAAACCAATTCTAAAAGTTATATGGAGGGTCAAAAGTTCAATAATGCCTAGCATGATTCTGAAAAAGAACAAAGTCAAAAGACTGTCAAAATCCAACCTCAAGATTTGCTATAATGCTTTACATAATCAAATATTTACATAATCAAAACAGCAAGCTACTTCCTTCCTGAGGTATGCAGTGTGGATGAACCTGGAGACATTAAGGTAAGTGAAGTGAGCCATATCAGAAGGACTTTGTCCTGCGTGGTCTCACTTAGATGTGAAATCTAAGATAGTCAAACTCACAGAAGCAGAGAGTAGAAAGGTGGTTGCCTAGGCTGAGACAGGAGAAAATGGGGAGTTGTTGTTCAATGGGTATAAAGTTTCAGCTAAGCAAGATGAATAAGTTGTAGAGATTAGAGATCTGCTGTGCAATAGAGAGCCTATAGTTAGCATACGATATTGTACACTGAAAACATTTGTTAACAGGGCAGACTTCAGAGTAAGTGTTCTTAGAAACTTTCAGAAGTGATATTTTTATTACCTTGATTGTGGTGATGGTTTCACAGATCTATACTTATGTTCAAACTAATCAAATTGATATATGCTATATATGTGCAGTTATTTGTATATTCATTATACATTCATAAAGCAATTTCTCAAAAGATAGTATGGTATTGGTGAAACATAGATCAATGGAAATAAATAGAGTCTAAAATAGAAGCACAAAAATATATCTAACTTACCTTTGACAAAGGAGTAAAAATAATAGAATGGAGTATGGATAATCTCTTCAACAAATGGTGCTGGAACAACTGGACATCCACATGCAAACAAAATGGATCTATATTTTGATACTGCATAATTGCATGAAATTTAACTCAAAATAGATTATAGATCTAAATGTAAAACACAAAAACTATAAAACTCCTAGAGATAACATAAGAGATATTCTAGCCAAGTTTGGGTTTGGTGATGACTTTTAGATAAGATACTGAAAGCACATTAGTGAAAAAAAAAATGGTAAATTGGGCTTAATTAAATGTAAAAACTCTATTCTGAAAAAGATACTACTAAGAGAATGAAAAGACAAGCCATGATCTGAGAGAAAACATTTTCAAAAGACATGTCTGATAAATGACTGGTATTCAAAATATATAAATAACTTGAAATTGAATAGTAAGAACACCAACAATCAATTAGAAAATAAGCAAAAGACAAGAAGACTCCTCACCAAAATATGTACAGCTCCAAATAAGCACATGAAAAGATGCTATCTATCAAATCTTATGAGAAAATGCAAATTAAAACAATTGAGATACAGTACACATGTATTAAAATAACTAAAATTCAAAATACTGACAACACCAAATGCTGGCAAGGATGTGGAACAATAGGAACTCTCATCGATTGACTGTGGAAATGCAAAATAGTACAGCTACTTTGCTTGGTTCTTATAAAACTATACTCTTACCAAATGATCAAGCAATTTTGCTTGTTGGTATTTACCCAAAGGAATTGAAAATTTGTGTCCACATAAAAACCTGCACTCTACTTTTATAGCAGTTTTATTAATACCAACTAAAACTTGGAAGCAACCAATATATCTTTCAGTGATTGAACAGATAAGCTGTGGTTAATTCATACAATAAAATCTTATTCAGTACTAAAAAGAAATAAGCTGTCAAGCCATGAAAAGACATGGAGAAACTTAAATGCATATTTCTATGTGAAAGAATTCATTCTGAAAAGACTACATATAGCTGATTTCAACTATATGACATTCTGGAGAAGGCAAAACTATGGAAACAGTAAAAAGATCAGTAGATGCCAGGAGTTTGGGTAGAGGAATGAATAGGCAGAGTTCAGAGGATGTTTAGGGCAGTGAAACTACTTTGTATGACACTATAATGCTGAATACATGTCATTATGCATTTGTCCAAACCCACAGAATGTACAACAAGTGTGACTCTAATGTAAACTATGGATGTTGATGACATGTCAGTGTTGGTTCATTGACTGCTTCAATGTTCCACCTGGTGGGGTTGTTAACACTGAGGGAGGCTGTGGGAAGCAGGTGTCTGGGAACATTCTGTGATTTATATACAACATTGTAGCTACTCTAAGAAACACATCTATATTAAAACAGACAAGGAAAAAACAAAGTATGGGTGCGAGAAAATATTATTCATATCATTGTAAATTGCTAGAACATTTCTGGAAGTCATGTATAATCAGGATCAAAATTTTAAATGTCACCTGGCCTCTGTAGCTCAGTGGGTTGAGTGTCATCCCAGGCACTAAGAGATCACTAGTTCCATTCCTGGTCAAGGCACATGCCCGGGTTGTGGGCTTGATCCCCAGGAGTGGGCATGCAGGAGGCAGATGATAGATGTTTCTCTCTCATCAATGTTTCTATCTCTCTCTAGCTCTTCCTTCCTCTCTCTGAAATCAATAAAAACATATTTTTTTAAAAAAAATTCTAAATGTCATTTCTTTCAGATCTGTCATTTTCTATTAAGGATGTCTTCCAAAGAAAATAATCATGAATGTCATCTTTTATTAATTAATTAAATATATCTTAGTTAAATATATTTAATTCCCCAATGTTTCCCATTAAAATACCAATGGCATATAGAACAAACTCTCCAAAAATTCACGTGGAATAAAAAAAGACCCCAAACAGCCACAGAAATCCTGAGAAAGAAGAAAAAAGTTGGAGGGATCACAATACAAAGCCACTGTTCTCAAAGCGGCCTGGTACTGTCACAAGAACAGATATGTAGACCAATGGGACAGAACAGAGAACCCAGAAATAGACCCAAGCCATTATTCTCAATTAATATTTGACAAAGGAGGCAAGACTATACCATGGAGTCAAGACACTCTCTTCAATAAATGGTGTTGGGAAAATTGGACAGATACATGCAAAAAAAAAAAAATGAAACTAGACCACCAACTTACACCATACACAAAAATAAACTCAAAATGGATAAAAAAATTAAACGTAAGATGGCAAACCATTAAAAATCTTAGAAGAATCTATAGGCAGCAAAATATCAGACATATCACATAGCAGTATCTTTATTGACACATCTCCTAGGACAATATGAACTAAGGAGAAAATAAACAAATGGGACTACATCAAAATAAAAAGCACAGCAAAAGAAACCATCAACAAAACAACAGAAAGCCCACTACATGGGAGAACATATTTGCCAATGTTACATCCAGTAAGGTTTAGTCTCCAAAATTTATAGGGAACGCATTCAACTTAACAAAAGGATGATAAACAATCCAATCAAAAATGGGCAAAGGAACTAAATAGACACTTCTCAAAAGAGGACATTCAGAAAGCCAAGAGACATGAAAACATGTTCAAAGTCACTAATCATCTGAGAGATGCAAATCAAAACGACAATGAGGTACCATCTCACACCTGTTAGAATGGCTATCATCAACAAATCAACAAACGACAAGTGCTGGAGAGGATGTGGAGAAAAGGAACCTTTAGTACCCTTCTGGTGGGAATGCAGACTGGTGCAGCCACAGTGGAAAACATCATGGAGTTTCTTCAAAAAATAAAAAATATAACTGCCTTTTGACCCAGTGATTCCATTTCTCAGAATATATCCTAAGAATCTAAAAACAGCAATCAGAAAGAATATAATGTAACACTTTGTGTGCTATTTACAATAGCTAAGATCTGGAAACAACCCAAGTGCCCATTAGTAGATGAGGGAATAAAAAAGCTGTGGTACATTTACACAACTGAATACTATCTATCTACACTAATAAAAGAGAAAAATGGTAATTGGTGTACGACGATACCCTTTTCATTGGCTAATCAGGGCTATATGCAAATTAACTGCCAACTATGATTGGCAGTTAACTGCCAACTAAGATTGGCAGTTAACTGCCAACAAGATGGCGGTTAATTTGCATATGTAGGCACAATGCAGGGAGGCGAAAGGGAAAGCAGGAAGAAGCCCCCTGCCACTGACAGTGATCAGAAACCCAGGGGGGAGCTAAGAGCTGCCCCCCAGCCATGATCGGAGAATCAGGTGCCTTTGCCGCCCTGGCCAGTGATAGCAGGAAGTAGGGGTGGAGCCAGCGATGGGAGCTGGACACGGTCGAAGCTGGCAGTCCCGGGAGCTAGGGGTCCCTTGCCTGGGCCTAAAGCGGAGCCCACGATCGCGGGGCCGCTGCAGCTGCGGATCCCCGCTGCCCGGGCCGGACGCCTAGGCCAGAGGCCTCAGGCCTGGGCAGGGGCGGAGCCTGCAACCGCGGGGAGCTGGGGGTCCCCTGCCCAGGCCTGACACCTCTGCCGGAGGCCTCAGGCCTGGTCAAGGGGCCGATCCGGTGATTGGTGATCGGAGGGTGATGAGGGTCAACTCCTCTGGCCGAGGCATCAGGCCTGGGCGGGGGGCGGAGCCAGGGATTGGGGGGATATGATGGTCCCGTTGCCCAGGCCTGAAGCCTGGGTCAGAGGCGTCAGGCTTGGGCGGGGGGTGGAGCAAGCGATCAGAGGGAGATGGGGGTCCCCTGCCCAGGCATGATTCCTGGGCCAGAGGCCTCAGGCCTGGGCGGGGGCCAGAGCCAGTGATCAGGGGGAGATGGGGGTCCCCTGTCCAAGCCTGACACCTCTGGTGGAGGCGTCAGGCCTGGGCAAGGGGCCGATCCTGCGATTGGAGGGTGATGGGGGTCAACGCCTGAGGGCTCCCAGTATGTGAGAGGGGGCAGGCTGGGCTGAGGGACACTCCCCCCCCCCACACACACACACACACTCAGTGCACGAATTTCGTGCACCGGGCCCCTAGTCTATATATATGAAAGCCTAAGACCACTGGACCAGTAACTATGATGTGTACTGACCACCAGGGGGCAGACGTTCCAACCAGTAGGTTAGCTTGCTGCTTGGGTCAGGCCCATCAGGAATGGGCAAGACAGGCCAGTCAACCTTCCTCGGTCCCTCCCAGCCTCTAAAATATTTCTTCTAATTAATTTCTTTTCAATATGAACAGATTCATGCACTAAACCTCTAGTGTGGCTATAAAAAAGGGATCTCTTACCTTTTGCAACAGCATGGATGGACCTGGAAATTATTATGCTAAGCAAAATAAGCCAGTCAGTGAAAGATAAATATCACATGATCTCACTCATTTGTGGAATCTAATGAACAACATAAACTGATGAACAAAAATAGATACAGAGACATAGAAGCATGGAACAGACCATCAAACATCAGAGGGAAGGCAGGGGTGGGTAGAGGGAGGGGTAAGTGATAAACCAAAGGACTTGTATGCATGCATATAAGCATAACCATGGACACAGACAGTAAGGGGATGGAGACATGTGCTGGGGGGTGGGAATACAGAAGGCCAAGTGACATGAAAAAATTCTCGAAGTCACTAATCATCCGAGAGATGCAAATCAAAACGACAATGAGGTACCATCTCACACCTGTGAGGTGGGGAAAGGTCAACAATAAAGAATTAAAAATAAATAAATAACAATAAATTAAAAAATAAAAATAAAGAAATAAATCCCAACGTTTCATAATTTACATCAATTAATTAATTCTGATACTTCCATATAATGTATATAGCAATACACTTCAGAAATAAGTCATGCATTATAAACATAGTGTGAAGGGGAAATAATATGAAATATTGGGTATAACACAAAACTATCAATAAGCATACATATTTCATTTCTATTTAATACATTTAATGAATAATATGTGTAATTTTAAACTCAAATAGATAATAATGAACAATGGTTATGACTGCCGTTAATCTGATGTTTCCAAACTTTTGCTTTTGCTCTCTCTGATTCTTCTATCCTGGTCTCTGGGCTTTCTCCTTTTCTTTTTGATTTTGACTTCATCCAGCCCTGGACTAAATGCCTACTTTCTTCCTCTCTTGCATGTACCCAGAGGGTAAGTTTACAGAAGGAATGTATTCATCCAGCTCCTTCTCTCATTTCTCCTGTTCCTGAACCCCCAGCAGTTCAGCTGACAACAAAGCTCACCTCTTTACCTGAAATGTTTTGCCTGGCTTGATCACCTATTTCTTTCTTAGAACTTTCACATTTCTTACTATGATTTGGCAAAAATCAATGTGCATCTCTGCTTCCCCAAATTTTCCTTTTGGAGTGTATGCTTCAGCGATGCCGGAAAAGTGAATGAAATGTTACGGGAGGCTTCTTGGGTGGCTTCCACTTCTTCGCTAAAAGACATTCTTCTGTTCCCCTGGTCTTGCCCTGAGCCCGCCATCTTTGTTCTTGAGCCCCAATCTGTCCACCAAGGTATCACTGATGATCCCTGTCTATAAGCTGTGACTTTTGTTTGCTTTTCTTACTTTACTGAAGTCGGGTTTTACTTCTTCTTGTTCAAGTTCCTCCAAGACAACACTTGAGACTTCTCTGGTTATTTCATTATTTTTAAACACATTTTTTTGTGTGTGTTTTTGTCTTCTCTCAGAAAGTCTAGAAGTCTTAGGTTCTTCCTCCATAACTCTCTTCATTTCAAAAAGTTCTGCTAAGATGTATAACATTCCCTTTACAGCCAGGCCCAGATACCTGATTTAAAAAGCATTACTCAAATTTAATCTTGCATTAAAGTTCTCTCTCTCTCTCTCTCTCTCTCTCTCTCTCTCTCTCTCTCCATATATATATATATATATATATATATATATATATATATATATATATTAAAAGTAGAGTTCATATGATCCACAGTTATCTCAAATAGAGTATTTGATTATATCTTTGAGAACAATAGGTGCAGAAAAAACTAGAGTGTAAGACGCTACAGAGAATTATATTTTAATTGAAGGGACAGAGACCAGAAAGTTAAAAGCAACTTTTGCAAACAAGTTGGTGGCCATAGCCTGACCATTGGTCTCCATAATTTTCTAAGTCTTCTACCCACTGAGATGTTTGCTGTGCATTGATTGAAGTATTTTAACATATATTAGGCTTATTTCATGTGTTCATTGTGGGCATGGAATGAGATTGCATCTGTGAAACTGTTCTGTATATGTACAATCCACAAAAGAAATACTGGATAAATCATAAGCAAATTGATGCTGATAAGATTGAGAATCTCCACAAAGAGAAGGCTATCTATGGATAGGAAACATTAGGGGTTTTCATTATTCTAAAGTGAAGCTGATGTGAGGGCAAACAGCACGTAAGCACTGTTTTTGAGACTGTTTGGGAGAGTACTGAACTGCCAGATGTTGCTTTGTGAGCACATACCTGCTCTGTTTCTGCTCCAGCAATGCACTGTGCTGGGTGCTGTGATCCTGCTATTCCACCATAACTTGATCAATGGCACGCAACTATGGAACTGATTGTACATCAGGCAGCATAGAGATCTTTGATTAATCTCCTCCTGGTAGTTTGAAAAGATGGAAAACCCCCTAAGGGGCCCTGTTTGCTCTCCTTCTTTGCAGAGATCAGAGACAAATAGTTTCTTCCTGTGTTATTCTTGTCAGTGTAAAGAGGATTCGTACAAGGCAGTCTCTGGTGTAAAACAGTATTGAAAAATTGTTCTAAAGGATTAAAGTCCCTCTAATGATCTGACCCTAGGAGTGAGTCTTCTTGCAGCTGCATTGATGAAACCAGGCATAGGCTGCTCAAAATGACACTCAGCAACTGACATGAAAAAGGAAAAAAATAAAAACAGACGCAATCATAAAATCAGGCTTTTCTTTAATATTTTAATATAAATACGAAGAAATAGCAGCCTTAAGAGATAAGGATATATACACTGTGTCCAGATTATTATGACCACCTGACGTTTGTAGGCAAATTAGCTATAATTTCGCGCTGAAGTTGCTAGAGGGCCAGACCATTATAAATAGGGAAGCAGGTTGTTTACCAAGACAATAGAAGTGATTTTTTTTTTCTGAAGATATGGGTAAACAATGCAATTTAACAGCCTTTGAACATGGGATATATATTATTATGAGTGTCCAGGTAATATGACCACCCCATCAGTACTTCATTGGGCCACCTTTTGCCTTCAATACTGCGGCAATTCTTCTTGGCATTGACTCGACAAGATGTTGAAAGATGATGCGAGGAATCTGACACCATGCCCGATGAATAGCACTGTCCAGTTCAGTGAGATTTGATGGTTGTGTAAACAGCTGCCTGATGGCTCTTTTAATTTTGTCCCACAAATGCTCAATTGGATTGAGATCTGGTGATTGTGGGGGCCACCTAAGCAAGGTAAAATCTCCCTCATGTTCTTGAAAGCACTCCTGCACAATACGAGCACCATGGCATGGCGCATTGTCTTGTTGGAAGAAGCCATCTCCATTGGGATACACCATCAACATGAACCTGATCAGCAACGATACTTAGGTATGTTGTGCTATTCAGACGTTGTTCCACACGAATTAAAGGGCCCAAATCATGCCGGGAAAACATGCCCCAAACCATAACACTGCCCCCAGAAGCTTGAAGAGTTGTACTCATGCATGTGGGGTGATGCATGCATGCTGTTTCAGCCAAATTCTCACTCTGCCATCTGCATGATGCAACTGGAAATGTGATTCATCGGACCACATGACTTTTTTCCAATGCTCAACTGTCCAATCCTTGTGTTCCTCTGTGACTTGGAGACGTTTTATCTTGGTAACTGCAGACAGCAAAGGTGTTCAAACAGGCCTTCGGCTTCCATATCCCATACAGTGCAGTGTACGGCTAATTTGCCTACAAACGTCAGGTGGTCATAATAATCTGGCCACTCATGTTCAAATATATCCCACGTTCAAAGGTGTTAAATTGCATTGTTTACACATATCTTCAGAAAAATTCACTTCTACTGTCATGGTAAACAACCTGCTTCCCCATTTATAATGGTCTGGCCCTCTCGCAACTTCAGCGTGAAATTATAACTAATTTTGCCTACAAAGGTCAGGTGGTCATAATAATCTGGCCACTCAGTGTGTGTGTGTGTGTGTGTGTGTGTGTGTGTGTGTGTGTGTGTGTGTGAATATATATATATATATATATATATATATATATATATATATATACCCTATCTAATAAAAGAGAAACATGGTAATTAGCCGTACATCCACTACCCTCCCCATTGACTAATCAAGGTGATATGCAAATTAACTGCCAGCCAAGATGGTGGCTGGCAGCCAGGCAGCTTGAAGCGAACATGAGGCTTGCTTGCTTCAGTGAGGGAGGACTCCAACATTTCCTGCCTGCTGCTGCCAGCCTCTGAGCTTGCAGTTTGAAACATTGTTACAAATATAGAAACTAAACAAACCCCCAGAAACCTGCTTTCAGCCAACCAGGATCTCAGAGCTGGAGTTGAAACAGTGTTTCAATTATAGAACCCAAACAAACCACATACCTGCTTTCAGCAGCCGAGGCCTAAGAGCTGGAGCCAAGCCTCAGAGCTAAAGCTGGCCCAGAATAAAAAAAGAAAAAACAGAGTGGTTGGGAGCTTTAGTCACCCGCCGACCTGAAAACAGCCCTCAGCCCCTCACCCAGACTGGCCAGGCACCCCAGTGGGGATCCCCACCCTGAAGGGTGTGTGATCAGCTGCAAACAGTCATCATCCCCTCATCCAGGCTGGCCAGGCACCCCAGTGGGGACCCCCACCCTGATCCAGGACACCCTTCAGGGCAAACCAGCCGGCCCCCATCAGTGTACCAGGCCTCTAACCTATATAGTAAAAGGGTAATATGCCTCCCAACACCGGGATCAGCGTGACAGGAGGCAACACCCAAACCCCCTGATCGCCCTGTGGTTCTGTGTGTGACAGGGGGCGGGGCCACAACCTCCCTATCCGACCTGCTCTGTTCCTGACAGGGGAAGGCGCCCCAACCCCCTGATCAGCCTTGCTCTGTGCCTGATAGGGGGGAGCTCACCAACCCCCTGATTGCCCTGCGGCTCTGTGTGTGACATGGTGCAGTGCCCCAACCCCCTGATCAGCCCTGCTCTGTGTGTGACAGAGTGCGGCGCCCCAACCCACCCCCACCACGGGCCCTACTCTGTGTGTAACTGGGTAGAGCCATAACCTCCCCATTGGCCCTGCCCTGAGTGTGACAATGGCGGCACCCCAACCCCCTAATTGGCCCTGCTCTGTGGGTGTTAGAAGGCGATGCCCCAACCGCCCCCCACGGGCCCTGCTCTGTGTGTGACGGGGTAGAGCCATAGCCTCCCCATTGGCCCTGCTCTGTGTGTGACAGGTGGCAGTGCCCCCACTCCCCTATCGGCCCTACTCTGTGAGTGACAGGTGGGAGCTCCTCAACCCCCTAATCAGCCCTGCTCTGTGCGTGACAGGGGGGAGGTCCCCAACCCCCTGATGGGCCCTGTTCTGTGCGTGACAGGGGGGAGCTCCCCGACCCTCTGATCGACCCTGCTCTGTGCATGACAGGGTACGGAGCCCCAACCCCCCTGATGGGCCCTGCTCTCTGAGTGACAGGGGGCAGCGCCCCAACCCCCTGATTGGCCCTGTTCTGTGCGTGACAGGGATGGCACCGCAACCTCCTCAGCGACCCTGCCTTGAGTGTGACAGGGGGCAGTGCCCCAACCCCCCAATCGGCCCTACCCTGAGCATGACTGAGGGTGGCATCACAACCTCCCGATCCACCCTGCTCTGTGCATGACAGGGGGCAGCACCCCAACTCCCCAATCGACCCTGCTCTGAGCCCAACCAGGGGCTGCACTTAGGGATTGGGCCTGCCCTCTGCCACCCGGGAGCAGGCCTAAGCCAGCAGGTCGTTATCTCCCGAGGGGTCCCAGACTGGAAGAGGGCACAGGCTGGGCTGAGGGACTCCCCTCTCCCCCGAGTGCACAAATTTTTGTGCACCAGGCCTCTAGTATATATATAAAATAGATCAACTGAAATTAGAGGTAAATGTGTTTTTGTGGGCTCAGTGGGCATACTGAGGTAGGAAAATGGGACTGCTGGAGTAGAGAAAGCGAAACGAAAGAGAAACCAAATATCAGCGCAATGAAATAATGACACTGACATTTGAAAACACTTTCCCAGGCATTACTTTGCAGCTTGTGGCACAGGATGTTTTTTTTCCCTGCCACATCAAAAAGTACTTCAGTGTGACTCCTCATTCCCCAAACAGGAAGTTTCAGTTGACTGTCATAATAATCTCTTTGGATCAGCGAACATAACAATTTAATTCAGCAAAGCTCTGCTTTTATTTCCAGGCCCAGATTGGTAAAGTATGTGGGAGTCTTAAACTGGGACTCACAGGCAGCTCTCTAATGCACTGACAGTGAGCTAAAGATTACAGATAAAGCTAAAGAGGTTTCACATCCTATAATATGCTAGTGTTTATTGTGAATCTGCAAAAGGATTGCAGTCTACATGTGTGTGCTCTAAGCTTCAGATTGCTACCTTCATCTATGTTGGAGAGTACTCACTCCTTCATCCTGCTGGCTCCTTCATCCTTCATTCTCCTGTGGGAATACTTACTCCTTTATCCTGCCCAACTACATCAACTTTTGGGTCTGAGACCCTCTGCCAGGAACTGGACCTCCTTAGACACTGGGTATAGGACAGAGAAGACATGAGAAGTAGTGGGTATATAAGAGTGTCTTTATTGCAGTCCAAGTAACCATTGCTGCTAAGTAGCCATCAGACAAAGCAGTTCTTCAAAGGAGCCTCACACAGTAGCTGCTGCTGGGATGGCAGCCATTGCAAAATACAGCAGCAAACACAGGAGCCATGCCAAGCAGCCGCGCACTGGCTGGCCAATACACACTTTATACTAACTTTTACAAAAGAGGCTTCTTGCCAAGTAGTGACATCAATTTTGGGTTATAGAAGGGCACGCCTGCCTGTGTGGTACAGTAAGATTGCTGTGTCCTTGCTTTTGCACCTGCATCTGGGAAACTGGCTTTGGCCATGAACATCCTGTGTACTCCAGACAAGGCCCCCACAGTCTTTGTCACGTGATTATTAAATGCTCAAGGTGGGTTTGTTTTGGGATGTTACTTGTTCAACAGAGCTTTAACTATTATGTTTTGTCACCATATACTGTATATTTTACAACATGGCTCAAAGGCCCTGAGGGACTCCTGAGCCCTTTGCACAAAATGCTACCCAACTTTGTTTGGACCAGTGAGTCCTAAGCCACATAGTGAGGAGGGGGAATCATTTATTTTCCTCCCTTTCTCTCTAGTTGTACTCACAATGGGGTAAAATCTTATAGTCCATGTATCCTGCTGACTTTTCTAACTAACCTGTCAAAATCAGCAGCATCTTACAGATTTCTACCTAAATGTCAGAATATATTTTTAGAACACATTGAGCTAAGGACTATACTGTGTTTCTGGTATGTAGGCAATATTTTACATCAATAAGAAGGCACAAAGAATCAAGGAACTTTTCCTGTTTTTAAAATATATTTTTATTGATTTTAGAGAGGAAGGGAGAGAGAGAGATAGAAACATCAATGATGAGAGAGAATCATAGATCAGTTGCCTCCTGCACACCCACAACTGGGGATCGAGCCTGCAACCCGGGCATATGTCTTTGCCCTGAATTGAACAAGGGACCTTTCAGTCCGCAGGCCAACATTCTATCCACTGAGCCAAACCAGCTAGTGCAAGGAATATTCTTTTTCAGGTGTGCCTATGGAAGGGTTAACTAGGAGAATTTTGAGGTACCATCTTTGAATTCTAGAAAAATGTTTTTCTTCACTCAGTTTCATAAACAATAGGAATGGCACCATTATTTTTATCAGCTATTTTTATTGCCCTTTTGGTGTTTGTGTTTATCTTTTCAATTTTCCCATGTGTTAGGGGGTTGATGGCAATATTGCCTCAAAAAAAGTAATTTCTTTATACTCGGGTCCATATCTGCTGTGCTTCTTATAACTGAAAAAATAAAAATAAAAAAAGATTTACTGAGAACACGGACATACCTCCCGCTGCACACCCCCTCTGAGTATTCAAGCAGCTGCCCACTGAACAACATCATCCTATATAATAAAACCCTAATATGCAAATAGACCAAACAATGGAATGACCAGTCACTATGATGTACACCGACCACCAGGGAGCAGATGCTCAATGCAGGAGCTGCCCCCTGGTGGTCAGTGCTCTCCCACAGTGGGGAGGGCCACTCAGCAAGAAGTCAGGCTCATGGCTGACGAGCACAGTGGTGATGGCGGGAGCCTCTCCCGCCTCCGTGGCAGAGCTAAGAACCCCTCAGGAAATGTCTGCCTGCCGGCTTAGGCCCATTCCCCACAGATGTCATGCACTGGGCCTCTAGTCTACTATAAATTTCAAAATACTATTATTCTCACTTAGTGTTTTCTTTGTGTTTGCATAATTATATCAATTTCTCTTTGTTCCTGTACACCCTACTACTTTACATACACAAAGTCAAGAGAAAAAAATGAGCAGAAGTGGAAAGAAAATCATAAAATTCAGTTTGGCTTTAGCTAAATGTTTCTATAGTTTTAGCTAAACTTTTCTTTCCATTGCACTTGGCCAGCTGCTTGACCTCCTTGTCCTTCTTGTTCTCTAACATTAATTACTTTGCACTTTGTGATTTGTTCCTGTTGCCCAGAATCCCTAGAGTTAATCATGTCCGGAGGGAATTCGTGTTGGCTCAGAGACCTTGTATTGCTGTACTAATTGTACAATTAGTCTGAGGTTAGGTGGGCACAGTGGTGCCCCTGCAATCTCTTACAGAAGAAGGAACATAAATCTAAGCTGGGGTACAACTTCTTTCCAGCAACTGCACATGGAGGCATTAGATACTGCAAATTGCAGTGAAATTCTGACTTGGATTGCATTTCTGTCTACAATCTCTGAAGATAGTGAGCAAGATACTCATAAAGAAAAATATGTGCTAAGCACTGAAGTATGAGAATTAAATAGAAAATTCCTAGGAAATAATATAGGGCAGATAGCATTATAACTTACAATCTTGAAATATTATATGAGAATGTTGTATATAAGGTAAGACAAAGATTTCTCATGTTTTCTCCAAAAATTATAAAATATTCATTAATGTTTCAGAAGGTCCTTGAACACATAAAAATGTATTTTCAATATATTTTTAACTTTAGGTCTATAGGGTATACATAATGGTACCTTGTGGTTTTAGTTTGCAATTTTATTATGATTAATGAAACTGAACAATTTTTATTTGCTTAATACACACACACACACATATATATATATATATATATATATATATATATATATATGCATTTATTTAAGTCTATCTTCCAGTTTTTATAGATTAGCTACATTTTTATTTCTGATTAGTAGTATTTCATAATATGTCATGGATGAGGCCCTTTCATAGATATATCTACTATGATATTTAATGTTTGCAATTCCACTTCACACAGTTCTTTTGATGAGCATAAATGTTTAAGCAGATCCAGTTAAATTTATTTTTTCTGCCTGTACATGCCCCATGCTTTCGTTATCTGTTCTGTTTACTAAAAAATTTGTGCCAAATGAACTGTTGTGAAGGTATTTTCGAGTATTTTCTTCTAGATTTATAGCTTGAGGTGTTTACATTTTTGGTTCTCTATGTGGTACTGGTCAAAGTTAATTTTTTCCCCAGATTAATATCCTGTTATGTCAGCAATCATGTCTTGTAAGGACTAATGATTAGCTATTGAATTGTTTTTGGAATCTTTGTTATAAACCAGAAGGCCAAATTAGCATGAGTATGTTTTGGGACACTGTATTCATGTTATTCATTTAATCTTCTATCTCTACAGTGTATGTCCTCTAATTTTATTTTTATTTTTATTTAAGCTATTCTAGGTGCTTTGAATTTCCATATAAATTTTAGAATTAGCTTGTAAATTTCTGAAAAATCAAGCATAGTATAATTTCGATTTATAGCTCATCAAATGTACTAATTAATTGGTGGGGAATAACATCTTAACAATGCTGAGTCTTCCAATTCACTAGCATAGTATAATTCTCCAATATTTAAGTTATTTTATTTAATTTTGTACATTTAATTTTTAAAATGGACTTTAGAGAGAGGAAGAGAGAGAGAGGGAAAGAGAAATATTGATTGGCTGCCTCCTACATGTACACCGGCCAAAGATGGTACCCACAACCTGGGTATGTACCTGACTGGGAATCAAACCTGCCACATTTTGGTGTATAAGACGATGCTCCAACCAACTGAGCCATACCGGCCAGGGCTTAAATTCTTTTAAATTTCTCTTTAATAAATGTTATAGTATTTTTCAATGTAATATGCTTTAATCTTTCCTTAAAGAGTTTTCCTTAAGTATTTGGTGGCTTTAATACTATTTTAAATGCTTTTTGTATTTGGATTTTCATATTATTCATAGCTAACAGTGAGAAATACAATTAATCTTTGTATAGTGACCTTGTATCTAAATCTTTGCTAAATTCACTTATTACATCTAGTAGTTTTTTAATTTTTCTTGTGTATACAGTTCAGTAATGTGCAAATAAAGTTACTTCTTCCTCTCCAACCTTTATAAATATTATTAATAATTCTTGATATATTGCATTGCCTAGGAACTTCTTTCCAATACTGAACTGAAGTAATGGGAACTGACTTCCATACCCTGTACCATAGTTTATGAGAAGTGTATCTCTGCATGATGATAACTGTAGGTTACTCATAGATATCATTTATCAGGTTGAGGCAATAATCTTCTATTTCTAGTTTGTTGCAAAGTTTTATCATGAATGAGTTTGATTTTCTCAAATGACTTTTATGCAACTATTGAGAAAATCATGTAGATCTTCTTTAAGTGTTTATTAATATGTAAATTACATTTAGTGATTTTTCAAATGTTAAATCAAAATTGCATTTCTCCAATTAACTTGCTCATAATGTATAATCATATTTGTATATTGTTGGATTTGATCATCTAACTCTTCTTCAGGATTTTTATGTCTATATTCATGAAAACATTGGCAAGTAGGTTTCTTGTAATATGTACAAGTGTGATTTTGGTATCAGGGTAGTGCTGGCCTCCTGAAATGAATTTTACTAATATTTCAAACTGTATTTCTGGAAAAGATTGTGTAAAATGATAACATTTTCTTTATCTATTTGGTAAGAGTTATCAGTAAAGCAATTGGGACTGAAACATTATTAGTGGAAAATTTTTTAATGATGAATTTGATTTAAGTAATAGCAGAACAATTCAAACCATTTTTTGAGTAATCTTTCATAGTTTGCTTTTTTTGTCCAAGCAGACAATCTCCTCCTATTAAATGCTTAGATAATTTATATCTAATGTAATGTTCAGAAGAATTGCATTTAAATATACTATATTGCTCTGTGTTTTCTATTTATCTTATTGATCATTGTTTATTCTTCCTGGCCTGTTTTTGATGAAAGTGTTTTTAGGATTTAATCTGCCTCTCCGAATGGCTTAAACAGCTATCCCTCTCTATATTTTAGTGGTAGCTCTTCAGTTTACAGCATATAACTGTAACTCATCTCAGGTGCCCTTCACATATAGTGCAGGAACATTTCAACAGCATACTGCCATTTCCCCATGCCTGTTCTGCTATTGCTGTCAGACATTTTAAATATAGATACATTATGGGCTCAACAATGCATTGCTGTCATATTTTCATTAAAGCATCTACGATCGTTTAAAATGGTGAACAAGTCAGTAAAAGTGCCTTTCATATGTGTTTCCATATTTACAATTTCTGGTGCTTTTTATTTCTTTCTATTGATACAAGTTTCCATCTGGTGTAATTTTTCTTCTGCATGAATAACTTATTTTAGCATTTCTTGCAGTGCAGGACTTCTGGCAATGTTTTCTCTCACCTTCTGTTTTTCTGACAAAGTTTTCATTTCTATTCATTTTTATATCAGCTTTAGTGGGGTATACTTAAAATAAAATCATCAATTTTAAGTTTAGAATTTGATGAGTTTTGACAACATATCCAGCCATGTAGCCACCAACACAATCACAGTATAGAACATTTTAATTGCCCCACAAATTTCCATCTTATTTCTAATCTTTTCCATCCCACCCAGTCCTAAGCAACCATTTATCTGCTTTTCGTCACCCTAATTTAGTTCAGCACAAAATTTTACATACAAGATATCATACAATAGATATTCTTTTATGTCTGACCCTTTCATTTAGCATAATACTTTTAAAACTTTTCTAGTTGCACCATGTTTGAGTAGTTCTTTTTCCTGTGGTTCTGGTTCTATAGACAAAACGACATTTTATTCATCCATTCACCAGTTTGATAGATTTCTTTACAAATTTTGGCTACTAGGAATAAAGTTGTCATGAACACTCAAATTTAATAGCCTACTAGAATTTTAATTGAATATATTAATTTGTGGAGAATTAACATATTAATGTGTTGAGTCTTCTAATCTATGAATATGATATACTCTAGCTATATTTGGATCTTCTTTAATTTCTCTCCATGGTGTTTGATGTTTCTCAGTATGCACATGTTGCACAAGTTTTGATAGAATTATCCCTATTTCAACTGTTAGACGTTTTTGAAAATGCTTTTGCTTGCTGAATTTCAATTTCCATTATTTCAGAACAAGTATATTGGAATACAATTCTTTTATGATATTGGTCTTTTCCCCTACAACATTGCCAAGCTTGATTACTGGCTCTGGATGTTTGTAGTAGTAGTAGTAGTATTGGTAGAATCTTGTGGATTTTTCATTATCATGTCATCTGCAAATTAAATTGGGTTTATTCCTTTCTACATTTTTCCTGCTTTCCTGTACTTTCTAAAGAATCTAGTACAATGAATAAAACTGATGAGAACAGATATCTTTGTCTTGTTCCTGATCAAAGAGGGCTATAATTCAGTCTTTCACCACTTACTACGATGTAGCTGAATGTTTTTGAGGCTAACATGGTTTCCTTATATTTCAAATTTTCTAAGAGAATTTTTAATCAATGAAGATTGAATTGTGTTAATATTATTTCTCTACAGGGGTTGGCAAAAGTAGGTTTACAGTTATGAGTTTATGCTTATATTATTACTAGAAGCCCGGTGCACAAAATTCGTGCACAGGGAGGGGGGTCCCTCAGTCCGGCCTGCGCCCTCTCACAGTCCCGGAGCCTTCACTCCTTACCGCCCACCTGCTCGCTGCTCCTTAGTGCTGCCACAGAGGCAGGAGAGGCTTCTGGCTGAGTGGCACTCCCCCTGTGGCAGCACACTGACCACCAGGGGCCAGCTCTTGCATTGAACATCTGCCCCTGGTGGTCAGTGTGCATCACAGAGACCAGTCGTTGTGGTCATTCTGCTGTAACAGTCGCTTAGGCTTTTATTGTATAGATTTATCTATTGGGAACTATCATAACCTCCAATTGGTCAGAATGTATTTTATATATTGTTGGATTCTAGATGCTAGTGTTTCCTCAGAAACTTGTCACATCTAAGATAAATCAACTGTGATACATCCAAACAGTGGGATACTATTTAGCACTAAAAATAAATGAGCTATCGATTCATGAAAAGGAGGAAACTTAAATCCATATTATTAAGTAAAAGACTCCAATCTGAAAAGACTACAAACTGTATGATTCAAAAGATATGTCATTCTAGAACAGGCTATAGAGACAGAAGATCAATGGTCCCCAGGGTTACTGGGAAAGGAGGGATGAAGTGGCAATTAGCAAAGCACTGAGGAACTGGGTGGGGGGTTGGGGGAAAGAGGGCAGTGGAACTACTCTGTATGATACTATAAAGATGGATACATTTGTCCAAACCCAAGGAATGTTCAAAACCAAGAGGGACTCTAATATAAACTATGGACTTTGGATGGTGATAGATCAATGTAGTTTCATCAATTATAACAAATGTACCATCTGGTGGGGATGTTGTTATTGAGACAGTGTGTGGATGTGTGGGAGCTAGGGGTATGTGTGGAGGCAAGGGATCTGTACCTCCCCCTCAAATATCTTTGAACCTAAAACTGCTCTAAATATATATATATATATATATATATATATATATATATATATATATATATATATTAAAAGTTGTAGTCTGCATTGATGAAGGGTAATTCTCTACTATTTCACCTTCTTAAGTGTGTTTTTATGGTTTAATGTCAGGCAAAGTCTAGAATTATAAAATAAAGTGTATGGGTAGAATTGATATTATTTTTCCTTATATGTTTGATAGAATTCACTACTGAAACTGTAGGTCAAGGTTTGTGGGGAATGTATTAACTAAAAGTTTAATTTCTTTAATAGCTATATGGTTATGCACGCTTTTCTTAAATGAGCTTTGGTAATTTTAATCTTCTAAGGAATTTGTGTTTCCTCTATTGGTATAGAATTATTTCCCCCTTATTATTATTTTACTAGTGGCCCAGTGCATGAGTTCATGCACATTGAAAGAAAATTAATTAGAAGAAATATTTTAATATTGCTATCCACCCTTTCTCTGTAATAGAAGTGTCAACCAAATTCATGATTGACAATAACAGATCAATACACACACATGCAATTGGCACCAGAGAGAGCTTTATATGTATTGTGAATGCACGAGGCAACTTAGCCTTTTATAGATATAGAATCAACTTGCTTAATTAGACCTGCTTTGTGATTTAGCTAAACTTTTTCCAGCCCAGTGAAGCACCCCAACTTCTCTTTCAGGTAATTGTCAGCAACACAACAGTAAATATCAACACACAGAAGAGTATTATTGTAGATCACTCAGGGAGAACAAAAGGTTAAATATTTAACTGCAACAGTGTTTGACTATATTCTGCTCAGTGAGAAAACCTGAAGTCATTTTCAAGGTCTACTGTTTCTTACTTCTTTTCAGTCGGGTCAAGCTTCTAAGCTTTCTAAATCTCCATTTTCCGGCTAATGAAAAGAAAATAGGATTCCACTGAGTCTGCTATCTACTTACTCCAGGACTTCTGTGAGGATCAAATGAGATGAGGCATGGGAAAACGCTTCACAGACATTTGGTTAAAGTGTAAATGTTTGCACCTGGCTATAAAGCAGTCATGTTCTTGGGCTGGAGAAACTGCAAGGAGGCTAGTCGTAGCTAGGGAGAGGAAGCTAGGCATTGCTATGTGACGTCATTTACTCCCCCCCCCCACCCCCCGCCCCCGCTCTGCGCCCACAGCGACTGTTTCTGGGCTGGCCATGAGAGTTGGCTGCAATTTGGTGGGCTGTCGCTCTGGGGTGGTGGCGGGGCCTGTGTCCCACTTGGGGGAAGCTGAGTGTTGCTTTGTGGGTGCCAGGTCCACGGTACGTTTCTCTGTAAATGGTCAGTGCGTGTCACGGTAGCTCCTGCATTGAGCATCTGCCCCTGGTGGTCAGTGTGCACCACACCAACCAGTCAGACTGATGGAGGGACACTTAGCATATTAGCCTTCTATATATAGAGAGATTAACCCTGGTATCTGATGCCCATACTCTCATTCCCAGTACTAATATTTTTTTTCTTTTCTTAGTTTATTCATTATTTCAGATGCAGATTTATCAGTTTCTCTCATCATTTTAAAGAGCCAGCTTTTGGATTCTGTTATTTACTTGTTTTCCTTATTTTTAATTGAGTTAGTTTCTTCCTTTATCTTTATTATTTCCTTCCTCATATTTACCTCACACTTATTCTGCACTTCTTGGTCTAGTTTATTAAGGCATGCAATTTTCTCATTGACATCAGAACTTTCCTTTTTTTCTAATATAAGCATTTGTTGCTATTAGTTTCCCTCTAAAATCTACTTTAGCAAATTTTAGTGTGCTGTTTTTACTTTTATTCAGTTATACATCAGCTCTATTTTGTCATCTCCCCCAAGCAGCTGCCTGGCATGGGACGGGGCTGTATAATGGGCAATATTGTCATGTATTATCTTTACTATGGCATTTCTTGTTCCATCTTGTTGAACAGATATTTAATGAGATGTTGAGTTTTCTCTGCTCTGGCTGCACTAAAACTCCAACAAATTTCACCCAACTTCACCATCAGTATCTCCATCTCAGAGCAACCGTTTTTGTGGACATGATTTGCTGTCACTTGCCCTGAGCATGAGAAGCCAGTCCACAGCTCAGGACTCTGTGCCCTGCTCTATGCAGCTCCTTGTCCTCCAGGGCCAAGTCCACAGTTTCAAGCCTCTCGCCTGCCCCAAACTCTGAGCTCTGCCTCTCAGCTCAGCAAGATCTCAGCTCAGCAGGATCTTAGCTCAGCGGGATCAGAGCATTCTGCTTGGACTCCAAATTTTGTCCTGTGGTAGAGAATTGTCCTCAGACCAAAAACCAGGATAATTGTCACACTCATCCCAGGAGCTTCTCTTTTTTAAAACAAATGCCATCAAATGTGTGGCAGTCTTGGACTGTCTTTGTCCAAAGCCTGCAAACAATGGCCCCATATACTGTGTGCAGTTTCATGGTTGTCAAGTGGGGGCAGAGCTAGCCATGTGCCAGTTACTTTGTCATAGCTGGGACCAAAGTCAAAATCTCCTTTGCCTACCTTTACAAGAAAGGGATACTTTATAAAAGGGATGCTATTTCCTTCCAGCAAAGTGTAATGTCTCTGTACTGTGATTTAAAAAAAAATGCAACTAGCACATCTGTCTTCTGCAGTGTAGCTTTCACAGTTCACGTGGGGAAGAGTCCCAGGAACATCTGCTGCTGTGAGCTCCCTGCCAGACACTGACAGCTCCAGGGCCCGAGCCAGGGCCAGTCAGGAAGCCTGTGAACACTTCAAGTTACACACCGCAGGGCGTTCTCCGCAGCACACACTGCCCTGTTTCCAGAACGATAGCAGTAACAAATGCAGCGGTCCTCAACCTGTGGGTCGCGACCCCTTTGGCAGTCGAACGACCCTTTCACAGGGCTCGCCTGAGACCATCCTGCATATCAGATATTTATATTACGATTCATAACAGTAGCAACATTACAGTTACGAAGTAGCAATGAAAATAATTTTATGGTTGGGTTACAACATGAGGAACTGTATTTAAAGGGCCGGAAGGTTGAGAACCACTGATTCAGAGGCTCAGCAATGAAAAGGCATGATGCCAGGTGATGTAAGGTGCTTCCACCTGGAAGGGAACATAGCTAAATGGGTGTGATTCTCATTATCAGAGATTTCACCATCTGAGATTTCACCATCTGAGATTTCACCATCTAAGTCTTTCCAGAATCTAGGCCATAAATATCTGGTCACACTGTGGAAGAAAAAGGGGTTCTACAGATGTAACCGTACAGGGTGGTGACCTGATCATAAATTCCTAACTGGGCAGGTTACGGTGGGTAGTCACACCCCAGGCCTGTAACTTACTTAGTAAAAGACTTATCTTCACCTTAAGCATGTCCTGTCCATTGTTTCTGGGCACCTAGGTTAACACAACTTTGAAATACCTCTTTTTAGACCCCTGCTTCTAAAGTGGACCACCCTCCAGAGGGCACATAAGCTTAACTATCCTGTTAACCCATTCCCACCCTGCTTTCTCCCACCTTCATGAAATCTTCCTTACCTTCCTTCCTTAATTTTAAATGCATAAAATATACTGCAAACTGCTATTCTCTGGAGCATTCGAGATCTTGCTTCCCAGCAATGGTCATCAGTTTTGGGCTCAAATAATCTCATAAAAATTCTCTACAAGTTTGGACATTCTTACATCGACAACACTTATACTAATATATCAACAAATACAATAAACAGCATTTACTCAAACATATAGATTTTGTCTCCATATAAATAAGGATAAAGAAATATTGCAGTATTCAATGAGAATTGGAACAGAATTAAAGTAAATCCTATTTTTAACACATGCCACCATGAAGAGACTGTCATATGAGAATTCTGGCTTAAGGCGTACAAATAGGCACATTTTTCAATTCTCTATCTTGGTTATCATACATGTCAATTACATCTTTACCAAAACAAGTTCTGGATACAAAGAGAAGAAACAGTATGTCTCACCCAATTACAAAATTAAAAACATTTTTTTTAATCAAAACCTGAAGATATTTTTCCATTGATTTTTTTTTAGAGAGAGTGGAAGGGGGGAGAGATAAAGAGAGGGAGGGAGGGAGAGAGAGAACCATCCACATGAGAGGGACACGTCAATTGGTTGCCTCCTGCACTCACCCCAACGGGGGTGAGGATTGAACTGAACTGAGGCCTGTGCTCTTGACAGGGAATCAAACCTAAGACCCTCGGGTCTGTGAGCTGATGCTCTAACCACTGAGCAAACCAACCAAGGCCATACATTTATTTTTGAGCAATAAGCTTTAAAGAAATCATCTAAGGCATGGGAATCTCAAAGTAATCTGGAACATTTTACTCTAAAGTTCTGTCCTTGACACAGAATATATTTTTCTCATGGCATTGGGGTAGCATTTATTTTCCTTTGAGACCTCTTCCTCATGTTTGCTGTCAGCTGAAATGATGGGAGGTACCAACTTATTGGTTTTTCATCATCAATCATTCCATGATCGGCAGGGAAGGGCAAGTCCCACTGTCCAAGCATTTTTTCAAAACTGTGCTTGGATTAAATGGGCTCTTGTTCCATTAACCAAAGCAAGTCAATGGCCAAACCCTGACTCACAATGGGTCACATTAGGAGAGGGTTGAACAAGTGGAGACCATTACTGCAACAACCCCAATTATGATTCACACTCTCTTGCCCCAGTGATTTGGATCAGTCCCTCTTGTAAAACTCACTCACCCCACCCAAGGAAGGTCCCAATGCTTTGTCCAAGCTTTGTCCAACCATGGCTTCAAGCTCAAGGTTCAGGATCTTGTCATCCACATCAAGTCTACATGCAGTTCCTTGAATGCAACCCTTCTTCCCTTCTTATTCAGAGACTAAGCATTTTTTTAAGTTTTTATGTATTTATTTGAGAGAGAGAGAGAGAGACATGGATTTGTTGTTCCATCTATTCATGCATTCATTGGTTGATTCTTGTATGTGCCCTGACCAGGGATCAATTCTGCAACCTTGGCATCTCGGAATGGCACTCTCACCAACTGAGCTCCCGGGCCAGGACCAGAGACCTAGGATTTAAATGATTATTTATCTGTTCTTTGCACACCCAGAAAACAGTGGGGTATGGGGACACTTGCAAAAGGCACCCTCACTTAAGTAAAAGAGAAATGAAGACACAGTATAGTTCCTGGCCCACTATGACTGTGAAATTCTGCCAATGCATAGTGTCCACATTGGTTCTGCTCTCTGGAAGAGACCTGGAAGTTATCATTCTTCAGGAAGCCCCACCTCAGTGTTCCTTTCCACTCCTGGGATGCCCCCCTTGTCTGTCACTCTTATGACTCTTGGTTTCACCCACTGGGCTCCTAGAGGCACCCTCCAGGACAGTTTCCTTAGAAATGGCTGTGTTGGTAGATAAGCACCTTTCTCACCTTGCTTCCTGCCCATAGGAAACTGAGGGTCAGAGCCCACAGTGCAGTTTCATAAACCTCAGTCTCTTCTAGTTCAAGCTAGCATCACATTTTCATGTGCAACTCTCTTAAAATCGTGGCGGCTTTTTATATCTTACAAGTTAATCCTCTTCAGTCAACTGGAGTTGCACCCTCAAAGACCTGGAGACATGTCTTTCTCGGTATATTCTTACAACTATTTTGTGATTGAGCCTCTGGGAGACTGAACTCTGAAGAACCTCAGAAGCCCTTATGTATCACTGAGAGCACCAACCACCTTCAACATTTCAGAAGTCTGAACAAAGGGTCCCACAACTTACACTTGACTTGAGCTTCACCTCCAGGTCTTAGTTTACTTTAAGAATCTATTAACAACTGTGGATTCTGAGAATGAGAATTTTTTTTTTCCAAACCAGCAAGCTCCACTTACTCTATATTCCCTCAGAAGCCCATGTGCAAGCTGAAAAGGGTTTTCTTTAGCCCATCGCACTCTTCCTGTATTTTATTACAGAGAGCTTAAAGAAGCCAACGTACACTGTGGGCATTTTGCCAGGACATCAGCTGGCAAGGTCCTCAAGTTCCTGAGGTGCATTTTCTTTCATGCTGGTTTTCAGAGAACACATTTCCCCAGTTGTTTTGCTCCTACATAACATGGACCACCATTTCTCCAGCTTTGTATATGACTTATTCAACCAGCCTCAACTAATAAATTGTTCATAATTTTCCAACCTTTGGCCCCAACCTCCACTCAACAACTTTCCCCAAATTCAGTGCCAGATGTTTTAGTGTTTGTTGTTTTCATCATCCTACTTCTCAATCAGTTCGCTTTTGCTGTATAAGAAACCACATCAAAACTGAGTGGTTTAGAACAGCTATGCATTCAATTTAATTTGAGCTACGATGGACACTATATCTCATTGCCAATCAATAATGTGTCTGTGGACAACTTGAAAGTCGGCTAGTTCTTATTCATTAGCAGAGTGGACAGTCTTTTTCAGATGATAGCATAGTTCTAGGTACAAGAGAGAAAATTGTCACAGCTCTTGAGAGCTAGACTGAGAACTCAGGGCAATACCTCCACCACATTTGAAGGGTCAAGACAAAAGCCATCCCTTTCATGGGGTCAAGAAAAGACCCCACTTCTTAATGGCAGAAGTTATAAAGCATTTGTCCACTTTTGTAAACTACAATTGAATTCAGGACTGATTTTGGTTGGCTATATAGACATGAGTAAGAAAAATGCTGACAGAAATGAGAGAATTGCTTTGTCGTCGTGTTTCTGAAACACTTTTGAACGGTTGCCATCATATATTTCTGCATCTTTATTGACATTTACTGGTAGCTTTTTTATCTTTATTTCTAGTTCTCTTTTCATATCATCAACACAGGTGGTAAAAACTTGAAAAATTGACACGGTCAAGGCGTAGGAGGAGAACAGAAACTTTAAGCAACTTGTTTCTCCCACCTTAAGCCACAGGAAAATCTCAACTTTATCATCTATAGAAGATTATCACAACTTAGGGCAATGATGCATCTATTTTAAAATGACACCTTTCCAAACAATAGATACTTTGAAATGTCACCAAACTCACAGTAATATTTATACTTCAGTTGGAACTCAAAACATAAATTCCTGGCTTGAACAAATTTCTGTAAGATGTATGTGTTCTTCCCCAAAGTCAACTTATGTAAGATAATAAAAGGTGATATGCTAACCTCTGAATGAAGTGATTGAGAATTGGTTGCCTGGTAACAGAGTCAGTATGTTTAATGTTTTTTTCAGGGAAGTTCACATCTCCATGTATTTTCACTCTGCATCGGGTGAAAATATTAACTTGATATTAAAGTAGTTTTATTTTAATGGCTGTCAAAATATAATAACATGATACAATTTAACTCAAAGCTGAGAATTGCCTTTGGGGCACAAAGCTTTCAGGCATGTTTTAAGCATATTTGAGTGGATAAATGGGACAGTTTGATAGAGTTGAATCAGCCGCATGCTTAATTTCCTCTTGCCCATCTTTCAAGCCTTCTTTTTTATATACCTTTTTCCTGTTTCTATACCAACTTTTGCTCCAATTCAGGCTCAATGGGCAAAAATAGTGTTGGGTGATGAGTACATATCTGGCCTGCTGGCATTAACTCCAATTAAACTCCATTGGTGTTGACTAGAGGAGGGACATGTCCTAAAACAGTTTTTTTCTCCTTCATACTATTCTCTTATTTGCAATCTTGCTAATATAATTTTTGTGACTGATCAGGTAGCAAAGAGGAATAGCTTTTAAATATGCAACACTTTATAACTAGACAGCTAAAACTATAAAAGTACTATGCAGCAATATGCTTACTTTTTGCTTTTAGAGCACTAAAAGGGCACCAGTTTAGTGACATTAAAAAAAAAGTACTATGAATACATTAAATGTGACCAAAAATAAAAAGTAAAACTTCTATAAGTAAATTTTCATGAATAATTTCTACCAAGTCTTTAGGTTATTAACTCATTTGGTTTTACATAGTAAACAACTCAATGTTTAAATATCAAGCTAATGCTGACTTGTGTCTTACTGAACTACTAAGAACATCAGATGGGCCAAGCTGATGACAATAGAATGAAGAAAAAGAAACAAAATTATTCTAAAAGTCATACCAAAAATAATAAAATTTAACGGAACAACATAGGATTAAGGTAAGAAAGAAGGCTGAATCCTATTTTAATTTAAGAGAGGTAGCCTGGGCAGTCAATGTTATTTTTTTCTATCTACATGTAGAGTTTCTGAATCATTTCAGGAAAGCCAGTGTTCTGATCGCCATCCTGTCCCTATAGCCCTCAGAACATTTGCCTGGGTTACTCCATATACTTCTACGACCTGCCTTTGATCATAAACCATCAATATAGTTTGTCTTGCTTTAAGAGACAGATTGTGGGGCAGATCTGGGTGCTTCTCACTGGTCTTCATAGGTCTTAAGTCCCAATCTTGGTGGCATTCCTACCAGGCTCTAACCTAGTGATGTCACCAGGCACAGTGCAAAGTAACACAGCAATCCACACATTGGGGCTTGGAGTAACATTGTACATAAATTGCTTCCATTACTAGGTAAGCATTGCTGTAATCTTCTTGCAAATCTGTTAACAAATAGATGTTTTCAAAATGTATTATTGTTATCAGTAGCCCCTTTTCAAAACAGATTATTTATTCCTGTTGTCAAAGACACTATAGTTTCAGGTACTGACAATGACATTTAAATACCCATATCTTACTGCTGCTGAGAAAATTCAGAACCTCAATCAATATAACATAATGCTTCATCCTTCCAGGAATGAAAACAGGTGTGTTTCTTAGACAATCACAATTTCACTTGGTCATTCTCTTTTGTTAAAAGAGACTCTCGTATGTATGTCAAGCATTCTCTTCAGGGAAAAAAGTGTGCAACAGAGAATGATAATTGATCACTATCACTATCCTTCATAAGCATGCGCTCAGAAATAATTATATTACAGAAGCCCAAATAAGTTTGAAGTGATCAAATTTAAAATCATTGTATAGAATTCATTGAGGGGATGTGAGGTTTTAAATAATAATTTTTGTTTATGGAACTTCCATTTGCGTCTTTGCAAGCTGTCTCAGTCCATTTGAATAGTCCAATAGAATCCTGTAGACTGGTGTCCCAGGTGGAAGTCAGAGGCCAGGTGCCAGCCTGACTGGGTTCTGGTGAGCCCTCTCCCAGGTTTGCAGATGACCACATCTTCACTGTCCTCACATGGCAGAGAGTGAGTGAGCTCTCTGGTGGCTCTTTTTGTAAGGACATTAATCCCATTATGGGAGCTGCCCCCTCATGACCTCATGTAAACCTAATTATCTCTGAATGACCCCCTCTCCAAATACCAGCATCTTGGAGGGTAGGGCTTCAAAATATTCATTGGGATGAGGTAAACTCAATCTATAACACAAGTTAAAAAGAAAAAAAAATAGTCAATTCAATATTGTCAAGTCATCAGTTCTTCCCAACTTGATCTATAGGTTCAATGTAATCCCAATAAAAATATTAGCCAGATATTGTATGGATATTCCAAATGGATTCTAAAGTTTATATAAAGTGGCAAAATAACCAACACAATATTGAAAGAGCAGAACTAAGTCAGAGGACTGACACACCCTGACTTCAAGACTGAATATGAAGCTACCATAGTTAAGACAGTGTAGGGAAAAAATTTTAAAAAATAGACAAATAGTTCATTGAAACAGAATGGATAGCCTAGAAACAGGCACAGAAAAATATAATCAACTGATCTTTGCTAAAAAACAAAACAAAGGAAATTCAATGAACCAAAGATAATCTCTCTAATAAATGTTGCTGGAGCAAGTTGATATTCACATGCAAAAAATAATAGTAATCTAGTCCCTGAGCTTACATCTTCTTCAAAAATTGATTCAAAATAGATCATAGATCTAGCCATAAAACACTATAATAAAATGGCTAGAAAACAACACCAGAGAAAACCTAGATGATCTTGGATATAGCAATGACTTTTTACATACAACACTGAAAGTACAATTTGTAAAGAATAACTTATTATATGGAAATTATTCAAATTCAAATCTATGTTTTGCAAAACCACTATTATGAGAAGGAAAAAATCACAAACTGTGAAAAGGGGCTCAACACTTTATGCCATTAGCGTTAATAAAACAATACTACTGTACACTTTCTAAAGAGCTAAAATCCAAAACACTGAACGTATCAAATGCTGCAGAGGATGTGGAGCAACAGGGACTCTCATTGCTGGTGGGAATGCAAAATGGGACAGCCACTTCGGAAGACAGTTTGTCGGTTTTATTACAAAATTATTAACATATGAACCAGCCATCATGCACCCTCATATTTACCCAATGAATTAAAAACATAGCCACACAAAAATCTGCACATGAATGTTTATAGTAGCTTTTTAGCTTTCTTCATAATTGCCAAAACTTGAAAGCAACCAAGGTGTCCTTCAGAAGATGAATGGATAAATAAACTGTGATACATCCAGACAATGGAATATTAATCAGTACTAAAAAAAAGCTATCAAGCCATGAAAATACTTGGTGTAAACTTAAATGCACATTAATAAGTGGGGATAAAAAGCCAATTTGAAAAGGCTACAAACTGTAGGATTCCAACTCTATGACCTTCTGGAAAAGGCACAATTATGGAAACAATGAAAAGACCAGTGGTTGCCAGGGGTCAGGAGTGAGGGATGGGGCAGTGAAACTACTTTGTAGGATGGACTATAATGATGACACATGTTATTATACATTTTTCCAAACTCATAGAGTGCGCAACACCAAGAGTGAAGCCTAATGTAGACTATGAACTTTAGTTAATAATACTGTTAATAGTGGCTGATGAAATGTGTACAGCAATGAAGAGTTAATAGTAGAGGAAACTCAGAGGGCTTTGAAGGAATGTATGGTAACTTTGTATTTTCCCTTCATTTTTTCTGAAAAGCTAAAACTGCCTAAAAATATAAAGTGTACTAATTTGAGAAAGGAAAAAAAAATAGGCAATATTAATTCTTATGTTAAGCAATGCTGCCCTCCATTCCTAAGGTTTACAAACTGCCAGTGCCTCTTCCCATCCTCCCCTCCCTCCACTGGACCCTGTGGTCAGGAGAGAGGTCTGACCACAGCTCTGTGTCAGGTGGGGCTAGCGCCCCCTCACCCTGACCCTGTGGTCCATCTCCTTCTTTATCTGTGCATTACTTCAATTCGGTAAATATGGCCTGAACAGAAATGAGGGAAAGAAAACAAACCCAGCTGCTCATTGTTGCCTGAGAAAAAGTTCACCAGGAGTGTCCCGCTGGGAGAGATCATGTTGGTCAGACATGGCCACTTAAGCACCTGACAAATCACTCCATCAGTCAGGCCTCCTCCTCTGCCCACATCCCATGAAGGCTGCAACATGAAATGCTCTGCGGGTGGAGTCCTATCACCTCTGTAACTGACTTGAGTGCAATGATCGCCAAAGTTAAAGGGGACTATCATTAGAAACAATAGCTCCCTAACGGCCAGGATGATGACCTTCCACTTAGATAGCTCCACTCAGCGGGAATGGTCCCACGCTTATTATGTACTGAAAATAATGTACCTTATCCATCACTAAAACGTCAGCGCTTCTGGAGGAGAAAGCGCTGCTCCATCACAGTGTGCCAACGCCACTGGACACAGCGCGAGAGAAGAGCAAGGGAAAACCTGATCTTTTCAGGATGGCTCTTTTCTCTCCAGTAATGTGTTTTACTCACAATTAGCTGTACCTTTTTATTTCTTTAAAAAATTTTTATAAATATATTTTTATTGATTTCAGAGAGGAAGGGAGAGAAAGAGAGAGAGATAGAAATATCAATGATGAGAGAGAAACATTGATTAGCTGCCTCCTGCATGCCCCACAATCGGGATTGAGCCCACAACCCGGGCATGTGCCCTGACCAGGAATCAAACCAGTGATCTCCTGGTTCATAGGTTGACACTCAACCACTTAGCAACACCAACTGGGCAACTGTCCTTTTTCATATATAATGTTTATATTTTTTACATATTTATATTTTATATATTTGTATTTTATATATTTATATATAATTAGTATGTCCATATACATATATAAATGTTAATGACTGAATTATTTTCCTAAGAATTCCAAATACAGACCTCTGTTTACAGCTCTGCATTTTCCATAAACACAAGTAAAAAAAAATTAAGTTTTCTCTAAATTATAATGTTATACTGCCCACATTTTTTAAGGAAATATATTTTGGAGAAAAATAACTCTCTTAGCTATAATAATTTAAAGAATGTAAATTGATCAATATAGCATTTTTTTCTTTTTACAATTCTATACACTCAGGTTTGCTATTTGTGTTCACCATTATTTTGGTGCACGGCTGAGAGAAGGTTTCTGCTCCTCATGGACTAAGTTCAATACTGTTTTTGAAGGTGTTCCTTTCATCAAATGCTGTTCCCACAAGGATGACTGCCTTGGAAACAGCCCTGGGTGAGGCTGGCAGCATCTCGCTAGCCTGTAAACATTCTGGTTCTGCTATCTCTTGAGAATACAGGGACCTGGGAGAGCCAGGTTTTCTGTAACTCATTTCTTTCAGAATAAGCTTAAGAGTGGGTTTCTCACATCCCTGACTCTCATGGAAATTCTCTGACTGCTTCATCTCCAAGTCACCTTCCATTCCTGCAGCACTGCCTCATATAGTTAACTCCTCACTTGTCCTATTATACTAGTTTCCTACCTGTCCTGTCACATGTTTCAGTTTTCACACTTAGCCCCAGAGTTCCATTGGGGCTGAAGTCCTCTCCTTATCCTGATTCCCCACAACACCCTGCCCACTGCTGAACTAAGATGGTTGCCCACCAAATGTTGGCCGATTGTGGCCATGTCCCTAATGGATGGACAATGTCCTCTCCATCCACACCCCACATCCAACCAAACTTGTCACAGCTCTTAGCTTTTTTCTGGGGTAGAATCTCAATGGAAATTCCTCAGTACCTGTGCACTTAAAATGATGTCGGAATCACTTTTGTCACAGTGAATCAAACAATACAAATCATAATTAGCTAATGAGCATGAGTTGAGTGACCCATAGTTGGAGTACTTGAAACCTTGAGGTGAATATTCTCTCTGCTTTCTTTCTTTTCTCCTTCCAGCCACCCCTTCTTCCCTTACTTTCTTCTTTCCTTTCCTCCAAACCCTTATGTTCAGACTTATTGTAAATTAGGCAACATAGGCTGCATTTCAGGACCTCTGCCTGGTAGGATCCATGATGCTGTGCCGAGTAAAGGTGCACCATGTATGTTAGCACTCTGGCTCCCTCATCTCTTACCCTTGTTATCAACTGCAGATGCTAATATGTATTTGGCTTCTGAGCTGTAAATCAGGAGCAAGAATAATATCAAGGCTGAAGGGAAATAACAAATTGGGATCAACCCTACAGGAGAGAGCAAACCAATAACACCGTCTCAGTAGAAAATCATAAATGAGATTTTTATCACAGGAGAATGTCCCCAATGTTATGACAAAACAATTTCCACTCTAACCCTAGGGCACAGTCCTCATGGGAAGGGATCCAGGTCCATTTCATTTACATGCAGGTCAAACATCTGATTGACTTTTAACTGTCCATTTTATTCTTCGTCAATAAAAAGAGAGAAAATCCAATTTTTAAAGGATTGGTCCCCCTAGGCCTACTCTTTAGAACATAAATACTTCCTGTTTAGCCTCAATGATGTATTTCTATGTCTTATGGATTCCCTGGGTTTAGCTATTTGGGCAAAAGTGGCTGGGACTGCGACTGGTGGAAGAAGTCTGTACCAGACATCATCAGGAGCCATAAAAGCCCTTTTACCTTCTGTACTTCTGAAAATGTCAGTTTATTCACTCCCTGGTGTTACAAGAGTAGTAGCAAATTTTAATAAGTCATTAGCCACTTGTACTTGAGCATGAACTAGGTTTCTCAGATTAACACATACCTTCCAGCAGACTTGGGGAGATGGTGGGAAAGCTCAAAAGCAACAAAGAAATACCTAAAGCATGGTTCTCAACTTTTAGACCAATAGCTCAGAATCACCTGGAGATGTGTCACTGTTGCAGAATCCTAGGCTCTGTGCCCAGAAATACACATATACAAATTATCTCCAACTGTGCTATTGTTCCAAAATATTGTGCTTTCCCTTAAAATATCAAAACCTAGTTGGGCTTGGTTGGGAAGGACACTTAGATACCCACAACATGGCATGAAGTGGGAGACAAGCATGGACATGGAGGAGGAGCCAGGCGAGGCAGGGATGCCTCAGCTGCCCAGGAAGATGGTGCTGTCAATACCAGCATGCCATGGGAGACACCACAAAAAGCTTCCACTCAGGAAGATGTGGAAATTGGCCCAGCCAGCATGGCTCAGTGGTTGAGTGTGGACCTATGAACCAGGAGGTCACGGTTCGATTCCAGGTTGGGCCATATGCCTGTGTTATGGTCTTCATCCCTGGTGTGGGTCATGCAGGAGGCAAGCAATCAATGATTCACTCTCATCATTGGTGTTTCTATCTCTCTCTTCTCTTCCTTCCTGTCTGAAGTCAATAAAATATATTTTAAAAATATATCTTTTTTTAAAAAGATGTGGAAATCCCAACATTGTACTGATCTCCTTAATTCAGTGTAATTCAGCTCTTCAAAGTGAGCTCTCCTTTATAAACAAAGACAAAAATGAGGTCTATCTGTTAGGAAAGGTTATTGCCTTTGGCCAGATGACCGCCATTAGTAGAGGTCCACTGGAAACCAAGGAGGAGGAACTGGAAAACTCCCCAACCAAGAGAGGCAATGCTGGGTGAAGCCTTTAGAGCCTTGATAGCATTTTTTTCTGGGTATAATGTGATTAAACCTCCCTTGTTTGGTGGGAAAGTCTGGTGCCCAATCCCAGCACCACCTTTTAATTTAATTCAACCTCAGTCAAGTTATTATGCAGCTTCAAGCTTTGCTTCCTTCACATGAAAAAAGAAGATCATAATAGTACCCGTTAGGGTAAGGAGTAAATAAGGGAATCCACATAAAACTGCATACACACTCACAACACTCAATAAAGTGCCACAATTCTGAGCAAGGCTATTTGCTGATGGCCTCCTACAAGCCCAACCATGTTTCAGGCACTCTGCTACCCCAGTGAGTCCCAACCATCCCTTGAAATTTGAGTTATTTTCCCTATGGTAAAAAATAATGAGATTCAGGAAAATTAAAGCAAAGAAAAAAAAAAGAAAATCCCAATTTGCATGCCTAGAAAATCACCTTTGGCCCAAACCTGCATCACCCTTGGTGCTATCTGTGAGATATCCCACTCCCTCACCTGTGAGATGATTATGTCAAAGTCCCCACCCTGTTAAACTGCAGCATGTACATGTTGCATTGCTTCCACTTATGGAAATGTGAGTGGAAGCAGCAGGAACCTTTCACACCTGTGCAGGCTTTCCCATATCAACTTGGGGCCCAGAGTGAGGGCAGGAAAATTTGGACAGATGTTGCTAAAACTGGTCAAGAAGTTGAGACTATTTTCTGTCCCAGCACCTCTGATCCAGACCCAAAGGATATGCTCCTTCTTCCAAAGCAATCTACCCTCAGATGGAATCAGACTGAAATCCTGATGTCTTCAGTATTTAGTGCAAGAAATGATTAGTCTGTCATGTCCAGTTACCAATAACCCTCAGCTTATTTATTTTACAAAGTGTTCTACATTTCGTAACTAGTGATTAGGAGGAAGTGAAGGTTCTATATATAATTTAATTGTTTGTTGTATTGCTAAAATTTGAGTAAATTTTCTTCCTTAGAAAATGAAGAGTGAATAAAACTAAAGGTGCATTTCATTATTTGGACAAGACATGATTTCTCAGGCCAGATTACCTTTGAATTAGCATCAGAAACTGGAGAATTTTGTTTTTATGATTATACTAGAGGCCCCGTGCATGAAATGTGTGCATGGGGGGGGGGCAGTCCCCTCAGCCCAGCCTTCACCCTTTCCAATCCCGGACCCCTTGAGGGATGTCCGACTGCCGGTTTAGGTCCGATCCCCGGACCACTTGCTCCTAATTGCTCACCTGCCTGCCTGCCTGCTTGTCCCTAACTGCACCCCTGCCAGCCTGGTCACCCCTTACTGCCCCCCTGCTGGCCTGGTCACCCCCAACTGCCCCTCCTGCCGGCCTGGTTACCCCACACAGCTTGCTGTTCAGTCATTTGGTCGTCCCTCATTAACGCCCCCTGCCAGCCTGGTCGCCCCACACAGCCTGCTGTTTGGTCATTACTGTTACTGTGATGGTGTCCTGGATAATTAGCATATTCCTCTATTATTAGTATAGATATTAGGGATGTATTTGTTTTTGAATCTTTACTTTCCAAAAATCCAAAGTTGGAAGTAAAATTGAGTCTGGATAATTCAGTTCCAGTTAATGGCAGTTTTAACTGAACTGAATCATGACAGTGAAATTTATCTGGTAAAGGTATTAGAATATTACAGGATAAACTAATTGGTAACCCAAAAATCTCATAAAATAATCCTAAGAATAATTCAATAATTAAAGGATGGAGACACTATATGTAGTTATTAAAGATATCAGGTCAGAAGAAAATTATTACATATAAAATGAGTAGCTATATGCAAAATTTTTTATTCATTCATTAATATGTACAAATTTCCAATTCTACAAATGGTCACAGATTTGTAAAGTACAGCACAGGCAATATAGTCAATAATATTGTGATAACTATGTGTGATATCAGATGGCTACTAGACCTATGGTGATCACTTTGTAAGGCATATAAATATCTAATCACTATATTGTACACCTGAAACTAATATAATATTGTATGTTAACAATAACTTAATTTTTGAATTTTTAAAGCATCATCTATTTTTTATTTGTTTTCTTTTGCATAATGAATTTCTGTGCTTTTCCACTACTACTTCTGTATGGAGCATGTGGAAGCAATGACATAACAGGAAAGTAGAAAAAGCAAAGAAAAACATCCATTTGTTCAGCAATACCAAACATGAAACATTAGAAACATTTTTTAATATAAGCAATGAAGTCTGTTATAAACCCAAGAGCACATGCATTCTGAAATACACGCACCAATGTTTCAATGCAAAGTGACTTAGCAGTGCTGTAAAGATATGTGCAAAACTGCCAAATATAAGGCTCATGTTATTTTTAATTTGATGTCACAGAAATGGAATTTACCTTGAAAAGAGAAGCAAGAACTATACTGTTACAGCAAGATCCTCAAAAAGGTGAGTGAAACTGGTAACTGTCCTTTGAAATGGAGGAGATTAAGGAAATGGTGCTTCAAGAAGAATTCTCTACCTGAAACAGAGGGCTGCAGTTGAGGCTGCAAAACTATTTCAGCAAAAGTCATAGCACTTGAGATAAGAAAGAGATGAGCGGGAAAGGAATCATGGCCTCTCTCCTTCAGGGTAAAATTCCATGGAAGTGTTTTCTCCTGCGGCCAAGCTATCATTCCTGAGACCTTTCAATTCAGGAGTCTAAACGAATGACTTGGAGTCACATGTCACTTGCCACATATTAATTCTAGTTATCTGGCATTCCTCCTCTACATTCAACCAAGTATTTATTGAATAGCCCTCATCTTCAGGGAACAGTGAGATGCTGTGCAGGGCAGAGAGATGGAGATGACCATGCCTGTGCCCCACAGGGTCCCAGAGGCAGAGATGAGCTGCTAAAGATAAGGTAGGAAATCCAACTGTCACAGGTGGGTTTGACTGAGGTGCCACCTACTTCACACAGTGCTGTTGGCTTTTAAGAACGCTATTTCTCCACACACACTATAGTCTGAAAAGAACTGTGTGAGGAGGTTACTACGTCATTCATTCAGTTTTTACCAATGACTAAAGGGATTTGGGATTTTAGGGACTGGACCCTCCTTCCTAAGGGGCTTAACTACAGAGCTAAGCAAATGAAATACAGTTCTTGACAACCTTTTCATTACATGTCCCCTGGATGTATGTAATTCCAGACTTTTTTCTGGGAGATGGTGGAAATGTAAAACTCCTGAAGTGTTTTAATGTGGAACATCTCAATGACCAAATCAGTTTCATTTTCTGATCCAAGTCATCTCATTACAGCCAATAAATATGTGTAAAGTCCATTAATATAGATGATATATCAATGACAGATAGATAGATGTGAGACACAGAAAGAATCCATAGTTTACATATGAATTAAAGGAAATTTCCTTTGTTTTTGCAGGTGTCCTATGATTATACTGAAAATTCAAACTTAATCTATGACATTTTATATCTTGTATTGAAACTATAAGGTAAATATGAGATAACATTAACAGTGTCATTTCTAGGGGCAGATATTCAGCTGTTTATGGAATTATCCTTTTCACTTTTTTATTTTGCAGTTATAAACATTTCCCAATTTATAAACAAATCCAATGATTTTTCCAAAACAGTTTAGCTTTTTCATAGTTACGTGCAGTTTGAATATGCCACATTTAAGGACAAGCTTTTCTAGGGAGAATGATTCTAAAGAGTCTTACTGCCCTGTCATATCTGTTCCACCAGAAAGCTCTTTGCATCACACATTTTGAAAAGAAAATACTCAATCACAGGGAACAATATAGATAAAGATCCCAATGAGACTCAGTTAAGAGAAACAGTTACCTTAACAGCACTTGCATAACTTCTGGGGGCTCAACATATAAACATTGTATGTTCATATACATATCTATAATGATAAAAGCATAATATGCTAATTAGACTGAATGTCCTTCCAGACATTCTTCCAGACAACCTTCTGGATGAAGCCGGGGCTGCGACGAGGGAAGCCCAGGTCCTGGGTGCCAGAGGGAAGCTGGCAGCCGGGGGAAGGAAGGCCTACTGTTGCATGAATTTCGTGCATTGGGCCTCTAGTATAACATATAAACATCATATACCTATATAAACACATTGGAAACAGAGAATTATAATGAGACTATTCCAAAGGGCCAGGCTGATACAGGAGTGGGACTGGGGTGTGGTACCTAGAAAATGATGGGACAGAACTCCTTTCCCATGAGGGTCAGTGGATGTGGTCATCTCCAGAAAAGAATCTTGGGAATAGAGACTGGGTCAAATTTTAATGTGATAGCTTAATGGAATTGATACATATGATGAAGAGGCAATGGGCAGACTCTGTTTCTACCAAATATTTTGAGGTAAAAGCTAATCTGAGAAAGACACAAACCTCCATGTCTAGCATGGAATTCCGAAGTCTGCATGAGCGTGGAGAGCACCACCTCAATCCCTTCACTCACCTTCAAGAAAGAAGACACCCAAAGCCCAGCTCTCTGCTGCTGGCACCTTCTTGGCTCACGGTTCTTTAGTCGCCCAGACCCCAGACAGTGGCCCTTCTTTTGCTGCGACCACCTGTTTGGGCCCCTGCTTGGGTCTGTGCCCTGGAGGACTAAGTGATAAGCAGACAAGGGCCTGGAGGGGTTGCAGGAACCAGGGCTTTAACTCACTAGAATGTTTTCGGTGCTTCGTGAGTTTTATTGTTTTGAAAACGTTTATGTCAGACTGGCCCGGAGTTCTGAGTTTGCAGGTGCCAATTTTATGAATCCGATAAATTTTACATGTTAGCTGCAGTTGCATCCATTTTCTCTCAAAGACACTGTGGCTGCCAGCATTTCTGTAAACATGGCACATTAGAGAATCAGGTTCTGTGGGAACCTGGCCAAGTGGTTTAACCCAACAGTGAGCACTGCTGTGCACGGGTGCACTCATTGCCGATGTGCCCGCCATTGTGGAATCTGTGCAAGGTGGCATTCTTTGTATGTTCTATTTCGTGTTGCTATTTAGCTATTGCTAAGAAGTCCAGGGCTACTTCTATCAGTAAGGCAGGTTCACAAAGAGATTAGGAGTTCCAGAATCAGGTGTGGCCCCCAATGTATACTATCCATAAAATGAGCAGGGCAATGTTCCCTACCTAAATGTGGTCATTGTTGTCTGGTACAGAGTCACCAAACCCTGATATATGTTAATCTTTGGGTATGATGGCAGTAGCAAAAAAAAAAAAAAAAAAGGTTGTGCAAGCAGTGGCGCTACTTACTGTGTCTGAGTGAAGAGAATGTTACATTGTGAAGGGGTATTGAAATGGTCACGTGGAAGTTCTCAGGGGAATAAGCCACCATCATGGGAATACTCCTCAGTCTGCCTGTAGAACATGTCATTAGCCCAACTCCCCCCAAAATGAGCCTTTGTGAAAACTCAAGGCAGTCATTATAATAAAATCAGAGAAAAGAAAACCATGTGATTTGTATTGATGAGGAAGCATTCACAGATCTGATAATCAGGTAAATTCATGACACCAAGTGTGTCTGGAGGAGAAAAGGCTTGAACTATACCTGCTTCTTTCCCCTTGATATAGAATATTAAAAAGAGTCATTTAGAAACACCTTTGAGTTAAGATGCCTCCTTTCCAAAACTTTGCAAAATTTCAACCATTTTAAAAAAATAACAAAGTGGCACACAGTATTCTACGTAAAATTTGATAATTCAGATCTGCAGGCGCCTGTTTATGTGAGTCCCTAGCGAGAGGAGCTCAGTGCCCATTATATCTGCCTCTTGACTAACCAGCTTTTCATTGGATGCTGCCATTGAAGACAATACTAACACATGGTTAGCACTGCAAAGAACGTGTCATTTCTACTTCAAAATAACTTTCAAAAAGGAAGAGCCACAACCTTCTAAGATGCCACCATCCAGGCTAAATCATCCAAAATTACTCAGTGTTGTATTCCACTTCCTTTCCAAAGGATTACCCCATTCTACACTGACAAAGAGGTCTTCCTTGGGGTGGTGCACTGGCCAATTTTTTTCCCCTTTTGAATCATTGGAGGGAGGATGTTCTTGCTGTGCCAATGATGGCATCCAGAACTATAATTTTTTCCAAATCACTGGTTTTGTTTAGCACAAGGAGTTGGCTGTCCATAGCAGTCCGTGACAATACCGTGTTTAGATGTGCAGAGCAATTAAGATATGCTCAGAGGAAATACCACACCAAAGCCAAGCCTGTATCTCAGAAGGAGGTCACATGAAAATGCTTTTCAGCTTTCAGCTTGGATCTGCCTTCTTATTTATTCCTGGGGGGCCAGGGTATGCAGAGTGGTTCCCTGGCCCAGTGCCATTGGCCCTGTCCTTGGTCCTGAGAAAAGAATATGGCCAACACCCTGGTGTGTCTTATTAGGGCCTTGGCCCAGCAGAAGTCAGCGGTTTCATTCTGGCACAAGCGGCTTCCTCTTCATAGATCAACCCTCTTCTACTTGTCAAATTCCTGCTGACTCTTCAAGATGCAATCCCAATATTACCTAAGTTACAAAGTTACCCAAATTCCCCCAACGAGACTTCTAATCACATATTTCCAATACATGTAGCAAATGCCTCTCCATAAAACATCACTCATTCTACATGTTGATTTATATTTCTGATGATCCCACTTAACTGGGTAATTTCTCAGGCACAAATGCAATGTCTTACAAGGAGGTGCCTATTAACCTAAAACCTCACATAGCAGCCACTATTCAACTCACACATGAGTTTGTAATAAATGAATGGATGAATCGACATGCTTAAAGTTGCTTTGTGTTTGGGATTTCATCAATGTTCCTGTTATTTCTTTTCCAAAAATCTTGGGCTTGATATCTCATTCATGAAGATATATATTAGCATGAAATAAACTCTGTACAACTTTTGAAAAATTACTGAATATCATCTCCTTTTGCAAAACAAACAGACAAACAAAACTATAACAGGAAAAGCTTCACTCCAGTTATTGAACTCTTTCTTGCTTGACTGAGGATTGAAAATCCTCCATGTGCTAGTTGTAGGTATATTCAGCTGTCTATACAGATACTATTGCTTACATAAAAATCCACCAAGTGAAAGAGAGAATCCCTGGGCATTTTCCTAATTTCTTATTGACAATCTGTGTCATTTTTTAAGAATATGTTTTTATTGATTTGAGAAAGAGAGAGAGAGAGAGAGAGAGAGAGAGAGAGAGAGAGAGAGAGAGAGAACATGGATCAGTTGCCTCCTGCACACCACCTACTTGGGATTGAGCCAGCAACTCTGGTATGTGCCCTGACTGGGACTGGAACCAGTGACCTCTCGGTGCATGGGAAGATATTCAACCAACTGAGCTATACAGGCCAGGGCCAATCATTTTGACAGGAGATCTAAAGGACCAAATTTTCCACCAGATTTTTACCAACTTTAGAAGTCATGAGACTCACCTGGAATGTGATTGTGCTCTTTGCTTTCTTCATCCTGGCCACACAAGAAGCAATAAGAAAGCAGGAGGTATTTGTGTCTCCTGCTGATGAAAAAAAAAAAGTAGGACTGACTTTTTCCCCCCAATAATTTTGTGACATTTATTAGTAGCACAAAAATATATTTTTAAAAATATGTAGAATGATTTTTTGCACATCCTTTTTATTCTCAATTTTTGAAAATTCTCAGAATTAAGTTTGCTATAGTCTGTATGTTCTGTCTTCTCCCAATTCGTATGCTGAAACCTAACCCCCAGTGTGATCCTGTTAGGAGGCAGGACCTTTGGGAGGTGATGATGTAATGAGGGTGTGTGCCACATGATGGGATTAGTGCCCTTACATAAGAGACCCCAGGGAGCTCCCTCAACCCTTTTTCCATGTGAGAAGAGACTGTCTACAAACCAGACTCTGAATTTGCTGGTGCCTTGATCTTGCACTTCCAGTTTCCAGAACTCTAAGAAACAAGTTAATATTATTATTGATAAGCCACCCAATCTGTGATAATTTGTTATAGGCCTGGAGGACAAAGACATATGTCACACTTCATTCTTTCAATTCAGTATTATCTAAAGAAATACTAGCTTTTAATGATAGAGACCCATGTTTTCTAATATTTCAAGTGGTTGTAACATGATCTTCATTAGAAGAAAGCACTGACAGAAAAGAAATGGAAACCACATTAGTCTGAGAAAAGGAGCTGCCCACCCATTTCTGATACCCAGTCCCTTTCTAGTCTCTCCCAGCAGATGAGGAAACTGGATGTGGCCAAGAGACATTTTGTAGACACAGATAAATGTCCACACTTAAGACCCTACCACATCATTAATATTTCACAGATTATTGAAGTGACAAAGAAACAATACCTGAATAAAGTCTATACTGTCTTTCTGGCCTCCCTCAAACAAAGAATAGTAATGAATCGTCTAGTATGATTCTCCCATCAAAAAAGATCGCATTGCCTTTTTTCTTACTGTTACATTTGTTAAGCTATGATAAATGTCACTTAAGCAAATATTATTTTAAATAATTCACAAATTTGACAAACAGCAGTAGCTACTACTATTTAATATCTTCTACTTGTAAACCACTGTGCTGGGAACTTGAAAGATAGTCTCTCAAATCTCACGATAGCCCTATATGATAATCATTACTGTGCTTGATTTTATTGAAAAGCAGTCCAACGGTCATCCCTTAAGTGAAGTGCTAAAAATTCACACCTGCTTCCTCTGGGTTTAAAGCAAAATTCTCAGGACCACATCGCCCCTAAGATAAATTTCTTGATATATTTCAAGGAGAAGAGTTAAGGGAAGAAATACAAGCTCCCAAAGATGAAGAAGCCATCCGTGCACCCAGAGGGCCTCACCAGGACCATGGAAGTCCAACTGCTAGGCTGCTCCTTTGGCCTTGCACTGGTAAGGGGCCACAGGCCTTCTGATCATTGTCTTTCAAATTTTTGAACAGAATGATACTCTGCAAATGTGGAATATGTGTCTGCATGTGTAAATTCTAATAGAGCAAAGCAGAGGTGGAGGCAGCATTCTCTCACTTTGCCCAAGTTTGAGAAACAATACCCATGTGGGTTTGTGTACACAGCAGTTATCGCCTGGGCTGGCCTGGGCCCACTGCTCATGCTCTGATTCATTAGAAGAGTGTGTTTTACTTAGAGAGAGAGGAGGTTATTCATAAATAATTCAGGGCTACTGGGAGGGTGAAAGCCATTGTGAGAATATTAAATATCCATTAGACTTTAAGTACTACCGACTGTCAAAGATTCTCCTGTGTATTGGATGCAGCTCAGTGTTAGGGTGGGCAAAAGTCATCAGTGTGGGGTGTTAAATTGTTGTTGAAGAAGAAGGTGGAAATTTAAAATTTTAAGGTACTCAGGGATTATACAAGTGAAATAAACAATCTAATGAAAGATACCGGCTCATGAAAACTACGTTATGCAAAAGGACTCTGAGTTATGCTGGTTTGGCCTTTTCAGAATGGCCTGTAACTAGTATCATATACCTGCAGCCCTCAGAGCCTGGTCCCCTTAACTCCTGTCATGTTTTTCAGATTCATTGGTGCTGTTGTATGAATACACAAGTTTCATGCTGAGTCTTATCCCACTGCATGGATGGACCATAATCTGTTTACCTATCCAAAAGGTATATTTTGGTGATTGTTACTAAAGCAGTTGTAAATATTCATGCCCAGGCATGTGTCCTTATGTTTTCATTTCACTTGAATAAAGACACCTACAGTGCAACTGCTGGACCTTATGATATGTACATAGTTAATTCTATAAGAAATTGCCAAACTTTTCAAAATGGGTTGTTCCATTTTGCATTGACATCAACAACATATAATGGTACCCATTTCTCTTCATCCTGACACATTGGTGCTGTCAGTTTTCTGTCTATGTCATTCTAGTAGAAGGGAAGTGACATCTCACTGTGGTTTTTGCATTTCATTAATTACTAATATCTGTCCAATGTGCTTATTGAATATCTATATTCTTAATAAAGTGTTCAAATATTTTTTCCATTATATATTGGGTTATTTGTCTTTTTACCATTGAGTTTGGGAAATTTTTATATATTTTTGTTAATAGCCCTTTATTAGATATGTGTTGTTCAAATATTTTCTCTCAACCTATGTCTTGTTTTTTCATTTACTTCGTAGTATCTTTCAAAAAGCAATAGTTTTACATTTAAGGAAGTTTACTTTTTCAGTGTTTCTTTTATTATTTTATGTGTAACTTATGAATCAGAGTTTATTTTTGTACATATGGATGCCCTATTGTTCCAGCATTGATCATTGAAAAAATTCCCCTTTTTCATTGAGCTGCCTTGGCACTATTGTCAAAGATCAAAGACAATAGTGTCTTTCTATTATGTTCCACTGATTCATCAGTCATTATGCCAATATCCATTGTCTCCATTACTCTATCTTTACAGAAAGCCTTGAAATCAACCCATTTTAAAAACCATTTGGCAATTTCTTATAGAATTAACCATATCCTTATCATAAGGTCCAGCAGTTGCACTGTAGGTAGTGGTCTTTTTCAAAATTATTTTGGCTTTTACAGGTCATTTGTTTCCCATGTACATTTGAAAAAATATGAATTTTAACACAAATACATAAATTGTTGCCATTTTGATTGTATTGAACACATTAATCAGTTTTGGGAGAATGGACCACTTTATGAGTTTTTTATATCTACAAACATGGCATATATTTCTTCTTTATAAATTTTATTTAGAGTTTAATTTTTCTCAGCAACATGCTATAGTTTTCAGCAGAAGAATTTTACACATATATTTTGTTTTTCTCCCTGTCTGCATCATAGTTTTGAGACTATTGCTAATGTATTTTTATTTTCATATCCATTTTTATTGGCAATTATTTTTTAAAAGTTGGTTTCTGAATTTCAAGCCTATTCTTGATAATTTACTAAACTCATCTATTCTAGTTGTGTCTTTTAGTCCCTGGGATTCTCTTTGAAAATTATTTTATCCTCAAATACAGAGAGCTTAGGTTGCCTTTTCAATATCTAGCCTTTAAAAATACTTATCTTTCCTTATTATTTTGGTGGTATATACAAATGTGAATAACAGAAGTGAGAGGCCTTCCTGGCCTTGTTCCTAATCTTAGAGTGGATTCTTTCACTATTAAGTATGCTTTTTATTATTTGAGAAAGTTCTGTTATCAGGTTAGAAGAAGTCTCCTTCTCTTCCTATTTTACTGATAGATTTTCTTTATCAGAAATGGGTTTGGTCTAAAATCATATAATCATATATTTTTTTTCCTGTTTAATTTATTGTTGAAGCAAATTATAGTGATTGATTTTCAAATGTTGACATGACTTTATATTCCTGGGGTGAATTTCAGTGGGTCGTCATACATTTTTCTCATACTGCTGGATTTGGTTTTCCAAAATGTTGTAAATGATTGTTATGTTCATGTTCATGTGTACTACTATTCTGTAGTATTTTTTTCTTTTAATATTTTCATATGGTCTTACTTCAGAGTGGCTCTCGTCCTATCTAATGCATTCAAATGTGTCCTCTCCCATTTCTTCTGGAAGACTTGGAGTTGAATTGCTATTATTTCTTGCATAAATTCTTTGGTAGGTTTTACCTGGGAAGACATCTTATAGGGGCTCCTTTCCAGTCTCTCATATGGGCCCTTTGCCTCGTCTATCAAGGCCCTAAGGAAAGCTATGCTGGTGTTTTGACGCAGGTTTGATGACATACTTGGAACTCATTGGAATAACATGAACTCCAGGTCAGAGCAGACCTTAAGAACCTAGGAACTCAGCTGCTGGGACAGAAAGAAACTAGAAAGCATAAGGCACAAAAGAAAAAGGAAGACAAACCTCTGACAGTGCAGGGATTTGCCTGAGGGCTTTCCTGTGTAAACCAATCTGATTCTTATCAGAGCCTGCCAGCCAGGAAACAGCTTCAAACCACTGTGCCCATCTGAAAATTGGGAAGGCCTTAAGGATGACCTGGGCTAATTCCCCCTCTGATGTTTAAATTCAGCCACCCCATCTATGGGGCCCAAACTCTGTCTGTGCTCGATTCCTGGAACTTACCATTGCCTACGGCAGTGTTCTTATCCTCAGACAGCTCAGAAGATGAGCACTGAGCCCAAACTGCCTGCTTTGAACTTCACATATTGGTTTTAGTTGACAACAGAGGTCCAGTGGAATGAATCGCCCACCTCTTCCATAGGGTAGCTAGCTGTTCAGGTACTTGGAAGAACTTACTGGGTCTCCACCAGCTTTCCAGCTTCCCACTAGCATTCCCAGTTCTTTCAATAATTTATCAAAAGACAACTCAACATTCTGCCCACTAATTTTAAAAATCCTACTCTGTCTATTAATGTATTAATCTGAGAACTAAACCTACTTCTGATATTGTCTGAAAAAGACAGGAGAAATGAAATGGGTCTTTTCCCAAATTATGCTTCCAGAAATACAGCATTAATGTCTGTTCACGGGTCCTGGAACATCGTCACATCAGACCAGACGATCAACATGATTAGGACTCCCTGTATTTCCAGAATAATTCCTGAGACCAAAACTTTCATCTGCTTCAATAAGATTACATACACAGGGGAGGAAGAAAATGGCCTAAAAGGGGAATGCCATTTTATTTTGAAAATCTTACCTTTGACTTTTAAGAAAATAAGGTTTCTTCAACTCTCAAAGGAAGTAGATTAAAAAAAAAATTATCAGAACTTGCTGGCCCAAATTTATAAATGAATTATTTCTTTGCTTTAGAAAAGATTTTTAAAACCACATATCCAAATGCATATTGCGAGCACTTGACAGGTTTTTTTTTTCTTGTTACACGTTCATATATTAACAGGAACTTAAATAGAATACTGTATCCATTGAACTCTATCTTCATTAAATCTGAGAAATGTAAAAATCCAAATCCTTGAATAGGTCATTATTTCAAGAAACATGAATTCTGCCAAATGTTGATATTTTAAATAATATCAGCTGATACAATCAATGTTCTTTCATTTCTCTGCATAATGTGCCTTCTACCACCAAACCAATAATTATATCAAGGTATGGAAGAAGGTGGTGCTGAGTGATAATGGGAAGAATTTTAAATAGCATAAAGTTTCTCCAAGTTCTGGAGTTACACAGAATTGCCTCAGAATTGCAGCTCTGCCATTTAGAAGTTGTACAAAATTGGGAAAATTACTTAATACCTCTAGGACTCAGTTTTCTTATGTCAGACATGGGCAATGGAAAGGATTGCTGTAATGATGTAGGTAAGGGCCAGTAAGAGATTATTTCATGGTAGCTACTGTAATTTTCTATAATGAAGACAATGAGCTAAATTCCAATCCTCTGAGCCTATGTCCATGTGACCCACCCATAAAGTAAATTAAGAAACACTGACACTTTCAACTTTTTGTCATTCCTGCATCCCCATTTCATATGCACCAGACTGTGGGATACTGTCCATCCCATGTGTTTACCTTTGTTACAAATGCCTTCCTCTCTCTAACTAAACTATATTTCTTTTTCCAAGGCCAATCTAGGAGTAGAAGCCAAGATGGGCAAACCTGGCCACTCCAAGTGCAGCCTAAGCAATACCCTGGGCACTCCAAGTGCAGCTCAGGCTCAGAAAACATCAGCTTTGCCTGGTACTCATCAGGAGTACAAACTCTCCATCCCCAATATCAGACGTACCCAGTTAGAATCAGCATTTTAATGTGTTTATTCCCATGTGAGCCAGGTACACACCAGTTGGGGCAACACCACTCCTCAGGTCATCACAGAGTGAATGAAGAAGAAGATGATAGAACAAGCATGTAATGAGGACTCTCAGAGTGTTGGAAGTGACCGCAGCATAGTAAGACTGGTTAAACCCCTTCATGAGGAAATTTTCAAAAAATAAAAAAAGTTATCTTTCACAAATTCTAATCCTTGAGAGTGAAAAGGGGATCCCAATGCTGTTTTATTTCTGTAGCATCATTCTGCCTACCTGTGAGGGCCACAAGAAATAGGGAAGATCATAGAAACAAAATTAGAGGATTAGTAACTTGTTTTTAAATCACCATTGTTTACTTTGTGCTACAAACTGAACATAAATGAGGTAGAATCTCTAAGCCTCACAGTGTCTTAAAAATAGTGTTGGATGGATGGATGGATGGATGGATGGATGGATGGATGGACCAGAGCTTAGTAACAGGAAACAAAGAAACCTTGTTGCACGTCAGGTGATATATGAGATTGCTTTCAGCTCCTATGAGTGATCTGTGGAAGTTTGCTGGTAGAAAGAACACGAAGACTTTTGCAGACTGATTAATTGAACATTTAACAGCTTGTTTTCATGTACAGTTTACTCAATTTATATAAGCAATTACTGAATTTGCATGTACAAATGGATGCAGCTGCAAAGCCTAAGGTATTTATTTTTATTAGATCTACTAAATTTGAATCAGAAAATAGGTTTAAAAGTCGTGTTTGGCATAGCGCTCTATGCTAATGACAAACACAGTCCAACATCCTGTATTTGAAAGGGCATTGGGAAGGTCACTTTTACCAAATAAACTAATAGGATTTGAGATGCATGAAATCCTGTTTTACAGTTAAAGTGCAAGATGAGACAAATCTTAATCACTTCCTACCTTGACCAAGTCCTGATGCTTCAACTGTTTTAATTAGTTAATATAGAAAAACAGGCTGGAAGAGTTCAGCTAGCAGTGTAGTGGAATGTGTTCACAATGATGATATTAAAACACATTTCAAGTTATGCAACGCTGATGCCATTTTTGTCAAAATATTATTTTCTTCATTTCACGTGGCATTTAAAGGATGGAGAAGTCATTTTAATATTGTGGTAGATAATCCCATCAAAATTTGACTTAGATTCATACTGAGACTTTTTGACTGTATCTCCCTGGTTTTTCTTAATTCTATTTCTGGTGCCTGCATTTTGAACCGTGCAAAACTGACTTCATATGTAAATAAGAAAAAGATGTTTTTGAGTACTGATTGCTTTAAAGCAAAGATAATTTCATGACACATTTGTTTAATTACCTCTAAAATCTTGACCAGATATTGATTATATTAGAAGTTTATTAGTAAAGCCATGTGCTTGGGAGTTTTCTTCATGTGTTAAATAGTAAACAAATTCAAAAAGGATCTATCTAATAATTTTAAAAATTATTTGTACACAGACAAAAGTGGTGATTTGGATTTTAATTTTAGGTTTTCAAAATCAAACAGAAGTCTAGCATGTATGCACTTTAAATCATCTTAGTCCTAGTCAAACTGAAGGACTTACACCCCCTTGGTTATAAATCTAACAGTCTTTTCATCCCAGATATTTCCAACCTTTTCATCTTCATTAAAGTGTATCAGAGAGGTGAGGTGACACTCAAAGACTTTTCAACCCGTCAAACAATGGGACATTGTTTGAGGCATTCCCACAGAACCCAAACTACCCTTCTGAGGATTTATATTGGTGATTTGTTCCTGCAAGCTAACATGGAGCTTCTAGTTTAGTGTTTCTCCTGATTTATAAACTGCCTTAAAATTTTTTTATCATGGAGTTCTATTACCTTGCCCTTAGGACTGCACGAGTTCCAAGTTTCGCATTCTATGTTTAGTGGAATTCAGTGATAACCTACATACACAGGCTGATTTGATATCTCCAGATAGTATCACTATAAATACCATAACATATGTAAGGCTAAATTGATTTAATTATAGAATCATACACTCATATAGTGTGTGTATGTATTAGTATTTCAGTTACATTATTCAGAATTCTCATTGCCATTATTTTTTTATAATAATAGCTAATGGTTGATGAGCCCTCAGGATGTGTCTGGTACTCTGCAAACTGGTTTGTGTGTACTCATATAATCTGCAACACGACCCTATGATATAGAAATTATTATTATTCTGCCCTGGTTAGTGTGGCTCAGTTGGTTGAGCATCATCCTGTATACTGAGAAGTTGCTGCTTTGATTCCTAGCCAGGTCACATGCCTGGGATCTGGGTTCAATCCCTGGTGCAGAAGGCAGCCAATTGATGTTATGCTCTCACATTGATGTTTCTCTCTTCTCCCTTCCTCTCTCTATGAAAAACCAATGAATTATGATTATTTCCATACTACAGATGAGAAAATGTTGAGGCCAGGAGAAAGACCCTACATCTAATCAATGGTCAACTGACAATCCAGTGAATGAGTTTCAATGGTAGACCTCAAAACATCCAGGATTGCACTCAGCATTGCTGGGTGTCAGGTCCAACTATTATCATTAGTGAGGCTTCTGGTCTTGAGTTCTGGTATTTACATTTTCTTATATATTAATATTCAATTTGGATTTTTAACTAATGAGGTGTGTTCCAACTGAAAAATTGTAATTGTAATCTAATTTAAAAATGCACTTTTTAAAAAACAGTTATTTTGAGCCTTTAGGTTATCATTTTGAATTTTAAATCTCACTTTAAACTAAATAGATTATAATATTTAAGAGACTGGCTTGTATGAGACCTGGAGCCCTCCAAATTCTCTGAAAGTTATTTTGGCTTTAAAAACATTCTAGGTTTTAATGTGTCTTAACAAAAGAGCCTCAATTCTATTACTCACAATTAAAACCATCAGTTGGATTCTCAACTGCAGTAATAGTACCTGGATTCCAAGTATGTATTTTAAAGTCCCCAGTTTGTCCTCACAGTACCTCTGTGTAATGAAAGTTGCATCCCAAGGCCCCCAGGCACCAAGCGCCAGTCAGCAGCCGGGATGGATACAGGAGGCTGTGGCCTGCAGATCCCACATGAGGCAGCTCCTGATCTTAGACACAATGTGGTCACAAGAACATCACAAAGTGTGTTTTTAAAAATCTCTGTTAAGGCACAGCTGTTCTCATCTATTCACTGATTGCACTAGGAAGGTCAGAAAAAAAAAATGATAGGCCATAATTTGGAACTAAGCAATGTGAGGATTGTTTGAATATCGCCACTTTTGATTCCATCTTACTTGTTTCTTCCCTGGAAACTATGGGTCGCTCTGGCCCTAACTCAGCGTGATGTCTGATTCAAAATCATGACTTCTCCCTGCTCCCTGTGGCCACCAAGGTGGTTTGCTCAGATTACCCCACAGATCACACTGTCCCTGCTAACTGACACTGCCCAGTAATGACTCATAAATGGTTAAGTGTCTGGGAATCCAACAAGATTGTCCATGATCTTCCTGATCTTTCAAACCAAAGTCCCCTTGGAAGCAACTTCACCCACTGTCACTGTGATGAGTGTGTGCAGAAATGAGCCAGACCAAGCTTTGTGGATCCAATCCATTAACTCAGGCTTTGAGCAGATAGAGTCATTTCCTCTATATCGTCTGCAATAGAATATACTTGAGCACCTCATATTTCATTATAATTATCGCAAAATGATTTTCATTGAATTTCATTTCTTCTCTTAATAAAAAGAGCCTTCAAAATGAATAACACAAAATTTCCCAATCATTTTTTATACTTATAATCCACAATGCACTTACCAGAAAAGAAATTACCTCCAAAATGAATCATAAGGGTCATTCACTATAGGGTTAAGATACTTTTCATTTCTACAAAGGTTGATGAATTCTTCTGTGGATTAAAATATTCAGACCCCCACAAACAGTTAGTCAATGCATGAAATGTGATATAGGGTTTTATTTTTTACTGTTTACAGACTTTCGTGCTTCCTTTTGAAGTGCGATTTCGAAATCTCCAGCATATTTAGTTCATTCACTTATAAAAAGTCTTAAAAGTCATTTTAAGAAGCTTTGTATAAATTGTCAAGTTTGTGTTTTCAAAAGCAGTCTAGAGGAGTGAAAGCTGTGACAGATTATTTTATGGGATGTGGTCTGCGTGTTTATTCAAATTAGATCTGTGAAAGAAAGATTTAAATAATCTCAGAAATATACATACACGCTGTGTGTATATTTGTGTGTGCATGTGCACACAGAGAAGGAAACCCCATTTTAGCTGTCTTGGTATGAAATTCATATTTATATTTTGAAATGATAAGCTTAATGCTCTTCCCCTTTCTTTCAGCAAAACTCCAGTTTTGTCAGTGAGTGCACTCCTAGGGTTTGTTTCCAAATGGTCTCTGGCCTGTGGAGATGCTGTCTTTCACTTTCTGCTCACTGTGACTGCCAGTTATTGAAGGTCCTGGGGACCCAAGGAGACTGATGACTAGGTGTATTTCATCATTTGTTTAAGTGCTTTAACCCATCAAGATTTAGTATACTTTGTCATTTTATATTTGTAGTTATTATTAACAATATGAGTACATATGCTTTGATAGTCCATATAAAGAATTCATGAACTTGAGAATTTTGCTTTCTTTTCCATTCACATAAACATCAGGCTGCACAGTTAAATTGACTGGATTCAAGTGAGACTCCAGCCCTACTATTCTAGAAACCTGGAGAATGCAGGTACTTCTCTGGGCCTCAAATTCCATGCATGAACCAGGATATCAATAGCACCTGCCTGCTTACTTTGAAAATGATAGATGATAGAGAGATAGATAATGATGATGAAAATAGATAAATAGATAGATATAGAAATACATTATGCTAAATTACACCAAAACCATCCATAAATACTAGCTATTATTGCTGCTATTACCATCATTATTACAATCATCATTTAATTCCAGGTATTATGCCCTAAATTTGAAAAATGTATCTCAGATCAACTATACAAATACATGTACATGTTGTGTTTTATTTATATGTACTGTATCTGTAACTATTTATTTATTATTTATACCATAGTTTACATATGCATTTATACATATAGAAGTTTAATTGAATTTCCCAGGCCCCTCATTCCTAGGGAAATCTTTCACCGGTATTCACAAAGTGTCTGCCCCCTCACTACCTGCCATTCTGATGATCACCTCTGAGAATGGCACCTCCAAGTTGGCATTCTGTCTGTTTGCCACCATGGTAATGTTACCATATAAACTAAGGACACCATTCCCCAATACTCCTAACCCTGAAAATGTCTCAGTGTGTAAGCATGGCTTTATGTCCACCACAAACCTGTCCTAGTTAGTCATTGTGGTTGACAGCCAAGGATACTCAATTTTAGGTGTAATTCTACCAATAAATACATCATATCCAGCAACGTATACATTATTTAGAACTAGAGGCCCAGTGCACAAAATTCATGCACGGGGGGGAGGGGCGTCCCTCTGCCCAGCCTGCACTCTCTCACGATCCAGGACCCCTCGGGGGATGTCCAACTGTCTGCAGGATTGGGCCTAAACCAGCAGTCGGACATCCCTCTCACAATCTGGGACTGCTGGCTCCTCACCACTCACCTGCCTGCCTTCCTGATCACCCCTAACCACTAGCCTACCTGCCTGATGCCCCTAACCACTCTGCCTGCCTATCTGATTGCCCCTAGTCACTATGCCTGCCTGCCTGGTACCCCTAACTGCTCGCCTGCCTGCATAATCTCCCCTAACCACCTCTGCCTTGGCCCTCACTGCTGCAGCTTCATTGGGAAGGACGTCTGACAATCATTTGGCTGTCTGGTCTAATTAGCATATTATGCTTGTATTATTATAGATCATTCGGCCAATCTATAGTAATAATAGTCTAGGTGGCATCACGCCCTCACCTCGTCACAAGATAGCTGCGTGCACAGCGGAGGCGGAGCCTAGCGACTGCTCCACACAGTGAGGCCTGGGAATCCTGCGGCTCCATGCAGCATGGAGGAGGCCAGTCCGGGAATCTCCCCCACCTCGCATGAAGGAGGTGGGTCCCAGCAGAGGAGAAGGGTTGCAGCAGGGGAGGGTAGTTGTGGGTGAGCAGGCTGGCAGGGGAGGGGAGTTGTGGGCAATCAGGCTGGCAGGGGAGGACAGTTGTGGTCAATCAGGCTGGCAAGGGAGGGCAGTTGGGGGTAATTAGGCCAGCAGCGGAGCAGTTAGGCGTCAATCAGGCCAGCAGGGGCGCTGTTAGGGAGCAATCAGGGTGGAAGGCAGAAGTGGTTAGGGGCAATCCAGCAGGCAGGCAGGCTAGCGGTTAGGATCCAGTGGTCCTGGATTGTGAGAAGGATCCCTGATCGAAGAGGGTGCAGGCCGGGCTGAGGAACACCCAGCCCACCCCCACCCCCCCCACCCCCGCATGAATTTTATGCACCGGGCTTCTAGTTAAATATTTATGTAGGTCCTGATGTATCAGACACTGTGCTAATCTAGTGTTTTTACTTGTTTTAGTGTTTGTGAAACCAAGTCCTTTGGTTAGTATAATTTTCAGATCAACTGAGATTTACCTAGAAATCTCTATATGACATTTATTAAACTTGACTAGACTGCAGTGATTTTTCCACAATGAGCTGTGGAAAGACCAGGAGGTGTTTCCCTTAGGTGGGCCTGGAATCCAGAACCTAGGACTCTGTGCTTTGTCCCTGCTTCTTCCTATGATGAGCTTCGTCCTCTGAGCCCAATCTTTAGATGAGAAGGGAGCTGGCACTGAAAACCCTGGGCTCCTAATCTTGAGACCTCAGGAGCATAAAAGAATATTTTCCCACCTCCAGTTTAAAAGAAATCAACTTCAAAGAAAACTAGGTGGAATGGGTTTCCTAAATGCTAAAATCTCCCATGCAAATTATGCTGCCAAAGCAAAGAAATGAACATTTCCCTGAAGGAGGGAGGTGCTGATTTTTAAAAAAAAATGGTAAGGGTTAAAATAGAAAGGAAACTTAAATGTCACTAAACTTTTCATTTGTAGTTGAAAATACTGTGCCACAGATATTTCAGGGCTATCTCCTGAGTTTATGGTGGCCTTGTTGCAAAGCTAAGATTAGAATCTAGAGGTCTCCATGCTCCAAGGAAAATGCATGTGCCCTTGACGAAAATATTGCTAAACATTCTGATTCCCATGAAAAACGATTTAATACACGTTTGAGGACTGGATGATCATATGTCACCTGGAGACATAAAATTGTATAGTCACATTACATTGGCACATATATTAAAGTATCAAGTTCTCCACTAATTGAGTGTGACACAATCCTTGACATTTAATAATCTTAAATACCCATATTTAATGGGGTTGTTTTTCTATCATTTCATCTTTTCTGCAAAATAATCAGTAGGGGGGGAAAAACATCAGTTTAACTGGGGATTCCAGTTAGACATTTAAAAAAATTTTTTGAAGATATGTATACCTTATTTGAACTTGGAAGCTCTTTTTAAACTAGAAAGTATCATGTTATTCAATCAATAAACATCATCATTTTTTGGCTACTCAGCCTCTGATAATTTTCCCCTTGTATATTGATGAGGAACAGGGATAAATAAATTCCTAGTGAAAAATGTGTTTTTGAATGAGTTGATTTGTGTCATGATCTCCTTTTTAAAGTGACATTTTTAAGAAGCTAAAAAAATGTTTATAAATGCAATACTAAACATAATATACACAAATCACTTCCATCTGGTGAATATCTAAACTCAGTCTTTGAAATGCTAATTATTGGTTCTAAAAAGCAATGGAAGAGAAATGTACAAAAACCATCCTAACATATGGGATCTAACTTGAAGTATGTGTGCAAAGGCATGTTTGTGCTCAGCTGCTCCAGGGACCCTGGATGGAAGCCACTATCTTATACCTGGGCATTTCATCCTGTGTCTTTTATTCTTAGTCTTTTTTGTCCATATCAATTAAGTGTTCTTGTCTCATGCTCCTTAATTACAGCTCTGAGTTGAAACCAGCTTTAAGGATAAACTGTGATCTATATGTCTATAGCAATTTTAGATATTAACAGTGATCTGTTCATGTCAGTAGCACTCACTGCGCCTTGGGGAGATAACTGAAGTCTCCCTTCTCCCATCTCCCCTCACAGGCCGGACCCTGGAGCTCTGAATCCAGGCTGGGAACTGACATCATGAGGCCTGGCTAGAACAAAAACTCATCACACTATCTTTTTTTTTTTTAAATATATTTTATTGATTTGTTACAGAGAGGAAGGGAGAGAGATAGAGAGTTAGAAACATCGATGAGAGAGAAACATCGATCAGCTACCTCCTGCACATCTCCCACTGGGGACGTGCCCGCAACCCAGGTACATGCCCTTTGACCGGAATCGAACCTGGGACCTTTCAGTCCGCAGGCCGACGCTCTATCCACTGAGCCAAACTGGTTTCGGCCACACTATCTTAAAATATCTCTTATACTTGATGCATAAAGGCAACATAGAACTTAAGGAAATTTCTAGTATGTTTCAAGAGTCCTCTGAGTAATAGCATGTCCTTCAGTATGTACTGTGGAAACCACCCCCACCTCAAGGGTAGAATGTAGAATGAGGACACCTGTGTAACTTGCAACACCAATCAAGTGATAAGCTAAGCATTGCTTCAAAAATAGTGAACACTGAACTGCAGCATCTGACAAAAGGGACTATTCTATAAAAAGTGTTAATCCTTGCCCTAACCGGCTTGGCTCAGGGGATAGAGCACTGGCCTAAGGACTGAAAGGTCCCAGGTTCAATTCCAGTCAAGGGCATGTACCTTGGTTGCAGGCACATACCCGGTGGGGGGCTGTGCAGGAGGCAGCTGATCAATGTTTCTCTCTCTCTCATCGATGTTTCTAACTCTCTATCCCTCTCCTTTTCTCTCTGTAAAATAATCAATAAAATATATTTTAAAAAAGTGTTGATCCTTTTAATTGCAATCAAATTTGGCAATACCATTTTGAACAATTATAGAGGTTACTATAAGATGGTTGCATGTCAACCACATGAGAAATCATTTTCACAAACCCTGATTTCGTCATTGATTTTTTCTTTTTCCGCTCAGGAATATTCCATCGGAACTTGTCAACGTACCCAGCCCTCTGGAATTCTCTCCAAGGTTTCTGCATACAGCTGCAGACATCTGGCTCCAGAAAGTGTGACTGAAACATCTACAATGTTTTTAGGAGCCACTAGAACAGCCAGTTTGGATCATATTTAAGGCCAAAGTTCTTTAGAAATGCCCCTTTATTCTAGGCTTACCACATTCTACCAAATATTGTGATCCATCCAGGAAAGTTTGCCAATAATCACTGACGTGGACTGTGCCCTGCTCTTGCGTGCCTCTCATACCTACAGTGGGAAAAGCAAGGACTCAGAATCAGACAAAGGGCATAGTTCCCTTCTTCCATTAGGTAGTTTTGCAACCATATTAAACTTACTCAGTCTGTCTGTGTCTCCATTTTCTGAACTTTAATGCCCAGCTGGCATGGCTCAGTGGTTGAGCATGAACCTATGAACCAGGAGGTCATAGTTTGATTCCCAGGCTCGATCTCCAGTGTGGGGCGTGCAGGAGGCAGCCGATCAATGATTCTCTATCATCATCGATGTTTCTGTCTCTCTCTCCCTCTTCCTTCCTCTCTGAAATCAATAAAACAAAAATTATTAAAATTTATGACATAGGACATGGGACAAGAAAGACTCTAGTAGTTTGTCTAAAACTGGACACCCATCCCATCTAGGTGTTCCATATACATCAGCTGGTTGCCCTGCACCTGCTTCATGTCATATCTATTAGGGCCCTTCTCCTTCAGGCTTTGTGACAATGACAGTTGACTTCCAGAAAAGGGAGGTGCAGGTGAGAGATGGGGGACATGAGGGGGAAGTTGGTTTTGGGCTCTGTGCTGCCCCACCTCCCTCTGTCCTCAACCTCAGTGTGGAAGCCACTCTCTGCATCCTTGAGGTACAGTTACCTCCACATTCATGTCTGCCTGTCTCCCTGTTCCATCAACTGCTTAACTCATTTCCTGCTAAATTCTCTCCAGGATAAAAACTCAGAGTTGTTTCTGTTTACTTGGCCCATCACGTTCTGTTTATTATTGCAACATATAATTAACATTTGCAGATGGGCCACCAGCTTCCTGGATACATTGGGTGGCCCAGTTCAAGCGCCCCTGACCCCAGACGGTCCCTGATCTTTCTGGACAAAATGGCATCTTGCCCTGGCCTTGCCTCCTGGAGCACTTCTTATCTCCACCACTCATGTGACATTCAATGCTAGACTGTCCAGGCTCTGTCATTTACTTTATTTTAGTCTTTTTTTTTTTCTAAAAAACAATTGTTACAGGACATGAACCATGTTTTATGTTTTTTTTCTCTCTCAAAATTCCCTCACATACCTTAATACAATGTCAAATGCTTAGCATTGAGTAAAAGGTCTCAGTGGCTTGTATTTTAATTGCTCAGATGTTGGGCCTTAAAAAGATAGGTAGGACAAACATAAAATATTCTAGCTTAAAGAGACTGTATAGACATTATTATTTAAGTTCTAAAACATGTATATGAAAAAATGGAGATCAAGAAAGGGTAAGCTTATCCCAGATAAGCTTGTTTAGCTGACACAAAGTCTAAGAGGAGAATTCATATGTCCTAATCCAGCACACATTCTAATTAACGGTGCTTGTCTGGAATTTATGACAACACTGGACATGCAAAATAAATGGTATTTAGTCATTTGTTTTCATTCTACTAGTGAAAACCGCTGTTTATTTGTTAATTACAGAAAAACAAGCTGATAGGGCATTAAAATTATCTTAGTTAAACATAATTTCAAAACAGCTAAATATTATAGTTTCTAAAAAGTGATTCAGACATTTTGAGATGTATGATGATTTGGGCCCCTCTGTTCTATTTTTTAATATTTATATTTCCAAGAAGTAATGTTGCTATGTATCATATACATAATAAGCTGCCACTATTGTTGAAATAGTGATTACTCCAGGCAAAGTTTCATGATTAGAAATGGGAAAAGATAAAAACAAAATATTATGACTTGTTGAAATCCTGGCTATGAGCAGGATTCCTCAGAGAAGGAGGAATTCTCTAATTACACTGTTCAGCACCATTGTTAGGGCTCTGGGAGATGGATGGAGTTGAATAGGCCTAGTATTAATTTCCAAGGTATAATGATCCCAGACTGAAGTTAGGTACTGGCATTTTAGAGAAGTTACAGCGATCTCAGAAATATTGTTGAGTATTGATGAATTTGACAAGTAGGTACTTACGCACTTAAAGTGTAGCAGACACTGTACACTGTCCTGGACTCAGAAAATCAACACAAACAAGATGTTTCTCTCTTGGATTTCAGATCCTCAAGGAGAGAGAGGAGAATTGCACCACCTATGCCAGTGGTCGGCAAACCGCGGCTCACATGCAGCCCTTTGGCCCCTTGAGTGTGGCTCTTCCACAAAATACCACGTACAGTGCGAAGTTGACTTAAAACTTCAAGTAAAGTTTATTAAGTTAATTTTAGGGAACGTTGTGTAGTGAAAGAAGATGTAGTATCAAGGATTGAGAAAGGTATGTTGAGATGGTTTGGACATATAGAGAGGATGAATGAAAGGAGATAGACGAAACAAGTATACAAGATGAGTGTGGGATGAGTGTGGATGGGAGAGTTGGAAGGGGTCGACCTCAGCGAACGTACCTCAATCAGATTGAGGATGTTTTTAGCAAAGGCCAGCTTAGGAGTACCCTAATTAAGTTAATAACAATGTACCTACCTATATAGTTTAAGTTTAAAAAATTTGGCTCCCAAAAGAAATTTCAATTGTTGTAATGTTGATATTTGGCTCTGTTGACTAATTAGTTTGCCAACCACTGACCTATGCCATGTGTCTTCAGTCTGTGATATATGAAGCTGGGAGGGAGCGCGGAGACATGGAGATGCAGGAGTTTGCTCCATGTCACTCACATGTCTTCATAGGAAGCAGAACCATGCTTAGGGCAAACAGATGGTCCCGCTAGGGGCCAGACCACTGAGAGACAACAGTTTCCTGTCAGCTTGCCAGTCAAGACTAGACAAAGGTGGCCTCCGCCTTTCTTCTGGAATGCCTCCTCCTGTGTAACAGAGTGAATTTACACAGAAACTTATTTAATCGTTAAAAATAAAAAGAGACGGTTGCAGCTGCATCATTTCAAATCACAAATAAACTCATATGTAGCCCCACCAGAGAGCCTCGAGGACAGGCTGCAGCCCAGACATCAGGTGAGGCAGAAAAGTCCCTTCTTCTCACATGCACTGTGACCCCGCGTGGCCCTTAACACAACCAATTCATGCATTTACGTCACTAGGGAAGAAGTGGGACTTGGTCTATCATGTTGCATTTTAGAAAAAATGTTAAAATGATCAACTCTACAACTGAAAGGGAAACAACACATGCTATGGCCATTTAATTTCTAGTGAGGACTCAGAAGACATGAAGCAGCTTTATCTCCAACAATAAAGAAAAAAAAGTGTTAAATGAAACCAGCATGGAGAAGTTTGTGGAGTTGACAGTCAGTCTGACAGGTTTGGAAATCACTCTTTAATTAGCTGTTGCAATCAGATATTCACTGAAACAACTGTTTTCAGTGCTCTACATGGATATTTATTTAACAGTCCACAGACAATATAATACCAACATGCTATGATGTAATATAAACAATAAAAGGAATTTTCAGAAAATATCAAGGAAACATGAAAACTAAAGAAAAGAAAGAATTTTACCCAGAGTATATAGGTTTACTCTGCAAAGACCCTACATAAGAAAGACCTTAGGAAAAGAGCTTAATAAATGTATGAAGTGAAAACATTTAAGGAGGGGGACACAGTAAATTAAACAAAACCTCATCCTGTGGTTTCTCTCTCAGTTACACAAGAATATAGAACACTTAATCTGCTGCGTGGAATAGGTTGGGTTAGGGTTATGGTTACAGTTACAGTTAGGGTTAGGGTTAGGAACTGGGTGTGCAGAGTAAACCCATCCAAGATGGTTTTATCCAACCTTTCAACACAGGTACCAAGACGTGTTCAAACTCATCAGCTCTTGGCTCCCTCTGTTCAACACTGTCCTTACGCCCACCTCACTGAGGCCACAGCTGCAGGGCAGGACCCCATCCCCTTTCCATAGTTCTGAATTCCTCAAAACTCAAATACTCAAAATTGGATGTAAACTTAAAACTCCTATTGTAGTAACATTTGACCTAAATTAAAACAAAGCTCTTTCTAGTCTTTTGGCCACCACTGTGATTCTGTTGTTGTCATGATGGCAGGGTGCTGTCACACCGTAATCTTATTACACCATGGGGTATATAATAACCAAAAGATGCGTGTTGTTTTTCTAATTTGTTGTTAAATAAGTCTCAAATTAGAAAACTACCTTTGCAAAAACGTATTCACTTTCTAAACATCTGGGAAATTTGCATTGTGAAGCATCTGGCTCTCCAAAGTGTCCAGAAGTGAGTAGGGCTTGCTCTAAGGGTGGCCCCAGAGCCCTCAGATGACTCTCTCGCCTCAAGTCATCACCTGTTTTGTTCCTCCTGGAGGATTTGTTCCTGTTCCTACAATAATCCAGACGCCCCTCTTTCTGCCGTGAGGATGTTGCACTGCCATTTCCTCTGCTGGAAAACCCTTTTACTAGATATTTGTATCACTTCCTTCCTCACCACCTCAGGACTCCACAAAAATCCAGCTTTCTCGTGAAGACTCCCCTTGATCATACAGGGACCAACATATGGTGAAGGAAGATGATTTGACTTTGGATGGTGGACACACAGTGCAATATACAGAACTTGTACTATAGAAATGTCCACTTGAAACCTGTATGATCCTAGTAACCAGTATCACCCTAATAAATTTAATAAATATTAATAATAAATTAAATTAAAAACACATTTTAAAATTTTAATTTTTCTCTATAACGTTTATCATTGCTTCAAATACTATCCATTTTATTTTTATTTACTTTCTCCCACAGTAAATATAAATTACATGAGTATGAGGATTTTTATGGCTTGTATCATGATAGGAGTTTAATAAAAAACTGAGTAATTTCTATGTACTGTGTGTGTGTGTGTTGGTATATGTTTCCCTTGAATTTCTTGCAAATCTATAATAATATAAGAGTAATATGCTAATTAGACCAGATGTCCTTCTGGACATGCTTCCAGATGAAGCCGGGGCTGCGAGGGAAACCCGGGTCCCAGATGCCAGAGGGAAGCCAGTGACCACAGCCAGGAGATGGAAGGCCTACTCTTGCACGAATTTCATGCATTGGGCCTATAGTATTACATATTAGTAATAGTTCCAGGCATTCTGAACACAACGTTTTAGAAAAAGTTATTGCATGACTTGGATAAGCAACCTAATAATTTTTCCTTCTAACTCTCACATTCAGAGGTGAAAATGTGATTCTTATATAGGATATACTTACTTGCTCTAGGACACAAGGATATAAAATAGAAATTTTTCAATTTTTTTGTGGTGTTTTCCTGTTTGTTTTGGGGGGAAGAGCTGTAGAAGGCCTCTGATTCCCAGTAGAGTACAGAACTTTCACTAGGTCTTCTCACTAACCCAATCACTTGGGATTTTATGGACACATGCAAAGAGAAAAGAGTCCCAGGGGTTTTGTTAAATAGCTCAACAACATTTTTTCTTTGTAAACACAGTTTGACAAATATTTATTCAGCTTTGTACATAAGGTTGAAGATATAGCAGTGGGCATGGCAGAAGTAATATCTGCTCATGGAAAGTGCAGTCCATGGGGGTGAAAATAAAAAGAATAATCACAAGTTCTTGCAAAACCAATGAAGTAAAATAATGCAGAGTGTGTTGGGGTGGGGAGCACTGCAGGGAGTGGTCCGCAGGAGCTCGTGTGCACATGATCATGAAGCAGACCTGGAGGATGAGAGGTCTCTCCTAGGCCACTAACTACCATAAGCCTTTACAAATCCCATAACTCTATTCCTCCCATATCTGTTCTTGCTTAAGCCTTTGCTTCATTCAAGCATTCAGATGCCTTCAACATGAAGCCTACTGTTCAAGGACCAATCAATCTTCTGCAGAAATGTAAAAACTTCTTTGAAACTCCAGGGCAGAAAGGGAACATGGATGTGGGACTATCTAGTGGCCCATCTACCAGTGTGGAAGCCCACATGTTTCTCCTATTGTGTACTTGTGTGCTAGGGCATCAGATTTGGAATCTCCTTGCCCACATTCATAATCTGGTCTCCACCCACTAAAGTTGTCATTCTCCACCAGACCTGTAGTTCATTTATGGCCTTTCCAAGAGCCTCTGTCCCTTCCAAAAAAAGCTGAGTAATTTTCAGGTTCCTATCTCCCAGTCTAGGCCATTACAAAGCTTCAAGAGGAGTACAGAAGGGCTGGCCTGTTAAATAGATGATGGGTAAAACATGGTGCTAGTGAAATGGTCTGTGATATGCACTCATCCCTTTTCTAAGGTCATGGCATCCCATGTATACCTGGAAATTGTGTTAGTAATCAATTAAGCTGTGCTCCTGTTATCATGTTATCTATGCACAACATATGTAATCTTGCATCTGTGTAACTTAGCCCAGTCACTAGCTATGTGCCCAGTAACTAGCAAAGACACAGAAACCCTGGGATTATAAATGAATGAATGAACTTGACACCAAGTACTCTGTGAATTCTTCCCTCATTATTCCATTCCAAATTCTATACTTATAAGCACTTCCCTGTTATGGCTGCCTGTACCTTCTATCTTCAGCTAGACTTTAAATTCTTTGAGAGCAACATGTGCATTTGCATTTATGTGATACCCTTAATGTTACTCATCCTTCCCAGAATAGAGTAACAATGAAAATGTGCTTCTTTTCATTGAATGAGTGGTTGACATCTCAGCTTTTTATTACAAGTGGTTGGGCTTATTCTTCCCTATATAGCGAGTGCATGGCAAGTCATTGCCCCTGAGCTATATGAACTGCATGTGGCCATGTATAATTAAATTTAAATTTATTAAAATGAAACAAAATTTAAAATTGAGCATCTCAGTCACACTTACCACATTTCAATGGCACCAAAGATGTTTGTAACTATCAGCTACCATATTGGGTGGTGCTGGGAATATTTATATTGTCCCATGGAGTTCTACTAGGCAGCACTCCTAGAGAATCTGAAGGAAAACTCTCTTTTTTTTAATATATTTTATTGATTTTTCTTTACAGCGAGGAAGGGAGATAGATAGAGAGTTAGAAACATCGATGAGAGAGAAACATCGATCAGCTGCCTCCTGCACATCCCCCACTGGGGAAGTGCTTGCAACCCAAGTACATGCCCTTGACCGGAATCGAACCTGGGACCTTTCAGTCTGCAGGCCGACGCTCTATCCGCTGAGCCAAACCGGTTTTGGCTTGAAGGAAAACTCTTAAAAATGTTCTCTCCACTTGTAAACAGACAAAATATGCTATTTGTCCATATATTTTCATTGATTGTTTTAGAGAGAGAAGGTGGGAGGGATAGAGAGATAGAGATATCAATGATGAGAGAAAATCATTGATCAGCTTCCTTCTGCAAGACCCCTACTGAAGATTGAGACTCCCAACCTGGGAATGTGCCCTGACCAGGAATCGAACTGGTCAAATGTCAACCACTGAGCAACACTGTCTAGGCTGTTTGTCTATATTTTCAGACCACATTTTAAGTATATGCTTCTGGTTGCTCTTCTCTTTTATAATCCTAAAGTCCAATTTCACATGTAAAATAAGTAATATGTTTAGAAACTAACCAGCTTACAAGGGGTGTATGGAAGTCCTAAAAGGATAATAGATAAGAAGAGTTATGTTCCCAAACTACATAACCCACCATACCCCCATTCAAACTGATTTCATTGAGAGGATGAAGCTACATGTGGGACTTGAATGCAGATAAACTTAGGAAGTAGAGCAGGGGACAGGCATTGCTCAGATGCAAAGGCCAGAATGCACAGCTTATGTGGGCTCCATGTGGGTAAATTGTTCTGGATCTGGTGTTTTGTGTGAGGAATGGTGAAGGCTAAATCTGGGAAGGGAGCTAGGGCCAGGTCCATAAATAATAATAGCAGCTGAAACTGTTAGTAACTAACAGTAAGCTTAATCATAAAACAGCAAGTCATGGACTGGCCACAGAGCTTCTTGAAAAAATGCACAAGATGAATAGAGTGGGAGCATATGCAGGTGGAGAAAGCTTTGAGGAAACAAGGCCCACACATGGTATGAGTATCACCTTCTCTGCACCCCCAAGAGCTTCTCCTCTGTTCAGGTGCTGTGAAAAGACATGATCACCCTGCACCTATGTGTTCATGCATGTGTGTGTCTTTGTGTGTATCGTGTGTATATTCTCATGTGTATGTGTGCTTATGTATGTATGTATGTTTATGGATGTATTCATGTATGTGTGAATTGTGTTTTGTATTTGTGAATTGCAAGTGCTTTGTGTGTGGTGTGTATGTGTGCATGTTTGTGCATGTTGCTGTGTTTTTAATGCATGTGCATATTTGTACATGTGTGTATCTATGTATGCATGTGTGTGAGGCATGTATTATGGGTTTATTTATTTGCTTATCTACTAAGCTGTAAGCTCTCTGAAGCCTGGGAATGACATCTACTTATCTATATATCCAGAAAAGTGCCTAGCTCTATGAACATATGCAGTGCATGCTGACTGGTGAATGCATCTGCTATTATTGAAGTAGTCCATGCTTAAAATTATGGAAATCTCATCTGGGAATTGAAATTGGGGAGAAATATGCAAAAAGCTTTATAGAGGAAACCTTGAATTAAACAGATGTCATATGGGCCTTGGATGAATAATTTAGAGGTAGGAAACATTCAATGGGTAAAAATGCCACCTATAACAAGTGAAACACAGAAAATGTAAAAAAAAAAAAAAATCAACCAGGATACTGAGTAATAAGTGATCATTAAGGAATTTATGTCTCTATGACCTTCTCTATATCCTAATATAGGGATCAGACATAAAAAATTATATGAAAATGAAATATCACATATTCCAAAGACTATAAGATAATTTTGAGAGAAGGCTAATGGTCACATCTAAAATAATACAGCTACATTTCTGTCAGCATATCTTTTCATTTGTAAACATGTGTAGGCAGTGATTATCTGTGCCATAGCTGTGCAAGCTATCATTGCCACCCTAACAGAAGGCATTTTGGTGGTGAACACAATGTCAATTGTGAGAGAAGTACTTCATTCCTCTCAAGTGTTCAAAATATCCTTTTTGAAAAAAATCAAGAGCATTTTCAGACAAGTACTGATGTGTATGTACATCACCTTTGGACACATTTTTCATTTTCTACATTTCAAATTCTTAGTGCAAAGAGGCAAAGTTATTTTTTTCCATATTACACTTACTTTCATGTTCATTCACTGCACCCTCGTTTATAACAAAATGTAACTTTTTTTAATAAAAAAAATGATATAACCTACTGTCTGGCTCCCACTTATGTACTAATTATAATTCTGCTTATGCAAATAAAAATAGTTTTATTGTTTTATGGCAAGCCAAAGACATAAATTTCTATTCTCTATTGAATTAACAGTGCATTTATTACCTAAGAAATGACTGCTTGTTTTCTTATGAGAGTCTTAGTATAAATTGAATCATCAGAATTCAATTTGAGATGGAACAATTTATTTCTTTCAAAGCTCTTCACAAAATGTTAACACCCAAGGGATTACACAATCAGTGTAGGCACGATGTGCCATAGTCCAGTACTAATTTGTACTGAAAGAGAAGATTTTCAGTAATCTCTTCCCAAATCCTTATTTAGAATTGGCAGTGTACACTAGAGTATTCAAAGTTTTTTTTAATATATCAGCCAAGACCAACAATTCAGGAAGTTCAAACTTAGAGATAAGTGATGCCTCATAGAAAAAGTACATTTCTTTTGCTATTACATGCATTTGTCTAAAGGGGTTCGGTATGCTAACTTTATTTTTTATTTATTGTCTAAAGTTTTACATATGTGCTAACTTTAAATCAGTTATGAATTGAGTGACACATTTCCAAAGGATCTATTAAAGTATATTATGTTATGCCCAGCTGGTGTGGCTCAGTGGTTGAGCATCAACCTATGAACTAAAATGTCATGGTTCAATTCCCAGCCAGGGCACATGCCTAGGTTGCAGGCTTGATCCCCAGTAGGGATGTATAGGAGGCAGCCAATCAATGATTCTCTCATTGATGTTTCTATCTCTCTCCATTTTCCTTCCTCTCTGAAATCAATAAAAAATATTTTTTAAAAAGTATATTATGTGAATAAACCAATAGCTAGCCATTAAGTGCACACATATGTGCTCATTCAAGTTGTGGATTTCTGGTGTTGATGCTAGCACTGACTATAAGTAGGTGATGAATTAATGTCAGCATGATCTAGTGGCTAAGAGCACAAATATATTGTGAGAAGTGCTAGTTTCTACTCCAGACCCCACCACTTACCCGCTGTGTGATCCCAGGCAGTTATACAATGCCTCTGTTCTTCAGTTTCCTCATGTATACCAACAGGCATAATAATTATATTTTATATAATAGACTTCTTATGAAAATTATATAGAGATGATACTTAAAGGGCTTAGCATAGTCCCCAGCATGTATTAAGTACTACGTAAGAATTAGCTATTATTATTAGTGATTAACTCAGCCAAAACTATTGCTAATCATTGTTATCATCCCCAAAAGAATCATATAGTATGTATCTACAATTATACAGGAGGTGAGAGCATGACAAAGCATTTATAATTTTTTTAGTATCTGAAGACCTAACATGGAATGTGTAATTCCTGAGAGTGTTTAGATTATTTTCTTTGAGTTAATTGTATTTGGAAACCTATCATATTCACAGAGAGGCCATGTAATTTTTCAAGTAATCAACCCAAGAGGAGCGATTTGGGCTCCATGGTGGCCTTCTCATTCCCTCCCTCACCTCTGCACCTGTATTACCTCCTGGACACTTATCCTGGGGCCCTGCAGAGCAGTTCTGGACTCTTGGGGCTTCTGGCGTGACCTAGAAAAGACATAGATAAGTGGTACTCAACCTTCTGGCCCTTTAAAAACAGTTCCTCATGTTGTGACCCAACCATAAAATTATTTTTGTTGCTACCTCATAACTGTAATGTTGCTACTGTTATGAATTGTAATGTAAATATCTGATATGCAGGATGGTCTTAGGCGACCCCTGTGAAAGGGTCGTTTGACCGCCAAAGGGGTTGCAACCCACAAGTTGAGAACCGCTGACATAGATGAAGCCAATCTTGAGTCACTATAGACACTATCATATGCTAATGAAATAATTACATACCACAGAAAAAGCAAAAGGACATTTAAAGAAAATGAGGAGGAGACTCATTATGAACTAGGAATGGAGCTCTGAGAAATGTCTTCTCCTCAGCATGTGGAAGGAACAGAAAATCTGCTTTCCATCAGAAGTCCAAAGCCACATTTTCTCTTCCACATTTATGGGGCAAAGTACTCTGGGCAAGACTTTCTGGAACTGATACCTGGATATGGCACTGATGTCCAAGGTCAGGGAAGACTGCTTTCATAAACCGGTGCTTAGACCATCAATACACAAAAGACGAGGGTCTCTAAGACTTCGAGGGTAGCAGAAAATGTTAGCCCACATTTTTGTTTAAATTTTAATCTCTTCAGATGTGATGCTTATCAACAGGGATTGTTAAAACATGTCCCTGGTGGACTTCCTGATTGAAGTCTGTCCTCGACTACACGGCAATCCAAGCCTATCAATGCCTTGATTGCTGTTCAAATTCCAACTCAAATGCCCCATTTCCATAATAGAATCTTAGCAAACTGTGATTCTGACTTCGTTGTGGAGTCTTACGGCAACAGTGCCAACCACATGGTGCTTATTACATTCCGCTGGGTAATAAGAGCATTTGTATTCATGTATGCAATGCATGTCTTAACTTCCGAGGTGGACAGTTAACTGCTTGAGAGCAGAAATGTCTGACTTGTAGAAGTATAGTTCCCAGCTCCAAGTGCAGCATCTTCATAGACACTGGGTAAGGTTATGTAAACGCCCCTGTCAGAAATGGTATGGATATTACTAATTCCCTGAATATCATCTGAAGGTGAAGCTCCAGGTTGTTTACAAGAGAGAAATAGTTGGTGCCTAATGTTTAGCTGATGATATGACAAAGGAACAATTTCAGCTGGAATAGATAAATTGATACGAAGAAGTAGACAAAAGTGAAGATGAAATGATATGGACAATGAGGCTGATGAGAATAAAGTAAGAGATTCATTGCCAGAAGAGGCATTGTGAAGACTTTCAACTCAATTGATAGTAGGTGAGCTCCAGCTTGTGAGCGTGAACAAATACCCAGCATGAAATAAAGAATTGGAGTTAACATGGCGGTACGCTAACAAGCCGGGAAAAACGATGTGCAGTGCTTGAGGGGATAATAGGATTTGTAAAGAGAAAGTGAATGAGGCGGTGAGGAGCTGTATAAAAATTTTATCTGGAATAGTTTAGGAGGCACCTTTTGTAGGAAGGCAAGGCAAAAATAGTGTGCTATTAAGACAGAAAGAACTTGGTTTAAACTTTAAAAGGCATATTCATATATTCCAATGTCTCTTTAGGGTTGCCTTTTGGGATCTGCACTCTTGGGCAAAGACCAGATGTGCAACATCTGAATAGGAGGCATGTGGTTGTTTGATTTAGCTTTTCTAAGAAGAACTGTCACACAGGTTCAGGGTTCTGGGTCAAAAGAGACCTTTTTTTTTTTTTTTTTACTGAGAAACTGGGGTAAAAAGACCAGAGATTACCAATTTCATTTGAAGTCTTGACATTTCCCAAAGTTTCTGGGCTTTTAATTACTGAGTATTCCCACAACTTCCTTAGGTGCGGGTGGGGCTGCCCTCCTCCTCCCACATTGCCCCTTGTCATCTCCCCACTGCCCTGACAGGCACCTACTGGGACCCAACTTTCCCAGCCCACATTGCGCTCTGAGCACGCAGGTTTTCGCACACTAGATCTCAATACAAAACTGTCTTTATTTGTGAAGATGCTCCTTTCGTTTTTCAGACTTGGGTCACCTCATACACAACCTTCTGTGTAGACATGCAGATCTTCCTGCCCTGCCTCAAAGCCGATTGCTCTACACTTCTCTTTACTGTGACTTAAGAATCACCTTGAAGTCACCTTGTCCTACACCTGCTCCCCAGTGGGTCCAGTTATACACAAACTGCTTAGGGGTTAATAAATTCAGGACAAGTGCATCCACAACTGCTCAGAGGCTCTGGGAGCTCCTGGTTGGATGGATTGATCTTTGTGGGGACCGCAGAGGGGGCATGTGACACCACAGCTCATTGGGTTGGCAGCTGCTGTCATCTGATTGCTGTGGCACAATGGAGCCGTTAATTTCTGACGTTCCCACAGCCCTCTAAATGGTGCAGGTACTAGAAGTCTTACAGGATATTTCACTTGAGCTGCCTGGAATTCTCTTCACAGCTTCTCTCAGGACCCAAAATCTCAGACCTAACTTGCTACCTGTGAATAAATACACATTTGCCTTTTATTGTGATTTTTTCCAAGTGCAAAGTCTATTAATAAGAGGCCAACAAGGACCCTGTATTTTATTAGCCAGAAAAGTCTATAAAACATCTGTGAGTGAGATACGATTAGACAATGTGGTAAAGGAAAAGATAAATACCTACAGCCCCATAGCACAGATAAAACCCTCTTTCTAAGTGAGGTGGGGTAGTCAGCGACCTCAGAGTGCAATCTCCTTTTTTTACTTAATTACACTATTTAGTGGTTTGTTTTGTTGGTCCTTTTTACTGAAAAACAAGATTTTGAGTTAACAATTTGACCTGTTTTTTTCTCCCTTGTTAATTTCTGCTCATATCCACTTTAATTCCTTTCCTGTGCTAATTCATGAATGATAGATAGTCTGTAGTCCAGTTGGTCCCATAGAGTGCGAGCTTCCTGTGGCAGCTCAAATTCCTAAATCACAAACTGGGCAGCTTAAAAGCCTGACATCAAGGAGTCAGCTGGGATGCAATCATTTCAAAGGGTCCCGGGGACAGTCCTTTTTGCCTCTTTCTACTTTCAGTGGCCCCAGGTCACATCACTCCAATCTTTGCCTCCATCTTCACATGGCTTCTCCTCTGTATGCCTACCCCCCGCCTCCCTCTCTCTCACAAGCATTTAGATAATCCAGGATGATTGGAGCCTTTACTTAATTACATCTTCAAAGACTCTATCCAAATAAGGTAACATTTTATGGTCCAAGGATTAGGACTTAGAGATATCTTTTTGGAAGGTAAGAGGTGCTGGGACATATCTGTCATCCAACCTACCACACAGTATATGTTGATTTAAATTTCTCCCATATTTACAAGTATCTTTCTCATCTTCACTTTTGGAATCCTAGACCTACCTTCTAGAAGTAATTTTCTTTTTCCTAGAGAATATTCTCTATTCACTTTTTTAATGTGAGTGGTCACTTCTCTTAGATTTTAAACCTTACGACTTTCCCACCCTGTTGAATCATTTATCACTATAAATAGAATTCCAGGTTGACAATGTCTTTTGCCATATAATGTGGTCTGTTGTCAGTCTTAGAACCCCATTCTTTGACATTCCGAAGCTTCAACACACTGGTTAGGTGTAGTTTCTTTTCATTTATCCTGTTTTGGTCTCCTTGTGAACCTTATATTTGAGGACTTTTTCACTCATTCTTTCTAGAAAAATAATCACCTCTCATCCTCCATCTTATTAATTTTCCCCTTCTTATACTATTACTAAAGGCTCATTGCACAAAGATTTGAGTAATAGGCCTTCCTTCCCCTGGCTGCCGGCCCCGGTTTTCCTCCAGCACCCAGGACCCAGGCCTTTGGTCTGGCCACAGAGGAGAAGCCAAGCCACTTCAATCTTTAGTCATCTTCAGTCTTCAGTCATCTTCAGTCTTCGCTCCATGCCTGCATATGTAAATTAACCACCATCTTTGTTGAGTTAATTTGCATACTCATCCTGATTGGCTGGTGGGCGTAGCAGAATGACACCAATTTGCATGTTTCTCTTTTATTAGTGTAGATTTGAAGTATATTGAAACCTATTATTTCATTCTTATTATGTTTAATTTATATTAAATATTTTTCATTTTGTCATCTCATTTAACCAATGCAGATAAATTTATACAATTCCCCAAAATCACAAAAAAGTAACCTAAAATTCCAGCTTAACCAACAAGAAAAAGAAAGGCAAAGTAAACCTAAATAAATAAGGAGGAATAATAAATATTAGAGGGAAATAAAGAACTAGAAAATAGAAAAACAATAGAGAATCAATGAAAGTTAATGTTAGCTCTTTGAAAATATCAATAAAATTGACAAAACTGTAAGATTAAGAAAAAACTCAAATTTCTAAAACCAGTAACAAAAGAGAGTACATTACTATCAATTTTACAGAAACACAAAGCATTATATAGGAACATTATTAGCAATTGGATGCCAACTAATTAGGTAACTTAGATGAAATGAAAGAACTACTGAACCTAACAGAAGAAGAAATTGTAAAATCACATTTCACCTCTAATATCCAAGATTAAAATAATAATTTAAAAAAAAGCTACCCAGAAAGGAAAACCCACTCTCAGGTGGCTTCTCTGGTGAATTCTACCAACACTTAATGTAGAATTAATACTAATTTTTCTCAACCTCTTCCAAAAGAAAGAGGAGAGTTGATGGCACAACTCCTCCTTTGATGCCATTAATATGCTAGTTCCAAAGTCAGATATAGACATCACAAGAAAACTACAGATTGTTGTTCCTTTTGAATGTGGATGAAAAACTTCTTGGAAAAAAAAAATGGGCACACCAAATACAGCAGCATATAGAAAGGATCATACACTATGACGCTACGCCAGCATTGCAAAGTTGGGCCCACATCTGAAAATCAATCACTAATATACCACATAAAACAATAAAGTAAAAAAGTCCAACACCATCATTTCAATGGATGAAAAACAAGCATTTGATAAAATTAACACTCCTTGATGATAAAACACTCAATAAACTAGAAGTAAAGGTTGTTTTCTCAGTCTGTTAAAATTACGTCTATGAAAATCTTACAGTTAATGTCAGACTTTGTTGAGAGCAGCTCCCAGGTGGCTAAGTGATACAGGCTGCCTGAGGTGCAGCAAGTAAACAAAGCGTGATCAGGTGCATATAATTGAGTAGATTCGAAACCTATGAGAATGTTGTAAACATCTTGACCACGCCCTTAATTTGCCTCGTGGAATCTAGCTATAAAATAAAGACTCTGCTTGCAGGCCTTGGCGCTGTCTCTCTGTCAGAGAGTTCAGTGTCCCACCTAGCCCCTGCTTTCTTCTCTTGTCTGTCTTTTCTTAATCCTTCACCACCTCCTCTCAGGTTCACCGAACCTGGCTGTGCTGGTGCGGCACAGACTTCATTGTATAGGATTGAAAGTTTTCTCCCTAAGGAGAGTAGCAAGAGTAACAGTATGTGTGCTTTCATCTCCTATATCCAACATTACATTGGAAATGCCAGCAACTAGGGAAGAAAAATTAATGAAAGGAATCCAGGCCCTAGTCGGGTAGCTCAGTTGGCTAGGTTGTCATCCTGATACACAAAGGTTGCAGGTTTGATCCATGGTCAGGGCACATATAAGAATCAACCAATAAATGCATAAGCAAGTGGAACAGCAAATCTATGTTTCTATCAAAATAAGTAAATAAATAAATAAACAAAAATTTTGAAAAATAAATAAAAGGAGTCCAGATTGAAAAGGAAAAATAAAAATATTCTTATTTACAACTCTCATGATTTGTTATACAGAAAACCCTACATATAAAAATAACTAGAGTTAACAAGTGAGTCAGGAATGTTATAGGAAACAAGATCAATTGGTAAAAATGTGTTACATATTTCATACACCAGAATAGTCAATCTTTTTTTAAAAAAAATATATTTTATTGATTTTTTACAGAGAGGAAGGGAGAGAGATAGAGAGTTAGAAACATCGATGAGAGAGAAACATCGATCAGCTGCCTCCTGCACATCACCTACCGGGGATGTGCCCGCAACCCAGGTACATGCCCTTAACCGGAATCGAAACAGGGACCCTTCAGTCCGCAGGGCGACGCTCTATCCACTGAGCCAAACCGGTTTCGGCGAGAATAGTTAATTTTATTCCTTACACTCTATAACACTAAATAGGATGTCAGCAGTATGTTTGGGGGCCACTTGAAACAGCAAATCACCAATACAAAGTTCAAAAATACAAAAGATATAGCACTAAGTAGACTGTGAAAAGGACATTTGCAAACATGAGAGCTGAAATAAGACACAGAATGCTGCCTTGTTCAGCTTGGATGAGGATGTGAGTTTGGGTGACTCAAATTTTTGCCCTTTCTTTATATCCACAAGTTGCCACAAAAGCTCTGCTTGTATTGATTTGGGGTTTACAAATAAAATTTAGTGAGTAGGGAAATTCACAACTATGAAATGCACAAGTAATGATAATCAACTGTATATCCATACAATCCTATATAATAAAAGCCTAATATGCTAAGTATCTGGTCCACTGGTCCACTGGTCAGTCGTTCAACCAATCAAAATGTAATATGCTAATGATATGCTAAGGCTGCTCAACTGCTCACTATGACATTCACTGACCACCAGGGGGCAGACAGTCAACCAGTTGACCAGTCTCTATGATGTACACTGAACACCAGGGGACAGATGCTCCGACCTGCAGTGTAGCTTGCTGCTGGGGTCCAGCTGATCAGGACTGAGCGAGACAGGCCAGACATACCCTGGAGCCCTCCTGCAGTCCCTCCATGGCCCCAATTGTGCACCAGTGGGGTCCCTCAGCCTGGCCTGCACCCTCTCATAATCTGGAACCCCTCAAGGGGATGTCAGAGAGCCAGTTTTGGCTCGATCCTGCAGGCCAGGCATAGGGACCCCACTGGTGCATGAATTTGTGCACCGGCCGTCTAGTTAAATAATATTTGGCCATTAAAAGGATTGAAATACTATCACATGCTACAACATGGATGAACCTTGAAAACATTATAATAAGCACAAGAATCCAGACACAAAAGGATAAATATTGTATGATTTCACTTATATATGAGATATTCAGAATAGGCAAATCCTTTTTAGAGTATTTTATAGATGACATTTATCAGTTCCAGATAATCCTCTTCTATTACTGTTTTAAGTGTTTTATTATCATGAAGCATGTTAAATTTTGATGAATTTTTTTTCTGTGTCTATTGAGATGATATGAAGTTCTTTTATCTTTTATTCTGTTGATATGTATACTACATTAATTGATTTCAGGATGCTAATCTAATCTTGCATGCTGGGATAAATCCTTCTTGGGAATGTTATATAATCCATTTATATGCCTCTAGTTGTTTTGTTTGCTAAATATCTTGTTAAGGATTTTTGCGTCTATGCTCATAAAGTGTATTGGTCTGTGGTTTTATTTTCTTATGTCTTTTGTATTTGTGACTATAGTAATACTGGATTCATAATGAATTGTGAAGTATTTATTTTCTTTTATGTTTGGAATAGTTTGAGAAAAAAATTATATGTTTTATTAAATATTTAGTACAGTTTATCAATAAAGTCAACTGGGTCTGGGGTTTTTAGGAGCGGTAACTTTTTATTACCAAATCAATTTTTTATGTCTATTTAGGTTTCCTATTTTTTTAAGTCAGTTTCAGTAGTTTGTGCCTTTCTAGAAACTTTTTAATTTTATCTGAGTTATCTAATTTGTTGGTATACAGTTGTTCAAAGTATTCCCCTATAATACACGTATTTCTGCAAGATCAGCATTAAGGTCTTCTCTTTCACTCCTGATTTTAGTAATGAGCTATCGATTTTATTTATTTATTTATTTATTTATTTTGTTTATTCAGTCTAGCTAAAATCTGTCAATTTTGTTGCTCTTTTGAAAAGGTTAATTTTTGTTTTTGTTGCTTTTTCTCTATTCTCTATTTTGTCAATTTTAAAACTTTAATCTCTTAAATCGATTGAGGCTGATTTTATGTCTTCCTGTGGCCTAGCCTTGAGAATAATGCAGATTCTGCTGCTGTTGAGTGGAGTTTTCTATAGGTGTCTATTAGGTAGAATTCATAATGAGTAAGTTATTAATTAATCATTAAGGTCTTATGTTTCTCTGGGGCAGCGGTTCTCAACCTGTGGGTCACAAACAATGAAAATACATCCTGCATATCAGATATTTACATTACAATTCATAACAGTAGCAACATTACAGTTATGAAGTAGCAACAAAAATAATTTTATGGTTGGGGGTTACCACAACATGAGGAACTGTATTAAAGGGTCGCGGCATTAGGAAGGTTGAGAACCACTGCTCTGGGGGATAATGATTGTGAAGGCTGCACTCATTCAAACAATTTATAATTTAACTGAAGAAGCCAGACACATAAGAAACTGATAGTGTTTATGTTATTGGTTATGAATAGAGAAAATAATTGTTCAGAAATGTCTGATGAATTGAGAAATGTGACACTTTTACCAGGAAATTTTTTTTTAATTTTTTATTTTTTAATTACAGTTGGTATTTCATATTATATTAATTTCAGGTATACATCATAGTGCAGTGATGATGAACCTTTTGAGCTCGGCGTGTCAGCATTGTGAAAAACCCTAACTTAACTCTGGTTCCGTGTCACATATAGAAATTTTCAAATATTTGCAACCATAGTAAAACAAAGACTTATATTTTTTATATTTATTTTATATATTTAAATGCCATTTAGCAAAGAAAAATCAACCAAAAAAATGAGTTCGCGTGTCACCTCTGACACGCATGTTATAGGTTGGCCATCACTGTCATAGTGGTTAGGCAATTATATAACTTACAAAGTGATCCCTTAGTGAGTCTAGTATTCAAGTGGCACCATACACAGTTATTACAATATTGTTGACTATATTTCCTATGCTATACTTGACATCCCTGTGACTATTTTGTAACTACCAATTTGTACTTATTTATCCTTTCACCAGGCTCCTATCTGACAACCACCAAGGAAGATTTTAAGAAGGGGGGCTTGATTTGGGGGCATGAAAGATAGATAGGATTTGCCTGGCATATAATCAAAGAAGGGATTGGATAACAGATGTTAACAATAACAGGGCTTAGAAACTGTATGGTTATTATAAATCAAACAAGAATTATAGACTAAAAGAGTTCACTATTGCAATGAGAATCAAAATAAAAGATAAAAGTGATGGAGGAAGGGTGAGCATATAATTTGGAAAGAGGCTAAAAATTGTGTAAAAGTGACTACTAATTCAATAATTTAATGAATCTACATTTCTACTAATCACTTTTTGCTTTGTGGTGGCACATTTTGGTTATATCTTCTCCCTCATGTCCTCATTTACATCTATTTGAATAATGTTCAATTTATTGCTTAAAATATCTGAGCACAAATATTACCTTCCTGTCCTAAAAAACAGTTATCTGCTTTTAAATGATGTTATTAGAAGCTCCAGTCCCCACCTCTGGTCTGAGCAAAGTCTGCATGCTTTCTCATATTCCCTTTCAGAGGTTCTCAACCTTCTGGCCCTTTAAATACAGTTCCTCATGTTGTGACCCAACCATAAAATTATTTTCGTTGCTATTTCACAACTGTAACGTTGCTACTGTTATGAATCATAATGTAAATATCTGATATGCAGGATGGTCTTAGGTGACCCCTGTGAAAGGGTCGTTCGACCGCCAAAGGGGTCGTGACCCACAGGTTGAGAACCGCTGCGTAAATCCTTTGACACTGATTCTGTTGAACAGCCGTTTCGGTGGAACATAAAGGAAACCAGCAATAACTGATCATTTTTGACATGCAAACCTGTTACTTTCAGGTGAAAGAACTACGTCCCTTTCTTTGATAATTCCATAACAGAAAGCCCTGAAATGTTTATATTTTTTGAAGTCTGAGCCCTTCCCTGCGTTGCTTTACTCATTAGATGGGGGCTGCTGAGACCGTGCCCATATGAACTGTGTAATTTTATTAGTTAAAGGAAATAAAGGCCACCAAATCTCGGGTTCTCCTTTTCATCCACATGCCCTGATTTACATTAAAGATTCATTCCAAATTGTTTCTATTTGTCTCTCCACACAGCATGCCCCATATGGAGGCCTAATGAACAAATTAACAGAACCTGTGGTGATCCATTTGTAAAGGACAAATTGGTTCCTTGCTGAAAAATCATTCCACACATTTGTCTACAACTTTAGATGGGCACAGTCCTATGGATAAATATAGGCCTTCCCCATTATAGACAGATTGAATGTCTTTGAATACACATTAAGATTTTATTTTTCCTTTGATTTTGAATTTACTTACACTTGACATAAAGAAGAAAAGCTGTTTCTAAGCTGTTAATTACATTTGTTTTGTGAACCCAATCAATTCTAGATGTATAGGATCCTTTTGTGCTGTTATATATAACATACAATTCATTTATATTATTATATATGTTATATGCATAATAATGTATATCTTATAAAATACTATACAAAAGATTTTACGTATACAAAATAGTTCCTACTACTTCTTATGTTTCCTCCTTTTGTGTATTGTAAGAAAATTTTTTTAAAATATATTTTATTGATTTTTTACAGAGAGGAAGGGAGAGAGATAGTTAGAAACATCGATGAGAGAGAAACATCAATCAGCCACCTCCTGCACACCTCCTACTGGGGAAGTGCCCGCAACCAAGGTACATGCCCTTGATCGGAATCGAACCTGGGACCTTTCAGTCTGCAGGCCGATGCTCTATCCACAGCCAAACCAGTTAGGGCTGTAAGAAAATTTTTATCTGTGCATTTGAACGTGTGCGTAGCTACTTTTAAATGAATATGTTATCAAAATGGGATACTGACATGAAAATGTGTTTTAATGATGTTCTAACATAAACTCTTTCTGAAATGATAAGCTAGACAAATCACTTGGCTGTCTTTTGAATTTCTAGGTACTGAAACTGATAATACCATTCTAACTCACAAAAACATTCTGATTACCTAGTATTAAGGGGAAAACATGAAAACCAGGTTTTAAGTCACTCAAAACTAGAGAAATACTACTGTCTTTTGCTTATCTCAAGGTTGTTTCATATTTTTAAAAGTATGGTGCCTCTGTATTATGGATATATATTGGTTAAAATTTTTTCTACTCAAGTTTCTTTGAATGAGTCTAAAAACACATTTTTTGTGTGTAATTTAAGAAGTATAACTGTGAAAGGTTAATGAATCTCCAACTTTTACAGAGCTGATCAATAATAGAACTGTATCTAGAATTTTAGGTGGCTGTGCACAATTTTCTATCCATATTCATATTTATCCAGACATATTTATATCTATATCTATCCATATCTATATTTATCTATATATACACCTGCAAATAAATAGATAATTGTATATATCTATTTGACTGGGCCTTGGGGTACCCAGGAATTTGGTCACACAAAATTCCGGGTATGTCTATGACAGCCGTGGGCAAACTACGGCCCGTGGGCCGGATCCGGCCCGTTTGAAATGAATAAAACTAAAAAAAAAAAGACCGTACCCTTTTATGTAATGATGTTTACTTTGAATTTATATTAGTTCACACAAACACTCCATGCATGCTTTTGTTCCGGCCCTCCGGTCCAGTTTAAGAACCCATTGTGGCCCTCGAGTCAAAAAGTTTGCCCACCCCTGGTCTATGAGGATGCTTTTAGATGAGATTAATATGTGAATCAGCGGGCTGATGGATCAGTGGAGTAGCCTCATCCAACCTATTGGAGGCCTGAAAGAATAAAAGGGTTAAATGAGAAAGCATTATCTCTCTGTCTGTCTCTGAGCTGGGTCTTCTTCTGCTTTTGGACTCAAACATAGACTGAAACTAAACCATCAGCTCTTCTGGGTCTCCAGCTTGCAGACTGCAGATCCTGGTGGGACTTCTCAGTCTCCAAGACCATGCAAGCTAATTCCTTATAATATCTCTATTTATATATACACTTCACATGTGCATAGTAGGTATGTATACGTGTGCACATACGCATATAAACATTCACATTGTACACACCCAATAGAGACCCTGGAAGTGGTTTAGGACACAGCTCTTACCAATCCTTGCTGGTTTGAGAAGGATGACTGTTGACAGTATTCAATAGAGACCAGGATGATGAAATGTGATGGTGAAATTGTACCAACCAACCCTAGAATATGACACATGTACTGCTTGCTGGTTTGGGCCTTTGAGAAAAAAAAATCTTCTATTTTTTTTTCCTTAAAAAAAAATTCAGCAGTTATAACACTCATTTAAGCAGTGTTTTCTCTTCACTGCTGTCATAAGTTCTGCCACTATTCCTAAATCCTGTCTCTAGCTGTGTTGCTAGGCAACTCATGGCATTGCTGGATTAAAATAAACACTGGCCACGCGCTTGTAACCACATTCCTTCAGAAAAGCTAGCAGTCAGCCACTCATCTCCGACTCCTCATGCAACTTGGAGCAGTGAGACCCTTCCTATATTCCATACCAATTACTCTGGCATATTGGGAGAACTTACTTTAAAGACTTATATGTAGAAATGGTGATAAAATTTAAACATGAAAAATGTGAAAATACCTATTTCTTTTTAAAAATTAGAAGTCAGCAAGTAGATCATATCCTCCCCAAATTATAATGCTGAATCTGTTAAATTTTCTTTACATTTACTTTTGCTATAAAACTGATGTCTATTACCTTTCATGGGTATTCATTTATTTTACTCATATTTCATGGGTATAAAATTTCTAATAGTGAATAATACTTAATTTATTTGGATCTTTGAATTGATTATTCAAAAAAATATTTACTAGACCACCAGCTAACACCATACACAAGAATAAACTCAAAGTGGATTAAAGACTTAAATGTAAGACTCAAAACCATAAAACTCCTAAAATAAAACACAGGTTCTAAAATCTCTGACATTTCTCTTAGCAATATTTTTTTCTGATATATCTCCTCAGGCAAGGGAAACAAAAGAAAAATAAACATGCCATCACTTCTTGATTTTGTTAAAATGTGGCCTGAATCTGTATCTACCTTAGTGAATTTTTTATTCTCCCTTTGCCCTTAGGCCACAAGCCACATTCATAGAAGAGGTTAGTGTGTCAGTGGTCACCTAAACCCCTAACAATCTTATGCTTGAAGTTTGCTAGAACTCTGCATGAAATACAAGCTCTTTACCCCATTATTGTCCTGGGACTGGCTTTAGTGGCAGCTATTATATTTGGCAAAGTGTATTCTAAAAATATGGAAATATTGCTGGTTATAAGTTCATTTATGTCAACTGAGGGAAACAATGAGGGACAAAAAGGCTGTTTATGAAAACAACTGGGCCCACATAATATCTTGGTGCCATAACCAACCTGGGTTGTGTTCTTCATAAATGGTTGATATTACTCAGATGATGTAGAACCTCAGAAATGTGAAGTGCATGAAAATCCCCACTGTTTTTCAAAGCAAAGTTGAGGGCAAACGTGGAAAGGGTGGAGGATATTCTAAAGTTCAAGGAGGCGACAAATGTGTCTCTCTGGAAACATTGTAGTTCTCCCTGGGATCAGGGCTCGTGTGATGGCTTTTACAGGTGTCCCCCAGTTTCAACGGTAGAACATTGTCTAAAGTCAAATTAATGTAATGATGAATAATGTCAAAGGAAAGCTCATATTTGGAAGTGTTTCTCTGTACATTATCTTGTTGAAACACAGAAGCCCTCTGGAATTGGAGCACTGAGTGTTATTATCCACATTTGAAGATACAAGGAAGGATACAGTAGGACAAGGAGTGGAGGTCAGCACCTTTCTGCTGCTCAGGTAGCAAGGCCTACTTCTGGTCTTGCTCCCCTCTGTGGTGTTGTCACAGGACACGGTGCTCCACATGTGCTGGCCTCAAGATGTGTTTGATGATGGAGGGACAAATCAAACGAACAGACACGATATGATAAACTTCAAGACATGTAATAGATTCAGTCCCACCCACCTTCCTTCCCACCTCGGTGACCCATATCCTCCAATCTCTCCATAAATGTAAAATATGCATGGGGACATAGAAACGCTGGCATCTGTGCATTTTCATGAGTGGATAAAACTCATGAAATAAACTTAAAGATGGTAGAGGTGTGCTGTGCCCTGGTTAAGTCTATGATGCCACAGATCACCCACAATTACAAACAACTCCCTTCTACTATCCTTGGATGGGGGTGAGACGATGTTACACAGCCCAGAGGAAAATTCCCTTCTCCGTGGCTGAAGGGTCTCATCTGTTCTCGATGCTCCTGAGTGTGCCCGGCACCATAATCTTAGTAATCATGGTGAAGTTGGAACATCATAGAAACAAAATATTGCTTATGCCCAGAAAGCGTTCACTCAAACCCAAAAAAGTATGTGCAGCCCTTCATTGGAGCAAGGGAGGGTCTTAGAAAAAATGGGTAGTTATTAGAATGAAGGTGAATTGAAAATATTTTAATCATAAATTGAAGCCATTTTCTTCTTCTTTTGGTTTGTTGTTTCCAAAACGAAAGTGTGCAACAAGCTTATTTGTAACTTATTTCCCACATCATATTTTATGTAAATCATAGTCATCCCATATGTTGTTTGGCTGGTTTAGGAAGTTTAAGGGTAACTATTTAGAAAAATGAATGCCTAATGGGATCTGAAAAAAACTTATGCTTTTAAAGAGAAGCCCATATGTCACTGCTAACAGATACATTTTTTCAAGATGTAGGTGCTCTCCATAAGTAATTTCTCCTCCATAAATTAATACTCCTTACTTGCCTGGGCTTTGGTTTTATATTAAAATAGCAAGATAGTTCATCTTTTACAATAGGAGTTAGATGGAATAGTACATTTGGTTATTCTTTCCTATCCAATGTTTGTGGCAAGAAAAGTCTTGGATTACTTTTACCCATGTTTATCATTAATTACACTGACATAAGAAATGTTATGATTTTTTTAAAAAATAACTGCCTGTTGCCTGTTTTTTATGCAGCTACATGATTTCACTAAAAGATAAATAAGTTGACATCCGTGTGCCCATTGCACACCAAATATGTACCTGCTCTAAGAAACATAGTAAGATACCCAGGACCCCATTGTCTTCCCAAGATGAAGTGTACTTTTTCATAAATTCTTACGTTCTAGTTGGCAGCCTGGCAGAAAGACCACAGGAGCCCCCACCTGTTCAAATCCATTCATCTGTGAGCCTGTGGGAGTGTTGGGCTGTTTCAAATCAGGAGCAGGTTGGAGCTGATGTCAGAGAGACTCAGCAATTCAAAACTTGCATGACAGAAAAAGTGTTTCTTGGGGTGCAGAAACAGGCATGGTCACCGGCTTAATTATATCCCTCTGAATTCTAATCACTAGGACCTCGGGCTGTGGCTCAGATAGGGTCGAGGCTATTGAGGTAAAAAATGAAGGTCATTGGGTTGGGCCCTGAGCCAATATAACTAGTGAACTTATTAGAAGAGGCAATTAGGACACAGACACACACAGAGGGATGACCATGTGAGGACACAGCCATCTGCACACCAAGGAGAGAGGCCTCAGGAGAAACCAGCCCTGCTGACACCTTGATCTGAGACTTCCAGAGAAAATACACCCCCGTTGCTTTAGCCGCCTGGTCCGTGGTATTTGTTTTGGCCTCCCGAGCTGATAATCATCGGCAGCGAGAAGATGCGGTGGGCTCAGACAGACCCTCCTGGGAACACAGCCCTGTTTGGAGGGTGTTGACTCAGAGCAGCTTCCTGGTGGGCAATCCACACCCGGCTTCCAGAGTGGAGCAGCAGCTTTCCCTGCTGACTTCAGAGAAAGGTTGGCAAAAGTGCATGGAGCATAAAGTGGGAAGTCCCACCTAATTCTGCAACTTAGATGGAGCTTCACTACCCACTAAGCCACGGAGTTTGTTTGTTAAGCATCCACGAGAACAGGAGACAGAGATCCTGGGTGGACATAACTACATAACTTGTCTTCCCAGAAAGTCTTGGCACAATCCCACTGACACCAGAGTACCCACTTAAAACTATATCTTTTCATGTGGCTCATGGGATTTGTTGTGGCTAAGAGCCAGAAAATATAAATAAATAAACAAATTAGGATACTATGGGGATAAATTTTTTAAAAATTAGTTTTAATCCTCACCCAATGATATGTTTACTGATGAGAGAAAGAGAGAGAGAGAGAGAGAGAGAGAGAGAGAGAGAGAGAGAGAGAGAGAACATCAATCAGTTGCTTCCCATACCCGCCCTGACCTGTGGTTGAACCGAGTATATCCCCTGACTGGGAATCAAACACAGAACTTTTTGGTGTGTGGGGAGACTCACAACTGAGATACCTTGATGGGGTGAGGGGGCAAATTTTATGTATATTTTCCTATGTTGACATTCAGCAGACTAATTTATTCCATCACAAGTTATAAAAAGGCCTTTTGGGATGTCAACAGGAAGACAAGATTTTATTCTCAGATACGAATACAAATTGCTCCAGTGAGGCATTCCTGACTCATGACACAAATATTCTCTAGGTATAAAGATTAATCTCTACAATTCTAGATAGCAACCTTAGGAGCTCCTGTAGATGACAGACAAAAAGATAGGTATTTGTCTTCAAATATATGTTTACAAAATATGAATTTTTGGTTCCGATTTTTTAAATTATTTTTAGTGATGATGATAGCGAAGTATTGGTTTAAACAGTAAATGAGGATATTCAGCCATGGAATTTTTTATACAAATTAGTAAGTAAAGCAATAACACAGAGTTTTCAAAATACTTCAAAACGAGTATATTATTTTATATAGGTGAGTAACAAATTAGCAAAATCCTGACAGCTAAAAACCACTTATTTATTATCTCAAAATGTCCATGGACAGGCATCTGGACAGGTCTGCTCTGGGTTTTTCAGGCAGCAACTGAGCAGTCACCTGAGCTCAGGATTTTCCTCAAGGCTCACGAGGCTGTTGGCAGAATTCATTCCTTACCGTTGTAGAGACTGAGGTCCCTTGTTTTGGTTGGTTGTCATTGGGGCAGCTCTCAGCAATAGATGCACCCACAGTTTCCACCACATGGCCCCTCACCACCTGGTTGCTAACCTCTTCAAGGCCAGCAGCAGAACCTCCCTCTTCACTTCACCACGATGGGAATATGCCTCCCTCCAGCACATTCCCACCTGCACTCAAAGAGAAGGGACTGCAGGAGGGGGTGACTCCTCAGGCAACACCATGGTGTCATCACAGCAAGGGAAAGGCAGTTATGAAGACCAGTGAAAACATATCATAGAACTGGAGATGAATCGAGGGGACCTTTAGAAAAAAGGGGAGCAGTTCTTAACAGGACATAGCAAGTCGTGGTCTCTATAAACTAAAGGTCAGGAACCTCCGTGAGGGAAATGCTGATGATTCAGGTGAGAGGAAGGAGAGGAAGCAGAACTCAGGGAGAAGAGGACCAGGAAACAAAAACCTTAAAAATTCAAGAACAACTAAAATCACTTTGAAATTCATTAAGATGCAGAATTGAAAGGCCACAAAATTAAATATGTGGCATGAAAAACCATCTTAGAGGAGAAAAAGTACAAAGAAAAGAAAGTATCATGATGAGATCATAAAAATGAACGGTAGGGAAAAGATCTAAGTTGAATATTTATTAGGCGTACCTGAGGAGAACATGGAAAAAGTACAACCAGAAGCCAAAACTAAGGACACAAAGTAAAAATGAAATCCAAACGTGAAAAAAGACCACAGTGCACAGATTATTTTTTATTTAAATAAATTACAGAAAAACAGGGCAAATTTCAACTATAAAAATTAAAGAAAACATTTTGTGGACTTATTAATAACAAAAATATGTATTTCAAAGAACAAACAAAGGTCAGATTAACCTTATAATTCTCTCTGCCCCTGATTTCCAAAGGACAGAGTAATTCTAGTAAAAATGAGAACCTGAGAATTTTATAACTAGCCAAGTGTTCGTTGACATGTGATGGCACCAACAATAAAAGAATCAGAAATAATGACATATATATTATAAATTATTCTCTTGTCCTTCTTGGGGAAACAATTTAAACACAACTTTAACTGTGATTTCATTGGACAGTAAGCAACTCAAAAGTGAACTCAAGTAATTTAGAGCTAAACTAGGACTAAAAATATGGAACACCATGATTAATGATGAACAATGAAAAGCATAAACCTGGGTCAAATGTGGTACATAGGGATCAATAAATGTTAAATTAAATGACAGTGTCAATAAATTTTTTTACAAGACTAGGTATTTGTCAGTATGGACTTAAAGAGTGACTTGAGTAATATATGTATTCTAAACCCCTTACCTTACATAATCCAAAATAAGGTTTAATTATCAGTATGATAATTAGATAAGTAAAACAAATAATTAAGAGGAATAGTTTTTTATTAATTCCTTTCAAATTACTGGCATACATACACAGAAAAACAAGCAACAAAAAGGTCAGGAAAAAGGCAAAAATAAAATTAAAACATGGTGGAAGAAAACAGAAATTCCTAAAAGACAATGGCTCTCATATTGGATTTTAAAAGCATTTGAAACAATAGCACCCAAATACATGAAACAGTTGTTACAACATAGAAAAAAATGACCAAAATCTAAGTGGATTATTTAGAACCACATCAGCCTTGATATAACAAATAGACATAAAAGAGCTTAAGATACATAAAATTAATATGTGATTAATAAAATATGAAGATCGATAATTGTATTATGTACTGAAAACAGACTGTTTTTTGAGAACCCATACTTAAAATGAACCCTATACAAGGTCAGTCACACAAGAAGTGTAGAAAATAGAGGAGCTATATTTGCTCATCATAATATGACACAAGAGCAGAATTTTAAATGTTTCCATTTCCTATGTGTGTTTTCTTAAATGATAAGTGTGGTTTAGAATATTTGTTTTGGGATTTAACTTTGATTCAAAAGTTCATATCTAACTCACTCAACTGATTAGCTCATTGCATCCACATCCATGTTCAGTTCTGCTGCTGTGGCTCAGCCAGGTGTTCATCAAATTCTGCTCATGGTCAAGCTCTTTAAAAATAAACAAGATAAAGAATGGCCACGATCTGTTCAGTGTGCTGGACATAGGGAGTTCATCTGCAGAATCAATCATAGATTTATTCTCCAACGTTAACAGTATATGCCTATGGACAACACTAAAGTTCTGCTCCTTTAGAGAATAAAATAATGATCAAAGCAGGCATGCAGAGAACCCAGCACTCTCAGGCAGGCATCGTTAGACACCAATGAAACATTTCCCTAAGAATTAGAACAGCTGTTAAGAAGTTCCCTTATAATGCACAAACTCTGCCAGGTTCTTCCAGAAGTTCAACCTGTCCTCTCCCACAGATACCGGTTTTACATGCTCTCTACTGAGGAGAAACATTTACTCTTGACTCCAGCTCAGCTACAGTCCTTCTATAAGACATCTGCCTCATCCCTCCGCCCCTGCTCCTTTCCTATCCCACACATTTCCATTTCCAGCAGTGTCCTCCCTTTGCACCCAGCCAGCGTGTCAGTCCTGGCAGACAGCTTCAAGAGGCATTAGGGCTGCACGTTCGCTCCAAAACAGCACCCTAAAGATAGCTGGGAAAGGTGCAGTGTTGGATAGGGAGAAAATTCTATTTTCCCAATTCTGCCCAAATAAATGAATTTGTCAATACAGATGATGTCTATCCTAGTTTTCTTTGTGGCTTTTATTTCCTGTACAATCTCAACTCTTCAGTGTGTTTGTTTAGAATAAGGAGAGGGTATGAATAAATTTATACATTCATATGTAAGCTTCAAACACAAGAAGAATAGCTGCATATGCATGCATATAAGCATTACCAATGGACATAAGACACTGGGGGGTAGGGGAGGCCAGGGGATTGTCAAGGGCGGGGGGGGGGAACATATGTAATACCCTTTGTAATACTTTAAGCAATAAAAAAAAAAGAAAGAAAAGCTGGATCGTGCCAAATAATCATTTGGGTTTATATCGCATCTTCTACTTAACTATGGAAGAAAATGTTAACCATTTAATTGATTCTGCCTATAATGGGATATCATTTGATTTGAGCATAACACTGGAGTGCATTCACCATGTTACACTCAGAAATGCCCAAATTAACGCAGGCTAAAGCTATCTCTCCACCTAAACAGACTTTTAAGGGGCCATTTGCATTGCTCTGTGCTTAAAGAGCTCGCACAGAAAACACAGAAGCAGACTCCTACATTCACTCACAAAACAGGTATTGACTGAGCGACTGAGGGAGGAGCTGTACTAGGATCTGAAGCCAGAGCAGTAAATGAAGCAGGAGAAATCCTCCTCCAGGGAGCACCTCTTTAGATAAAATCCTCACCATAAACAAACCGCCAACAGTGTACACAGGTGACAGGTATGATGGAGAGAAATGCCTCAGGAAAGGGTGGCAGACTCACAAACAGGTTGGTCTAAGAAGGCCTTGGCAAGAGGTGGCCCTTGGGAAGACCTCGGAGGTGAGGAAGTTGTGCCTGGACTTGGGGATGTTCCAGGTGAATGTGACAGGAATCCAGAGGCTGAAACGTGTGTGTTTGGGGAGGGGGGTGTATAGAGGTTACTACAAGGAGAAGTGGTGCATGAATGAACCCATATTAGGAGATTTCGAGATTTTAGGAGCAGCAGAGATGGACAGTATGGACACACAGTGCTGGGAGGGACAGAGGGAGGAATAAGACCCCGAGGGAGCCCTGAAGATGCATTTTTCCATCAGCCTGGGAGAGAAGGTGAAAAATAGGACTGGGGAAGGGAGGATTTGCTGAAGTTTGACTCACAGTCCTGGAGGCCAATGTGGCAGGATTTTAGTAATTGAGGAGAAATGTGAATGGGGTTCAGGAAAGAGGTTGATAAGAGTGTGGGAAGAGGCCTAGCCTTGGGTCCTGGTTACTTAGTTTTCAGGATCCTAAATGACAACACAGTCACTGATCACTGATTATTACTGTTGTTTATTACAACCACAGCAGACCTTTTAGTTTCTCTTTATCCTTTCCCACTAGAAATCAAACCCACTTCCTTCTTTTATTTTCAGTTTTGCCAAATAAATCTTCTCCTCTTCTTCCCCATGGTTTTACAATACTCTTTATATGTTAACTTGAAACCTTTTCTACCCTTTTCTAGGTCCCATATATGGGTACATTGTGTCTCTTCTGAGCTCATCAGTATCCTCCATGAAGATGCCATGGGGCCTTTTTCATGGACAGAATTCATTGAATTGATTAAATCTTGATACTAAAACCTGTCATGTGTTTAAACAGAATAATATCCTGATTATTCAGTTACCATGAAAATATAACTTGAAGCTAGGTTGCCCCCTGCAATTTATAATGATTGCCTAGATTCCTCACTTCTCAGACATGGAAAGCCAAGCCCCGTTGCTCCAGGCCCTAGTTTCACACATGCTCTCCATGACTTCACAGTGAGTCCAGATCGGCCTCATGTGGTTCACAGAGCACGGAGTTGAGCTGCAGAACTTGTTTGCCTTGGAGGACAGCCATGGAGAGCGTGATCACAATTTCTACAATTAATGTGATCATACTGACCACTCCCTTTCTCCTTGCCTGCCCTCAGACAGTATCTCATCACAGTTCTTGCTGGTTTCATGACCTACCACCATCTCTCTCTTACTCATTTATTTATTTCTTCCTTTCTGCAGAGCAGTGAGCACATTCAAGCAGAGAAACATCCCTTTTCTCTGACACCCTGAGTGACACCAACACCCAAGGTCTTACTTTGATGTGCACTTAGGGTAGAAAGTAATTTTCTAAACAATAATTTTTCCCCGAACATGAATTCTGCTGCCTGATGTGGAACCAATAATGTGTCATCCAATTCACAAATAAATGTGCAAGATGGAGAATGCCAAATCGTTGCCATCAGTTTTCATATTTTTAGTTTAAAGGTGTGATGTAATCCTTGGCATTTGAATGGTGTCTACACTAAGAAAAAATAGTGGAAAATGTAAAACTCATTCTCTCAGATTTTCTGCACTCAGAATTCCAAACAATTAACTTGCCTACTTGCATGATTTTTTTTTACTGATTTGATAAAATGTGTAAGTTACTCAGGTATCATATAGAGGCAACCTAGGGCATTCATCTTGATTTTCTTATTTCCTCAGGTACCATTTCCTAACAAATATATGCACACCATAAAATCTGTCATAAATATAGACAGCTGACTCAGAGTGCTAACTAACAGAATTTCAGTCTTTTCTGCTAAGAATGGTCAAAGCAATTCAGCTCCAATCCAAGTGGGGGGGGGGGAAATCTCTGAAATTTATATTTTTAGCCAGCATCTTACTTCATTATATAAGATTGCTGAGAAAAAGTATAACCCATACATGGTGCAGGCAAGCCACCCAGAGGGCATGCCTGACCCTTTCTTCCCCAAGTGCCATGGTTGTTCTCAGGCTCTCAAAGAGCTCCTAAAATATCCGTCACAATCAATCAATTGACAAACAATTATTGAGACTGTTTTGAACAGAGCCCTGTACTTGATGCCCTAGATAAATAATGCAAAATAAGATAAGGCCTCACACAAAATTACCTACGGTTGTGGCAGTCCTCAAATTGATATTAGCTTCATGGAGAGCTGTGAGATTTTAAGTGGTTTTCAGCAAACTGCATTGCAGAAGCTCAGGAAGAGATGGAATCATGACAGTGTGTGTTCATCGAGAAAGTACAGTGCAGGTATACGTGTGTGCATGTATGTGTGCGTGTGTTCTGTGCACACGTGAGGACCAAAAGTCTTCGAGGAAGAAGGAATGCAATATGTGCACATCATCCACTCCAGGAAGCTCATGAAATGGCCATGATAAAGGCAATGAGTTTATGGGAATTTTACGTTGATTCCTAATGGATGAGTGAGCTGCAAGAGTGATGTGAGATCAACTTGCTGTCACAGGTGGTGATGCTTCTGGCAAGGACTACAGTCTCACACACGTAAGTTTGTGACTAGTCTGGCCTTTGCATCAGTGGAGTGAATGAAGCAAAATGAAACAGGGGCGCTGAATCTTGCCTTGATGACTTAATCATCAGAGCAGTGCTTTTTCCTATAGTCTTCACTTGCAGGCCCCATGGTTGAAAACATCATCCTTCCCTTCATTCTTCTTTGGAAGGGCAATCTTTCTGTGGCCTGAGTTCCAGGTGTCAAGTACACGTTAAGTTGATGGCATACTGTAATGCTGATCACAGAATGGTGACATCAGAGCCGAGCTTCAGACTGTCACCTTCTCAAGGGGCTTTCTCTGTGGCTGCCTCCCCGCCAGCACATGGGACAAAAAGCCACCCCTCCCGGGAAAGCACATGGAATGGAGTCCTAACAGGCACCTGCCACACACAGGGGAGACCGCTAGGAAAACTACACTGTGATCCCAGTTGTTTTGAGAGCCCACATACATCATACTGACTGACTTCCCTGAGCTTTTACCCATGAATAAAACTGTGTAACAGGAGCCTCAGAGAGAATATCAAGTTTGCTAAAATGTTATGCAACTAGAGATATGTATATATTAATATGACTCTGAAAATGTATCTTCTCTACACGCTCAAGGCATATATCAGTCAGTCAAACAAGCAATACATTAGAGTAAGAAAAATTCAAAAGAAGAAAACATGAAGTAGAAGAAATAGTGGTAACCATTAATTCTAGTAAAATTCAGAGTCAGGTCAAAATAATTGTCAATGATATGTTTTATAAACAATTATAAAATGGTTTAAATTTTTCTTAAAATTTAAGATGCTTAATGCAAATTTAAAGATAAATATGTTTAATGAAAAGTTAAGGATGCTTGATGTCAAAAACAAAACTAAAATTCAAACAAAACTAAAATTAAAGACCATTAAAAGAATAAACAGATATTTATGGGTAGTTAGAGTAAACACAGGAGAGAAATAAAAGGATGTTTATATCAGTGGATGCCACAAAATTTTTTTTCTATTCTATACATGTTGATAAAGTCATAAAAAGTTAAAATGTATTTATACAAATTCAGAACAAATCAGTTGTACTATTAGGAATGTGATGTGAGAAGCAATAACATTTCATCATTGACATCATTAAGCAATGAGAAATAAGAAAACCATAAAAACAAATAATAAGAAGGAAATGATATATGTGGCTGCATTAATATAAAGGATTTCCATGTGGGGCACCCGCCTGCCAATCTGTGAGGAAAGGGCTCAGCAAAGGAACAATGGCCCCTGCCAGCACTTCTGTCTCAGAGGAAGCTGCTCCTCCAGCCCTCACTCTGAAGCCAGGAAATGCAGCTCCTCCCCCTTTGTCCCTGGTGCCTTTTGAGGTGCTGGAGCTCAGAGTGAGTGAGTCCCAAAGGAATGGCAACAATTGAAACCTGCTCAGAGGGACTTGTACAGGGATGTGATGGTGGAGAACCACAACAACCTGTTAATAGTAGACTGGGAACATCTACACGGTGACAACAATAAACATCCTATATAATAAAAGTCTAATATGCAAATTGTCCCCCCAGGCGGTCATTGGACCAGGAGTTCAACTGGGAGACCGGGAGTTCGACCACTCGCTACAATGTGCGCTGACCACCAGGGGGCAGCGCAGACCATGGTGGGCATCAGCAACATGGCACTGGCAGCAGGTAGCAGTGGAAGTGCTGCCAGCCCCAGTGGGCCCTGACAAGAGCGGGACTGCAGCAGGATGGTGGAGCAGGTGAGCAGGCAGCACCAGGCCAAGGCGGATGCTAGCGGGGGGCCTAATCGCCCCACCGATCACCATGCAGACAGCACCCAGTGGCAGCAGCAGGGGGCTGTGTTGGTGGCGCCAGGTGGGAGGAGAAGGGCTGCCGCTGCAGATGGTGACCAGAGGCAGCAGCGGGAGGCCCGGCCCCAACCGATTGCCCCGTAGACGCAGACGGCGACCAGAAGCGGCAAGAGAGGCGGAGCGGGGCCGCTGCCCAGCTCCCAGGCTCTGAGGGAGCTGGGTGGGGGCCTGGCCCTGATTGATCACCCCACAGGAAGGATGGTGGAACAGGTGAGGGGGCATCACCAGGCCAAAGCAGGGTGCCAGGTGGGGCTGTGGTGCTGCAAGGCTGGGGCTGCGAGCTGGGGCCCGATCTCTTCAGGCCACCCAGAGGGACCCCACCCATGCACCAATTCATGCACCGGGCCTCTAGCTTTTAATAAAATAAAAGACTGGGAAGTTGGTAAGCAGATGAAAAGAGAACAGCAATGATTTGTGAAAGGAGATGCAACCATACTTAAGAAAGCCTTGACTGAGGAGATAGACATTTTGCTAAGATTGGAAAAAGTGTCTCTTGTGAATTCAGAAATTAATTTTACAATGAAATACTTCTATAAATGAAATCACTCTTCAGGAAAGAGACTGAGACGTAATCATGGGAGAAACCGTATAATGTCAAAATATCATGAATGCAATAGGCCTAGAAAATCTTGCCATAGGTCATTCTCTATTGCAGTAGCTACCTTTAAGTGTGCTTAAAGTGGAAAAAGACTTCATTCAGGAGCTGTATCTCATCAGACATCTGTGAATTCATACTGTAGAAAAACCTTATGAACTTTATGTTTGTGGAAAAGCCTTCGAATGCTTTGAGTCAGAAAATCTAATAGAAAAACATATCTCATAGTTTATCTAAAAATTTATTCTACAGTGAAACACTATGAAAATGACAAAGACTTTAAAAGGAATTTGAAATTTATGAAACACAAATAAACTCACAATGAGGGAAAAGACCATTGGTGTAGTGAAAAGCCTGAATGCAGAAAAACTGCAGCAAACATTGTACTTAACAATGAAACTTAGAAGCACAACCATTAATAATATAAGAAATAAGTTTCGAATGCCTGCTATCACAATATGTTAAGAATAATACTGAATGAACTGGTCAATAAGAAAAATCAATATTGGAAAGAAAATAAAGATTAAGATCATGATTTGAAAAAAAAAGAGAATGAATTTCCATCTTGACAATAAATGTAATGGGTTAAAGTCTATTGAAGTAATCTCAGAATAATTTAAAAAGCATATGCTGATTATGTACTCCATCAAAGACATACCTATTTTTAAGACACAAAAGTTTTAAAATAACAAAATAGCTATGCTTTCCTAGGTTACAAAGAAATGTTTTTAAAATAAATGGAAATATAGATAATTAAGTTACAAAGATATATGAATACATGGTGGAGGGACTGACTTATGTCAAGGACAAGCACCAATGGACAAAGGAAAAAGGGGGAGAAAAGAAGCAATTTATCAGTAAAACTAACTAGGAAACAAAGACTGTCTATAATCAAAGTTAGAATTCAATAGTAATGTTTTAGTGTATCCAATAAGCAAGAATGGAACCAAACATATGTTTCTTCTTACATTTTTATATTTTTAACTTCAATAAACATTGCCAATTTTTCTCTCAAAACAGAAAACTTTACTTCATAGCAAGTAACATTATAATAATTATATTCACTATCAACAAAATAGAACTCAAGTAACCTATCTTCACTTGAAAACTCTCACAATATATGGGAATATGAATGCTTACTCGTACATAGTAAGCATTGCATCTCTGACTTCAAATATTATATAAATCTAAGTCTTCTCATTTTATTTAGAATAGATGTGAACTCCACATATATTCAATGCTGCTGTAGAATTTCCAGTCGCTGGATAATTAGAAAAAGCCAAGATTAGGAATAGTTTTCAGAATGTTTCTTGTATTGATAATGGGAATTTAATAGATCCCAAATGAGAAGACTGATTGTTACAAGAGGAGGTCATTAAAAGGAGGTCTTGCTTCTATTTAATCAAGTAAGAAGCTTTCTGACTTGTCTCTTCTCATTGACTGTGTGTGTTTCCCTCAATACATTGCTGCCTTCGCACCCTTTGCTCTCACATGGACTTCTGCTTTTTATCTTCTCTGCTTCCACATTGTTCTTCATGTCTGAGTTCACATTTCTATAACTGTCTAGAATGGTTTTCACACCAACCTTTGCCTCTGCTGATACTTAAATGGAGTACTTGGAATTAAAACATTTTCATTTAAAAATAAGTGGATATAGTAAAGAATGATTCAGGGCTATCAGATACACCTTGGGGGGAAATAACATTGATTTTAATGTTTTATAACCAACTAGAGTCAGTTGGTTATAAAGTACCAGGCTTGAGAAAGTATCTGGAAAAATTCAACCCAACAGAATAATTAGTTGCCAAGAAACTAGGTAGCTAACCCAGAATCCACTCTTTGATATTTGATCCTAACTATATGCACCGAAGATGTGAACATGAGGAGATTTTGATAAAAAGTCAACCTATTTATAATTAAAATCGGATTATTAGTCCAAATTGTTATAAACCGTTAAGCCTGTTCTGATAGGAAGAAAGAACAATATTTAAGAAAATTCTGAATGATCAAATTAGAAAAACATAACAGAAATTGTTACCTAGGGATAAGAGGGTGTAAAAAGAGGAAAGTTAGGAAGGTGATGTATGTTTTCATCACCTTGACTATGGTGATAGTATCTTGGGTATATAGATATATCAAAACTCATCAAATTCCTCCATTTAAAATGTTTAGATAATTGAATGTGAGTCATACCTCAATAAAGCTGTAAAAAATGACAGATATTATATTTTATTTTCACAATTGCTGACTAATGAGTGTGTGTATGTATGTGTGTATATATATATATATATAATCTTTTTTGCCAATAAAGACAGTATCTTTTATTTTATGTTGTGTTACTCTAGTGAGTAGAATCTAACTATTTAAGACCCAAATCCCACAAATCCCACAAGTTTAAATAAGATATAAATTTTCCTCAGATGACAAAATTATTTAAATTACTACATTGTTGAGTTTGCCTCTTTGCAAGCACTTGATTTTTTTCATTCTACACTGAATGAAATCAATGATACATTATTATGTAAACTTTGGATCCACCTAAATGCTAAAACAGGACATACAGAAATGTTCCAGAGCTAAATGAAACCTGTATGTTCAATCTATGTCTTATAGGTTTTTATTATTGCTCCTCTATCCATGGCCAAAAAAGTGATGTAACTGATCTTCACTGAGCAATCTTTCTTTAACCTTTTGTGCAGATTATCAAACAGTTGCTCCCATTCTCAATGATACACAAATGTGATTTTATAATTCTTTTTGTAATTTGTCTTTATTGTTGAAAGTATTACAGATGTCCCATTTTTCCCCATTGACACCCCCACCCCCACCCCCAGTATATTTTGATGAATAACCTTTAAAGTAACTTACCCAAAAGGGGTAAGATGTGAACCTTAGTCAATGGAGGATGTATAATGGAAGAGTGCATTAAATTTCATGTCCCATTACCAATAATAAAGTGGAAAAAATAACTTTATTCAATGAGTTGTTCATATGTGGGTTCCAGTAACAAATGAAAGAGCCACTTGGTTATTTTCCCCTAGAGACCAGGCACTCAACTCCTAAACTGCCCTTACCTCATGAGAGCTCCTAATCCCTACTGAATCCTCCCTCATTAATCTCTCTTTAGGAAAAGACACTGACTCAGAATGGATTCTGCCTCCTCTAGATACTGTCATATCCCCTAATTTAAAAATGGCACCACCACCACCCCTTCTTGTTGAGATGTACCACCGTTGCTTCGAATCAGGAAATGTGACTATAAGTATATTCCGAATTGTCACAGGGGAGGTAAATGTTTAGGTTATAAGCTTTAAACAGATGTCCCCAGTGCCAAAAACAGGCCCTCGGCCAAAAGAATATATTTGTTCAGTTATTTGTATTATGTCAGTAGAAATTAGCATATTGTTTTAAGCCAGTGCTCTACTGATCATCTGATGCATACCTTCCCCATAGGAAGCAAATCCCTTTTCTCCTTGGTACAATAACTGCTATTCTTAAAATGGCCCCATCTGGCTGCTCATCAAAATCACTGACAACCACAAAAATTGCATTACAAAGAAAGTTGTTGACTAATAGTAATGCTTTCTTATTCATTGTCTTCTTTCTAACTCTAGCATGTGAACCAAGTGACTATATTGCATGAAAACTATAGGACACCTCACCAATTTCTGAAGCCTAGACACACAGAGAAATCTGATCATTGCACAGTTGGAAGAGATCTAAGGGATTGTGCTTCCCAGATCCCCTCACCATGCAGATCACATCATAGAGACTCAGAAAGGTTAACCATTTATTCCAGGGCACCCGAAGCAAAGACTGAACACTGAACACCTGGCTTTTGATTGAGGACCTTTCTATGACATGTCTGATATCTGACATTGGAAGTCTTAAGTGAACCATATAGATTCAGAATTCATAAAAGGTAAAATCATATAATATAAACATGAAGTTGTAGTTTTAAGCATGATTTACAGATAGTAACAATGTTTGAAAAGTTCTATACTAAATATATCTAGTCTCTATTATGTAATTATCAGGAAGCATAATATTATAAGCATAGAAAGATATAGCTACTTTTGTATTCTTGTTAATTAGAATGTTCCTTGCTGTTAACATATCTATCACATTACCTATACATTTTTAATGTAAGATTTTTTCTAACTTATTCATTCTAGACAGATAGTGAAATCACAGAACTTTAGACACTGGCAAAAGTTAACACTAAAGGGTCATTTTAATTTTCATTATTATTAAATTGAAAAAAAAATGTCTGTTTGAGTCCAACCACTATGAAGAAAAGGGGCTAGAAGTTCATCTATTCAGCTGTTATCTTGTTGAACTCAGTTATGACTTAGTGAGAAGCTTTGTCATTTTTTTATGAAACAAATTAATTTTTGAGCACAGATTAAATATTAAGAAAATGAAAACTTTAAGCAGATGACTAAAGCTTATCATATGAAAGAATCATAGTAGAGTGTCTCTAGGTTTTCACAAAACATTAATTTATATTTTACCTACTGAGGAATTCCTCTAAGACTTAAGTGTGAAAATTGCAGTGAGTACATTTCTCTTTAATTTCCAAATGGCAACAACATTTTCAAGTCTATCCTATTCAATTATTCATGTTGGGAAAAACCTCTCTGTATTCATTTCCCTCTAAATGTATCTGCACAAATGGTAGTTCTGTCTTCTTTCAAAATCTAATCTACACACCTGCTCATGTGACCAGGGAAACTTTGGGAAAAAGACTCCCTGAGTCTGCGTGGTGGTGACCATCTTCCCTGGAGTCTTCTTCTTTACAGCTCTCCTCATGACCACACACACACACACACGTGTATACACACTCACACTTGAACGTTCACACAGGTGTGATGCACACATGCAGAAACAGCTGTGCACATCAACATGTACACTCACAAACTCCAGGTGCCTGAGTCCTCAGCTTCCTTGGCAGTATGCTGTGTGGTCCTTACAGTGCCTCAGGGTTGCTCAGTGCTCCTGAATTTCCCAGAGAGAATGCAGATTCCTTTGGAAGAAGAAGCAAAACAAACAAGGGACAACATGGAGCTGACAGATTTACAAAGTTCTGTTAAAATAAAATTTCATGCCATAATGTTACCTTCCTAAACATGTCTTTGATAGTTGCATTTTATAAATTGGTTTTGTCAGGGAATCATTCTACACAATTTTTAAAAAAAAAAAGGATTGATGCAATCATTGTCTTTTGTAGCATGATAGGAAATACCTCATTGACTCAACCTATTTTTATTTTTATTTTTTTAATATATTTTTATTGAATTCAGAGAGGAAAGAGAGATAGAAACATCAATCATGAGAGAGAAACATCAAATGTCTACCTCTTGCATGCCCCACATGGAGAATTGAGACCAAAAACCCAGGCATATGCCATGACCAGGAATTGAACTGTGGTCTACTGGTGCATAGGTGAACACTCCACCACTGAGCCATGCTGGCCAAGCTTGAATACAGTTTTAGAGATAGGTAAACCTCCACAAAACATTTCTTTTAGCTGTAACCATTGATGGCCCTTAATTAAATAGGCAATATCTAAAGTCCAAATGGAAATACTGGATGAATATGACAAAATTATTCACTCTGAATAAGTAGGGCTAATTGAACATTGGCCTCTGTATAATTTGATTAAGAAAATAAGCAAAGATGAGCAAATTCTATCAGACCTCTCTCTCTCAATCTCTGTGTATGTGTGTGTGTATCTCTCATTTTATCTCTCAGAAACATATTTGCATCAAGAATTACAGTTAATAACCTTAATATATTAAGACTCTTACAAATAAATAATAAAATATGAACATAAAATAGAAATAAATGCAAATATTGAAAAAAGTTCAATAAATATATAAAATGGGGTTAATGTCACTAATAAGTAACAAAATGCAACAATGCCATAATTTACATAGCAAGAGACATAAAATATATCTAAGTAAAAATTCTAAATTTAGGCAAAAGCAAAAAGCTGCTTATGGGAATATAGGTGTTATAATATTACTAGAGGCCCACCGTGTGAAATCGTGCAGCCCTGCCCACCCGCGCATACAGCCCTGCCCACCCACACACACTTTGCTGTGCACACAGCCCACTCTCCCACATGCCACCACAGGACCCCTGGCCCCAACGCAGACCCCACCACACCTCCTGGTGACCAGTCATTTGGTCGTTACGACGATAGGGCCACTGGGTTTTTATAATATAGACTAGAGGCCTGGTGCATGACATTTGTGAACTGAGGGAGATCCCTCAACCGAGCCTGCAACCCCTCGCAGTCTGGGACCCCACTGAGGATATCCACAGCAGTTGGCAGTCAGACATCCCCCGAGGGGTCCTTAGTGCTCGCCAGCCGTGAGCCTGGCTTCTGGCTGAGCAGTACTCCCCCTGTGGGAGTGCACTGACTACCAGGGGGCAGCTCCTGCCTTGAGCATCTGCCCCCTGGTGATCAGTGTGCATCATAGCTACCCATCATTCCATCATTCGGTCAATTTGCATATTAGGGTTTTATTATATAGGATAAGTTGCTTGGAATTGTTTATCAATGTCTTTTAAAACTCAAATATATTTACTCAATTTTCTGTATTAGGAATTAACTTTACCTTCTTAAGCAGAGATTCATACAAAGGTAAATATGTGCAAGTATCTTTATGATGTCACCATTTATAAGCACGTAAATTGGAAAGTCTAAATATGCAGCAGTAGAGAAGTACTTAACTGAAATATGGTATGTCCTAAGAATCAATGTCTTGACATGATGGCCAATAGACACATGAAAAAGTGCTCAACGTCACTAATCATCAGAGAGAGGAAAATCTCACAATGAGATATAACCTCACACCTGCAAGAAAGGCTATCATCAATAAATCAATAAAAACCAAGTTCTGGCGAGGATGTGGAGAAAAGGGAACCCTGTGCACTATTGGTGGGAATGCAGACTGGTGCAGCCACTGTGGGAAACAATATGGAGTTTCCTCAAAAAATTAAAAAACAGAACTTCTGTTTGACCCAGCAATCCCATTTCTGGGAATATATCCTAATAATCCCTAAACACCAATCAGAAAGAATATACGCACCCCTATGTTCACAGCAGAGTAAGTTATAATAGCTAAGATCTGGAAACAGCCCAAGTTCCCATCAGTAAATGAGTGGGTTAAAAGGTTGTGGTCCATTGAACTGACTAGGTGACTTGGTTGATTGAATCACTCTCCAGTACACCAAAAAGATTGTAGGTTCAATTCCCCATCAGGGCACAAATCTAAGTTGGGGGTTCCATATAGGAGGCAATCAATTGATATTTCTCTCTCACACTGATGTTTCTCTCCCCCCCACCCTTCCTCTCTCTAATGCCAATAAAAATATATCCTCAGTTGAGGATTAACAAAAAAATAAAAAAAGCTGTGATATATTTACACAATGGAATACTACACAGCCATGAAAAGGAAGAAAATCTTACCTTTTGCAACAGCATGGATGGATGTAGAGATTATTATGCTAAGGGAAATAATCCAGTCAGAGAAAGACAAATATCATGTGATCTCACTTATGTGTGGAATCTAATGAGCAAAATAAACTGATGAAAAAAATAGGAACAGAATCATGGATACATGGAACAGACTGACAGCTGTCAGAGGGGAGAAGGGCAGGAGAACTGAATGAAAGAAGGTGTAGGGATTATAAAAAAAATGTAAAAACATAACACATAGAGACAGACAACAGTATGGTGATAGCCAGAGGGAAAGGGGGACATGGGATAGGTAGGGAAGGGCAAAGTGTGTGTGGGGGGGGAGGGGGGCAGAAAGAGACTTTGCTTTGGGAGATGGGTTCATGATGCAGTGTGAAGATGATGTTTTATTGAAACCTGTATAATTTTGTGACCCAATGTCACCACAATATTTTTTTAAATAAATAAATATACAATAAAAATAAATTTATGTCCCTGCACTGTTTTAGTAAATTATGCTAATATTCCCTTGAATTTTTCTTTCTGTGGGAAGCAGATGAAATAGACTATAAACATTGTCTATATATCTTAAATTTCACCAAGTTGTGTGTATCATTTTAATAACATATGGATTGTACTGTGTAACAAAAGAAGTTTTTCCCTTGCTTAAAGTCCCTTTGTTTGAGGACTAGGTATACTTGATAAACATGCTGCTGGTTCAGAATTTCAAAAGCTTCTATTCAAACTTTTTAGGAGCCCGCAGCCAGGAGGCTGGCGCCTTGGTGCTCCTGGGTTTGCAGCAGAGGCAGCTGATCCATGGCTGGTGTGGCTGTGGGGTCCCAAGTGATGTCTGATGTCTCCCCAGGTGGAGGTGATGCTGGGCTCCCAGTCACAGTCGCTTTCCCCTTCAAGATGGTGTGGTCTCTGCAGCAGAGCCGGCCTCCCCGGGAGAGATTGCAGTAGTAGTAGAGGCTGCCCGGCTAAGGGAGCCTGGTCTGCCAGCCCCCAACTGTCCTGGGGAATATAACTGTCACACACACACACACACACACACACACACACACACACACACCACGTCCACGCACTCCCCTTTCGCTCTCTCACTCACTCACACTCTCTCCTGTCGGCCACCATCTTGGATGTCCCTGCATGTTTATTTTTATAAAAAACTACTGTACGTTGTTCCAAAATGGTTGGGACATTTTACACTCCCACCAAAATATATGAGATTTCTAGGTGCTTCTCATGCACACCAATATTTGGTATTTTCAGGCTTTTCAACTGTAGCTGTTTAATTAGTATAAGAAGTAGCTCGTTTTCATGTGCTCACTCTCTGTGTATCTTCTTTTGTGTGGTGTCTCATCACACCTTTTACCCAAGTTTATTGGATTGCTTGTAATTTTGTTATTGAGTTGTAGGAGACTTTTTAGATGCTGAATACCAGTTCCTTTTCAAATATATGCTTTATGAACATTTATTCCCAGCATGTACCTTACTTTTCAGTTTCTTAATGATGTTTTTGGAGAGATTTTACAATTTTGGTGAAAACAAATTCATCAATTATCTCTTTTATGACCATTGTGTTAGATAATCTGTCCAGGGAATATATGCTCACCCCAACCATAAAGTTATTCCCTTTCTGAAGTCTTATACTTTTGCCTTTTATGTTTACATGCATAATGCATCCCATTGGTTTCTGTGTAGAGTGGGAAGTCTAGAAGGTGAAATCTATTTTGGAGTCAATGAGGATAGCATTGTTTCAGCACCATTGATTGAGAAGACTGTCAGCTGCATGGTTTAGTGCCTTTGTTGATGATCAAATAAATGTCTGTTCAAGTACAGGTTTGTTTCTGAGCTCTTGGTTCTGTTACTTTATCCATTAGCTAATATCGATGCTGGTACTTTTCTCTCTCTCTTCCTCTCTCTCTTTAACTTTTCTATTGAATATATTGGGGTATCATTGGTTAATAAAAGTATATGTTATATAGGTTTCAGGTATGCAATTCTATAATACAGCATCTTTTTATTGTATTGTGTATTCACCATCACCAAGTCTCCTTCCATCACTGTGTAGTGCCCCTGTACCCTCTCCTACCTCCCCCACCCACCTCTTTCTCTGGCAGTCACCATACTGTTGTCTATGTCTATGAGGTTTTTTTAGTTAATCCCTTCACACTGTCTTGATTACAGTACCTTGAGGTGAGTCTTGACACTAGATAGCATAAATACTCCAAGTTTGTTGTTATTTTTCATGATTGCACTGAATAGTCTTTACCCTTCACTTTTTCATATAAATTTTATTATCTATTTATTTATTCTTCAAAAATATCTTGTGTGATTTGAAATGCATAGAAACCATCTATCAATATATGAAGAGCTGCCATCTAAATATTTACTCCTATTAATTCATGAAATGGAAAATCCACCATTTATTTAGGTCTTCTTAATTTATCTCATTAATATTTTATAATTTTTGTATAAAGATCTTGAGTACTTTTTGTTAAAATTATTGCCAAGTATTTTACCTTCATAGAAAGTATTTTAAACAGGATTTAAAAAATCTTATTTGTGAGATTTTGCTGCTCATATAAAAATACAACTGGCTTTTTTAAACTGAACTTGCATCCTGAAATCTTCTGAATTCAATTATGTATGGGTTTTTTGTAGATAATTTAGAACTTTCTGTCTTCATTAAAAAATACTTTGAAAATTGTATTATTACTTCTTTTTAAATAGATATACCACTTATGGTGTTTTTTTAATATTTTTTAAATTGATTTCAGAGAGGAAGGGAGAGGGAGAGATAAACATTAATGATGAGAGAGAATCATTGATCAGCTGCTTCCTGCACACCCCCTACTGGGAATTGAACCTGCAAGCAGGGCATGTGCCCTTGACCAGAATTAACAAGGGACCCTTCAGTCCACAGGCCAATGCTCTATCCACTGAGCCAAACCAGCTAGGGCTGGGTTTGTTTTGTTTTTTTAATTCTCATCCAAAGAGATGCTTAGAAAAAGGAAGGGAAAAGGAGGGAAAGAGAAAGGGAGGGAAGGAAGGAGGGAGAGGGAGAGAGAGAGATAGAGAGAGAGAGAGAGAGAGAGAGAGAGAGAGAGAGAGAGAGAGATAACATAGTGAGAGAGAGAGATGTAAGTTGCCCTTTCTGCACAGGCCTTGATCAAACCCACAACCCAGGTATGTGCCCTGACCGGGAACAGAACCAGCAACCTTTTGGTGTGTGGGAAGACACTCAAACCAAATGAGCCATTCTGGCTAAGCTGTATTTTTTATTATTTATGGCAATGTTATCTAGGACCTCTGGTACAGTTATTAGTATATATAGATTCAATATTTCAGCATTAAATGTGAGATTAGCTATAGATTTTTCATAGATAACCTTTAGCAGGTTAGTAAATTTCCTGAGAATTTGCTGAGCCTTTTTTTTAACATTAAAGGGTGTTTTTCTGCATCTATCCAAATAATTATATGGATTTTCTTTCTTATTTTTTTAATTGAGCTTGGTAATAAATTACTAATGATATTTGCATCTATGTTTTTAGGTTGATATTCATGAGAAAATATACTTCTTAAACTTTTTTCCTTCTTTTTTTCTGATTGGGAAGTATTTCCTTCTGCTCTAAATTTTTGAAATATGTGGTATAAGATTTGTGCTGCTCCTCTTTTACATATTTGGGAGAATTTACAGTGAAACCACGTGGGCTTGGAGCTTTCCCTGTGAGAAGGTTTTTGATAATTAATTAAATTTCTTTACTGGCTATAGGGCTATTAATACTTGCTGTTTCATCTTGATTCAGTTTTGGTTAACTTTATTTTTTTGATGAATGTGCCACTTTTATTTAAGTTTCTTAGTCTGTTGCCATTAACTTATTCAGAATATTTCCCCCTTCATGTTTACTAAATTTGTAATAAAATTCTCTCTTTTATTTCTGGTATTTGTGATATATCATTTTTACACAGGAAATACCAATGAACAACAGTATTCTAGAGAGATTAAAGGGGGAAAATGAATATAGCGGTGCCAGGTAAATGCAAATGAAACCTAAGCAGGTGTCACAACTTTGTATTTGACAAACACTGGCAAGAATGCAGAGAAACTCAGAAGGTAAAGCATTTAATGAGAAAACAAATGAAATTTCACACTTCTGAAGGCTATGATTAACAATGGAGATATAGGAGTCATCAATACACATCCTATATAATAAAAAGGTAATATGCAAATTGACCATCACTCCAGCACACAATATGGCCATCCCAATGTGGTCAAAGATGGCCACTCCCATGTGGACACAAGATGGCCACCACAAGATGGCCAGCAGGGGAGGGCATTTGTGGGCAATAAGGCCTGCAGGGGAGGGCAGTTAGGGGTGACCAGGACAGCAGGAGTGGGTAGTTGGGGGCAATCGGGCCATCAGGGGAGCAGTTAGGTGTCTATCAGGCTGGCATGGGAGTGGTTAGGGAGAGATTAGGCTGGCAGGCAGAAGCAGTTAGAGGCAATCAGGCAGGTGGGCAGGTGAGCAGTTGGGAGCCAGCAGTCCTGGATTGTGAGAGGGATTTCCCACTGGTATTGAGCCTAAATGGGCAGTCAGACATCCCTCAAGGGGTTTCCAGATTGGAGAGGGTGCAGGCTGGGCTGAGGGACACACAACCCTGTGCACGAATTTTATACACTGAGCCTCTAGTATAATGATGAAACAGTAACAGTGTTTGTAATGCAGAAACTACAGGCAATATAAAGTTAGAGACAGAGACATTGTACCAATAACAGATTTTCATGGATTTCTCTTAACCTAGAATACAGCAAGTAGACAAAAGGAATGGAAAAGGCATCAATAAAAAATCATACTCTAAACCTAACAAAATAGTGAATTGTATTTTAAGACCATCTACATGGCCCAGCCAACATGACTCAGTGGTTGAGCATTGACCTCTGAACCAGGAGGTCATGGTTCAATTCCTTGTCAGGTCCCAGGCCCAAGTTCTGGGCTCAATTCTCAATAGGGGGCATGCAGGAGGTGGCCAATCGATGATTCTCTCTCATCATTAATGTTTCACTCTCTCTCTCCCTCTCTCTTCCTCTCTGAAATCAATTAAAATATACATTTTTTAAAAGAACATTTATGTGCATGTGGAACATTCTCTGTCCCAGAAGAGTGCCAGGGGGGTGTCAAGCCTGAATCCTTAGCACATGTGTTACATGAATGCCTCTCTCCAAGATTACCTGCCACAGACTACAAACACCCAGTTCTCCTCAAGACCCAGATCCCTCTGTGAGGAATTCCACACTCTCTCCCCTCTTTTTCCCTCCATCTACCTTTTATCTTTCCCATTGCATATATTTCAGTTTTGGTCATTTCCCAACATCTGCCTTTTCATTTCATGAGTTCTTCAGATAAATCTTGTGACTTTTTCACATCTTCATTACTCGTGCCTAGTATTTAAAAAATCACCCCTGTTCCCCAAAGTGGAATATTATCCAAGCTGGTCTAATCAAGAAGAGGTCTTAAGCAGAGAGAAGGTGGGTAGGCCAGTGCCTTTCCCTGCAGTGTTCTTGGGAAGGGGTCATTCTGGGATACTAAGATTTCCCACCAGCTGTCCTGGTTGAAGTCATTCCTCAAGAATGATGTTCTGCTCTTCCTTTCATTCTGAGATCCACCCAGCATCCATCCAGCATATGCCCTTTGCCAGTTAACAGTACAGGATATTTCACTATTTGAAACTCAATGATGTAGTTTTATTATCTTTTCTCACTTTTATTATGTTAAACATAAAAGTGAAGAAAATAGCATAGTAAAACTTATAGACCCAGCCGGCTTCAACAGTGAGCAAAAGTTTTACTGTGTCTAAGCACAAAGCAATTGTCAACTTCACCAGACAAAACATGGGTGCATTTTACTATTGTTATGGTCCTGGCCGTTGTTTGTTTCTTGGTTAGTTTTTTGTTTGCACTTTGGTCAATAGCAGGACCACTGGTTACTGGATGCAGCCACAGACCCTACCTGTGAATCTTCTGTTCAAAGTTTTGCACCAGTCAGAGGGTTTTGGAGAGTGATTTCCTTCTGGTAAGCACCCAGAAGCACCCAGAAGATGAAGCCTTGCCTCCCCCTTTGTGTTATTGCCTCACTGACCAGAGCAGAGGGGGCTCATAACACACGTAGAGTGTGGTGCTCACTGGGTAGAACAGAAACACAGTTTGATTTGCTCTGGCACTCAACTCTCAGTAACTTCACCAAGAATCTTCCCTGATTAACCACTTAGGAGAAAATCACCAAATACATGTTTTGTGCAAGTTTGTTCTATTCAAAAACTCACACCCTTCCATTGCCATGAAAACCACAAAAATTCTACCATGAGTTACAGTTTAAGATTTTTTTTTTCACTTGGCTGGTTGTGGGTAATTAACTTTTGTTGTATCATATGTTTGAATGTTATGGAGAAGGCTGCTGTGATCCCTGCCAGAATACTCGAGAGCCCACCTGCGTGCTCTGTTGTCCAAGATGTGAGTCCTGCCAGGGTCGCTCAGCATTCCTGTCCTTCCTCTAGTGCAGGGAGTTATTAGCTGCGTGACTTTATAAAACATACTTTTTCTCAGTCTAACTATCTTCAGACACATGGTGGCTGGGGGGTAGAAGTTGGGGTGTGGGGTTCAAGAATTATTTGAAGTCCTTCCTAGCAGAAAATTGCTAGGATTCTATAATTGCTTCCCTTTCAGATTATGAGAAAAGGCAATATTAACATCTGAGCACTTTGAGGAAAGGGATCTCACCACATACGCTTAAATACTCTTGTCCATTAGGTTAACATGATATTCTAACCAGGGAAGATTAAAGGAGGTTCTAAAGTAGCTCGGGTTGGACCAAACAGACAAACCAAAGTCAACAACATTCAACCTATTACCAAGTATCTATACTAATAAAAGCCTAGGTGGCCCTTGCGCCCTTGCACAATGCCCCTCTTGTCATCACAAGTTGGCTGCCCCCATGTCCTCACAAGATGGCCACCCCCACATCATCACAAGATGGCTGCCATAAGATGGCCAGCAGTTGGGGGTGACCAGGCCAGCAGGGGAAGGCAGTTGGGAGCCATCGGGCTAGCAGAGGAGCAGTTAGGTTTCAATCAGGCTGGCAGGGGAGTGGTTAGGGAGCAATCAGGCTGGCAGGTAGAAGTAATTAGAGGCAATCAGGCAGGCAGGCAGGCAGGCGAGTGGTTAGGAGCCAGCAGTCCCTGATTATGAGAGGGATGTCTGACTGTCGCTCCCTAATTGGGCCTAAACTGGCAGTTGGACATCCCCCAAGGGGTCCCAGATGGAGAGGGTGCAGACTGGGCTGAGGGACACCCCCCCCCCCAGTGCACGAATTTTGTGCACCAGGCCTCTAGTAATGATAATAATAATAATGACAACAGTAATAATGATAATAATAAACATTGCTACCACTTATTAATATTCATGTGAGCCAGGCACTGAGAAAATAACCCATAAAAGGTAATTATTACTATCCATTCTCACAAGAAGGTGAAGTTCAAAAAATTAAATAACCAGCCCACCATCCTGTGTCCACAAATGGCAGAGCCAGGTCTAAATCATGTCTCTAAAAACTTCACCTTGTTACTGACTATGATGTCTTTTTCTTATGTATTTCCCACAAAGTAGTCATGCTTTGGTTCAGCTGACATTTGCCAAAATTATTGCCCCACAATTTTCAGATAATCATAACTAAATATAGCCATTTAATTTGCAACCAATAAATTAAAAATGATATTGAAAGCTTACATTTACAACTTTTTCTCAGTCATTACTCATAGAAAAAAAAATCCAAAATAAGATATCTCCCTTGAAAAAATGCTCTACAAAATGCCAAGTTTTATCTGGGCAATATGGCACTATAACAAAATATCAAAGGTGTCAAAAATGCTAAGAGTAAAATAACTTTCTATGTAAGTATGTGTGTACGTATACATACTCCTATGTATGTGAATCTTTTTATATTCCTATATATTTATAGGTTTAGTTTTTAATCTTATTTCTCTTCCATAATCTAATGGTCCTGGAAAATGTTTCATGATAATATTTTGGATTGTTTATAATTTTGTGTTGATTAATATGATACTCAAAGGCAATTCCATTAACAATGAATTCTGTAGTTTGAATGCAACAGAGAAATAATAGCCACTGATGGGAAACCACAATGGCTTTAAATATCCACACATATAGCCCAGAAGAAATCTGTAGGCTTTGGTTTTATTTTGAAAGGTAATCACATATGACCTGGTTTTCTTTTTTATTATACTTTTTTGAGTTAAAATTTTAGCTGAGCACCAGTTGGGATCCTGTCCTTTGAGATTTGAGTAAAATTGGACCACGCCTTCCATACAAGGTGACTGGGAGGTCTGGCATCCCATCCAGGAGTCCTGACACCCCTCCCTAACTCATCCCTGCTGACTTTTTATTCCACCTCGCTCACACCTGATCTTCCCCTTTTGTTGGCAATGATGCTGTGATGAGGGACATGAGCCACTTTTACATAATTTGGTGCAAATGCCAAGCACATGGGGGCATTGCAAACTTCAATAATGTTCTGGAAGAGGGAAGGCGGGTGGCATCATATGGCAAACAATGTAAAGTCCACAGAAAATCATGACGACCCTGGTAAACAAGATGAACCCAAAGAGGCCCATATCATCAAGACACATCATTAAAATGCAAAAGGTTGAAGACGCTGGGAATTTCTTATTGGCTGACCCCATCCCTCGTTCCTCGGGTTCTTGCATGTCCTTCATGGCCTGAGGGCCCTCTCAGCTCCGCAGGGCTCTGGACATTACCCAAGCACCAATTTCTATTATTTTGCCATGAGGAGCTGCTTAGCAATTTTTAAATTAGCTTTGTTGTGGTTTATTCCACTCTCTATCTTTATAAGTTCTCATCCAAAGTGTGGTTACCATTATGTTGCTTTAAAAAAAATAAGACAATGTAGGCCAAGAATGCTTTAGTTACAGGATCATCTAGAATCATTTGTAGTGTCCAATAGCGCTCTCTCTCTCTCTCTCTCTCTCTCTCTCTCTCTCTCTCTCTCCCCCCCCCCCTCTCTCTCTCTCCTTGCTCTGAGCTTTCTTGACCAAGCACATCTATTTATATTTCACTGGTGGCAGTCTGCCATCTTCTGAATGGACTCATATGCAGGAAGTTATGAATAGCATTCTAGTGTCTTGGGAGTGTTCATAGACATCTGAGTAAGATTCTCTAAAACTAACTTTTACTCAATACTATGTTCCAGCTCTATCCGGGCTTACATGAACACATAAAGGCCACCCAAGTGAGAGCAAGCAAAGGCTACTCACCAAGAGCTGCGGTAGCAGATACCAGCCACCATACAGAGACTCAAAGGCAGGCAAAGAAGGGGAGCGCTTTCTTGGGGCAGGAGCGGGACTCAGGTGTGCCCTGCTGGAGGCAGCCAACTAGAAAAAGGCGTCCTGTGTGACTGCTTAGGGAAGCACATTTGGCTTTCTCTGGTTGTTTCTAAGTTGGAAGCCAGAGCAAAATTTAGGAGCTTGCCCATTATTGGTTGCATCCTGGCCTTTGGGGGCCCATTGCTGAATAAGTTGTGGTTGGCTCCTCTGGCTGGTGGCTAAAGACTTCGGGTCAGAATGTTATTGTCTCTGTGGTCGGTCATCATCCATTTGTGTGTTCAGTCTCTCCTGGGGATAAAGGTCCTTTTTCTGTTCCCATGTGGGGAAACAGAAGCAGCAAGAGATCCAGTAACTGCTCTGAGGCCACTCAGCCAGCAAAGGGCAGAATCAGGATTTGAATACAAGCAGCCTCACTCCAGAGCCAGTTCTTTCAACTGATTCCACTAAACATAATCTTGAAACCATGGGAGATGGGGCACAAAAAAAGATATCTGATAGAGATTCATCAAATCAACACATTTCAGGAGTTCCCTTCAAGGCTTCGAAGACCTTTAATTAAGCTTTGTTGTAACCAGCTCCCACTTTTCCCTCTACCTCCAAAAGCCAGCAATCAGGTTTCCTACATCTAGAATTTGGAACAAGGAATTGTGACCCTCACACTCCCAATCCAAAGCCACTCATCGCAGGGGCAGTCCAGGGACAATTCTGGTTTATCACTGCCATCAAAAGGCTAAATACCAGGTCTCTCTGTCACCTGTCCACAGGCCCTGCCAATCTGCCTCCTGACGCCCTATCTTTTTGTTATTATGACTTCCATTTATCTCCCAGAGTGCTGTGGGTTTCTCTGTTCCTGTCTCTCCCTGATAAGCATTCTGCTAAATGAAATACAATGAGGCTATTGGTGCAAATTACCGAGTAGATAATGTTGCCTGACATTGGGGTCAGTGGTGTTGTTAGCAATGGGAAGGTAGTTACAGTTAAACAAAAGATTGTTCAAATGAGGAAGCCTGCAAGTTGCAGGTTGGTCACAGAGGGTAAAATTATAAATATGCTAATATGTCTTGCTATCATAATATGACTTTGTTGTTAATAAAATATTGAAAAAATATAATTACATTTAAATATGGTTAGACACAGTGTAGTTGAAATTCTTATCTGATATTTGACCATATTTTAAACTTTTATTCTGATAGCCATAGTTTAGGAAAAAAAAATCTACCCAAGGATGGCCATTACTACTTTTTAGAGAAAAAAAAAAAGGCTCCTTTTTTATATGAGATATTTAGGAAAAAACTTTTTAATTCAACTCATGATGAAAATTCTTCTAAGGTCAGCATGAGCTTTCCCTGTTTGATTTTTCTTTTTGTACTTGATTTTGACTGTAAAAATGTACATCCAATTTACAAAGAGGAGGAAAGTCCCTAATTAAGGCATTTATATATAGGCAGCCACAATATAACTTACAAACTAACTTGTGTTGGTTGAAAATGGTTATTATTATTAAAATAAAATCACTTTTGTGGGTTTTTTGTTGTTTTTTTGTTTTGTTTTGTTTTGTTTTGTTGCTTAATGTCTACAATTCACAGATGCAATCCATTACATATCTTTTTATTTTTTTAAATGTACTTTAATTGATTTCAGAGAGGAAGAAAGAGGGAGAGAGAAATAGAAACATCAGTGATGACAGGAATCACTGATCGGCTGCCTTCTACATGCCCCACACTGGGGATGGAGCCCACAACCTAGGCATACGCCTGACCAGAAGTCAAACTGTGACCTCCTGGTTCATAGGTTGACGTTCAACCACGGAACAATGCCGGCTGAGCTATTTTTTTAAAGAGGCTTAGAATTAAAATCCTCGGAGGATCTTAGTGGTCTATTGTTTCTTAGTGGGGCACCAGGCAAAGGAAAGAGTCACATGTATCAGTAGTTCACATTACAGGCATAGAGCCTGTAGACAGCCATCCCTTCAGAAGAAATTACTTCCTCTCAGGCTGTCAAGAAAATTTAACAAAGGGCCAGTGTGATATGCAAAGATTACAACTTCCAAATATTTATAATTAAAGAAGGAGACAGGGATTATCACACTTGGAAAAACCAACCACCACCTATGACCCAGTGCTAAGTTTTATGACCATGGTGTGATAAGTCATGTGAGTTCACAAGAGTGGGATCTGAGTGGACACCTGAATACCTGATCTGAAGAACAGGTGCACTCTGGACAGACATGAAATAGGCATTGTGGTTAAGGAAATGATAGGAATAACAGCAGCAATAGCCACTGTGTATCAGGCACCTGTTACGTGGTAAGTTCTGTGCTTACACATGTCAACTGATTTAATTCTCACAGTCATTTCTCGTCTCCCTTTCAGGTGGGGTATTAGCTAACTTGCTGGTTGTCTAGCAGTGATGCCAGAGTAGGGGTTGGAACCATTGTCAGTCTGACTCCAATACCCATCCTAAAATGGGTGTGGCTTATACACACAACAACAACAACAAAAAAAAGCAGGGGGGGGGGCGGAAGTAGCTATGGGAAATGATTTGAGACATAAACCGAACGTTTACTGATTTATAAATGTGTCTTCTCCTGGTGTCCAAATGACCCAATACAATACCCATTCAGAAACACTTAGTGTTCTGTCACTACGATCTGTTGTAATGTTTATTTCTTCATCTAGTTGGAATTAACTGCCTAATTAGAGAAATCCAAGTAGTATAATGTTGATTCAACCAAAATATCTCTGTTAACATGTTTGCCAATGAAAGATCCTGGGGAAGACTGATCCCAATCATCTTGCTAGAAGGAGCCCTATCCAGATACCTTTACCTGGGCAGGTGAGACAATTTCCCTGATGCTCTGAGTGTGAGATAGTAATGGCACTCCTGCCCACTTCTAGAAATGCCTTTGACTAACAAAGCTACGTCTTCAGGGGTGGCCACAGACAGGGAGGTCTCATTAGAAGAGAAAGTAACAGCCCCCCTCTTCCCAAGATATCTGCAGTTCCTAACATTCCAGGGCCTCTCCTTGTGGCTAAGGTCAGAGCTGAACCCCTCCTCAGACACTCTTCCCCGCCGCCATTGTGCCTAGATTCGATGGAGGTTTTCCCCATGGGCAGCCCCCCTAACACTGTGCACGATACCCCTGTCTTGAGTTCTAGGACCCCACACCCCAGAGAGGAGCTCACATGCTCAGAGTTGTCCTGGCACCAGGACAAAGCTCAGGCTTCATAGAAGTAGATCAAGGGTTCTCACTACTAGTAAATCTCTACTGTCATTATTAACTTGACCTGAGCCCTGGGGTCCTAGACAACAGCCGCAGTTAAAAGCCCCCACCCTATAAGATTTGTGGATAACTTCGTCTGTACCTGAGACTGAGGGGATATCCTCCCCAGACCTCACTCTTTGCCCCATCAATGAATGATCAGCAGAGCTGCTCAGCCCATGGATCAATCTGGACAAAATGCCCAACAACTTGACTTGACCAAATCTCATCCAGGCTTCTCTCCCCTGGACCTTGATTTTGACCCTGACCTTTGAGCTTGAGCTACATCAAAACTTAGAATAATGCTCCCAAAAGCCCATCTGAGAATCACCTGACCTCAGAGGAAAGCCTTGGCTGCTCCCCATGTGACGACACCCTCGTTGGTGCCAACACCACATACTTGCTGGCCATACACCCTCCTCCTTGTAATAGAAAATTCTGCTCTGCCTGGTCTTTGAAATCCTCATAGATGCTGAGGTCAGACCCTGCTCTTGATTGTAATACCCCTACCCTACCTTCATTGTAATAGTCTTTTCAAATAAAGTTGCTTTTTGCCTGGGTCCTGGTTCATTTTTTATTTGACAGTAACTCCTTTTAAAGTCAAACATAAGGAAAAAGGATAGGGCCCCATACAGTGTCTGCACTCATTTTGGGATTAGTCAGACAGCTGAAATCCTCTTAGGATTCCTGCCTGCCTTGTACACCATCAGAAAACGTATATCATCTCTAAGGTTCAGCAAACGCTTGCCACACAGTGCACGTCTCCACCTCCTTCCCAGAAATCTTCCTTGAGAGCTGGTGACCTTAATTAAGAAAGACTTACACTGTATACCAAAATTGGTTTCTATGAATGTGTAAACATTAATCTTAGTCTATTTTTGAGCTACATGGCGTGAAGTGCCACAGCTATCTTGGAATGTAGATGCCAATACTCGAAAGCAGATTTTAAGACTCTCCTTCATGGCCTCTTCGTGCAAAACCAGACAGAGCTACCTCTGCCCCTCTCAGTGGATTGAGCACAGTAGGACTGACGGTGGTAGTTATTGATAGATTGATGATCTGGATTGTCCTGATCTTTCTTCTCTGGATAGACTATACGTTATCAATGTCACTTTCTTAAAACATTCAAACCTCACAGTAGTGGCTCATATTAAACTTATTGTCAACTAAAACTCCCACTCTTGTGTGTGGATGTTTGGTTCCAGGAAGTCTCTCTAAACCTGGGCTTCAGCAATTGACTTTTTGCTGTTTTCTCAATGTGAGTCCTGAGAAAAAAAGCCCTGTTACATTTCCTTTCCTCAGTCTTGGTCCAGTATTATAACCTGTCAGAATTCCCGAGGTTGGGAAGAAAGAAAGATTACAGCACAAAAAAATAAGGTGAGGGCTATAAAGAAATCCAGATGAAATACTGCAAAATGAAGAGGTCCCCAAATAAATGTGGGGAAAGCATTATTTTCAGGGACAAGGTCAAGAGTAAAAGTCACATAAAACTAAACAATTGCTGGGGTAAGTTGGGTGGGGGGACGGAGATACATTCCCCTTGGGTTTGTCCAGTTGTAAGATGGCAACATGTCACTGAAATACTCATTGTCAAAGGCGAAATATCACTCACCAGAACCATTCATTGTACAAAGCAGAATCTCTCTTGGCAAAGCCATTTGTCTCTTTCATGCCTCCAATATGGATTTTTCAGTCGCTTTATATATGCCAGTCAAGTAGAAGGGAACATAAAAATAAACTGATCTTAACTGTGTTCTCTGTCCCCTATTAGACACTAAAACTGAGTTATATTTCCACATATTCCCAGCTGGCCAATATTCACTTTCAAGCCTTTTATTTATGAGATGCATCTAGGAAAAGAGTACAAAATACATAAAAGTCTTAAGCAGAAGTAAATAGACTAAAAATTATTAGATTTGCATCATCATTATTACTAGAAGTTTTTATGTTTCTATTTTAAATTCTCACAGAAGTTGAGGGGATATTTTAAAATATATTTGTATTGATTTTTGAGAGGAAGGGAGAGGGAGAGAGAGATACAAACATCAATGATGAGAGAGAATTATTGATCGGCTGCCTCCTGCATGCCCCACAGTGAGGATCGAGCCCACAACTCGGGCATGTGCCCTTGACCAGAATCAAACCCGGAACCCTTCAGTCTGCAGGCCAATGCTCTATCCACTGAGCAAAACCAGCTAGGGCAAGGGGATTTTTTATTTAATGATTGTTCCTGTCCAATAATGTAACAGCAAAAAACAAACAAACAAAAAAATCACTCCAATGCGTGAATAGAGTTTTTCTTCCAGGCACAATTTGGATAAGCTTGAAGCCATCACTGCACTAAATGCATGTACACAGGCCACCCTTTTGTATCTGCAGAAACAGCCCGACACTCAGGAACTATAATCTGAAAAGGGGTCTTGGGTTTACTTTCCTGCACTGTCATTTTCTTTTCTTATTTGTTTACTCAGTTCATATTTTTAAGTACAGCTTTAATTTATGGTTCCATATCATCCCCCAAAAGGGGAAAGTTAAGAAGCAGGTGAATTCTGGTATTCTCTTGTTGTATTTCCATCTGTGATAGGAACAGAGCCCTCCTGTGAAATACTGGGATGGAAGACTATCACACACAAGTCCTGGCAGGTAAGTATACACAATAATTCCATCCCTGATGATAAGTCAAATGTCAATGCAATTAGTGCAGCCAGCTTCTAAACACTGTGTCCAAAATGTCCTGATTTATGGGCAGAAAGTGCATGTTTATTGAGTGCTTAGCTCTAAGTTCTACAAATTTGCAAGCCAGTGATTGGACAAATACCAATGACTACTTTCTAAAACCTGTCGAGTTATTAAGTACATTGCAAGGATCAATGTTGTTTTGGCATTAATATACTTGAATAAAACAAGAATTTTTAGTAGAAATCACATTAAATACTCCCTAGTTTCCTTCTTCTGAATCATTAAACAGAAATGTGTTAAAGTTCATCTACCTGGCAGAGGTTGCTCTATTTAGAATTATCAGAACTGGCTCCAGTTCAATTTGCACATGAAAATACTAAGATCTAGAGATAAGAAGGGTTTTATCTAGAAGAAATGAGTAGCCTCATGTGCTACTTTTCAAAGCACTTCTGTGTTTGACACAAAACTTATCTGAAGTAACTTCCTGCTCATTCCCTTGATGCAAGGCCTAGAAACTCTGCTTTTACTTTTGGCAATTAGAACTTTATATTCCTAACTTAGAGTCCTTGCACATTTGATAGATGCTATCTTTGGTTAGGAGGGTGTTTTAACTACAACAAATATCTGTCATCCGATTTTGATTGTCATCCTCGGGCATCTCTCCCAGAGCTGTGAGCTTTGTTAGTGAGATTAGCTTCCTAAAAAGTAAAGAATCACTCTGGGTCCAGGGTTTACGAGAAGGCATGTTGCCTTGAGGGGGACACCAAGAACTCTCAAATGAGACAGCAGAACTCAAGAGCAGTGGTCCTATTTAGCATCCTGTTTCCAGGTCTAACCCTTAAGATTAAGTTAACATCTCTCAGAGACTAAGGGTCTTTATCTATAAAATGAAAGCTTGGGACATGTTCCCTTAAATGTCCCGCACAGTCCTAACACTCTACACACTTAACCTGAGAAATGACTTCACTCTTAGCTTCAACACAGCCATGGATTTGCCCCAAGAAGGAGCAGGTGGGAGACAGACATAGCCTGGCACCACTTCTCACCTAGGATATGAAGCGATCCTGTAACAATATGGCATATGGGTGAAGCCAAACGATTAATAAGGCTTAGGAAAGATAATGGAGAGCTATGATGTGGGCAATAAATGGAATAACTGCAAAAATCTAGTTCATCTAAATCCATCCATATCTTTTTATTAAAAACTAGTGACTCAGTGCATGAATTCATGCACATTGAAAATAAATTAATTAGAAAATAGCCAGCAGGGTGGGACTGGGCAAGATGGGCAGACAAGCTCTGGAGCCAACTTCCCTCTCTGGCCTGCCACACCTGGGGAGGTGCTGTGGCTTGAAGGGCATCTGTGGAGTGAGCGGGGTCCCTCTTGCCAAAACTGGCTCTCCAACATCCCCTGAGGGGTCCTGGAGTGAGGGAGAGCACTCTGCAAAGCTGCTGTGGTACAGGATGTGGACTGCAAATGCAAGTGTGCAGTAAACCAGATGCAGGCCGACAGTGCCCCAGCAACAACATAACCCATGGCCAAAGGTTGAATCGTGCAGCCCTGAGAGGAATTGGGCTCCCTATTCTCTGGTTTCCGGGTGCATCACCTGAGAACCACCACTGCCAAGTCACTGCAGCTTGGGAGCTCCTGTGTTGAGCATCTGCCCCTTGGTGGTCAGTGCACATCATAGAAACCAGTTGGACAGACACTTAGCATATTAGCCTTTTATATATATAGATATCTATTTTTCCCATGTTCTTGCTGAATGAAGACAGGTAATTAGGTAGCAAATTAGATAGTGGAACTTATAGGCAACCACTCACTACACAGAATATACTGGTCTACACAGTCAGAAGGAAATTAAACCCAGCAAAATACAGTCTAACTTGATAACATGAGCATATAAGCATAGAATATATCTGATTTAAGCTATCTTAATGAAGAAACAGGAAGATGAATTATATCTATGGGGAATGAATGCATTGGTGGCATAAAAACCTAACTTATCCTATATAATAAAGAGGTGATATGCAAATTGACTGTCATACCCTTGCACAAGATGGCCGCCCCTATGTGGGCACAAGATGGCCACCCCCATGTGGTCAAAAGAGGGCTGCCCCCATGTGGTCGGTAGGGGAGCAGTTAGGTGTTGATAAAGCTGGCAGGGAAGTGGTTAGGGCAGCCATGGGCAAACTACGGCCCACGGGCCAGATCCGGCCCGTTTGAAATGAATAAAACTAAAAAAAAAAAAAAAAGACCGTACCCTTTTATGTAATGATGTTTACTTTGAATTTATATTAGTTCACACAAACACTCCATCCATGCTTTTGTTCCAGCCCTCCGGTCCAGTTTAAGAACCCATTGTGGCCCTCGAGTCAAAAAGTTTGCCCACCCCTGGGTTAGGGGGTGATCAGGCTGGCAGGCAGAAGCGATTAGGGGCAATCAGGCAGGCAGGCAGGTGAGAAGTTGGGAGCCAGCAGTCCTGGATTGTAAGAGGTATATCCTTGTGGGATTGGGCCTAAACTGGCAGTCGGACATCCCTCAAGGGGTCCCAGATTGGAGAGGGTGCAGACGGGGCTGAGGGACATCTTCCCCCCTGCTCCATGCACAAATTTTGTGTGTTGGGCCTCTAGTTTATTATATTAATACCAAAAAAAACATATTTTGAAACATCTCATTTCCACCCATAAGAACTATCCAAATTAACCAAAATGTAGCTTGAGTAGGTATATGTGAGCACAGCCTTCAGTGACTGCCCCAGAGGGAGTTTCACCCTCAGTACTGGGGTGGGCTAGGAGCAAGAATGAGTTCCTGTTTCAATTGTAAGTCATGAGAAGCTAAAAAAATTACATTGGTTCTTTCCTTGGTTTTATAATGGGCATTATAATATCTACCTTTATTGCTTCTCAATCTTGTTATAGTCTTTGATACCTTAAGTATTTATAACATCGAGGTAAAAATCCAACTGCAGACAGCAACTGATCCTCTAGGTATTTGTCTATACCAGGGGTGGGGAACATCCAGCCTGCAGGCTATATAATGCCAGTGAAATCATTTGGTCTGGCCCTGCCAAGGTACCTGCAGGTAGGACTCCAAATTCAATAAATCTAGGAGCTTTTTTCATAGCAACATAAATTTATATTAAGTGAATGATGTTATTTCTGCCAAATGGCCTTTGGCAGAAAAAAGGTTCCTCACCCCTGGCTCTAGAAAGTCTCCCTGTAGATTCTCCCAACCCACCCCTCATTCCCTGTGTCCTGGACTACTTCCTGTGTCCTAAAGAACAGATGTTTTTAATACTGATAAAGCCTAATTCATTAATGTTTTTGTCTCTATAGTTTGGCCTTTTTGTTTTGGTTTGCTTTAGCTTTTTCTGTCCTACCTAATCAGTTTTTGTTAACCTATATTTATAAATCTTTCTCTCAGAAGTTTATTGTTTTCTATAAACTTCGTCTATGTTGATTTTTTATGCGTGCAAGGTTTGGGCCAAGGTTCACTTTGTGCACCTGGATTTCCAACTGTTTTGGAATCATTTGTCTAAAAGATTACCCTTTCTGCATGCAATCATTTTGGCATCACTGTTGAGAATCAACTGCACATGCATGTTTGGGTCAATTTCTGGACTCTTCATGCTATTCCCCTGATCCATACGCCTATCCTCGATTCAGAACCACTCTGTCTTAATTACTATATTAGTTTTATTAGAAAACTTGAAATCTGATCATCTGGAATATCCAACATTTTTCTTCTTTTCCAAATTGTTTTGGCTATTCTTGGTCATTTATAAATTTCCAAAACAAAAGATCCTTCTAGGATTTTGACTGATTGTGTTATTCTATAGATCAATTGGGGGGGGGGGGGGATTGATGTAACAATATCAAGTCTTTCAATGTATGAGTGTAGTATGTCTTTCCATTTGTTCAGGCCATCTTTAATTTGTCTCATCAAAGTTTTGTATTTTTCAGTATACAAAAGTTGCTCTATTTAACATTACTTCACAACTTTAGCAAATGGTATTTTTTTTTCTGTTTAAAAGTGCTCATAGCTAGCATTGATTTTTTAACATTGACTTCTCTCTGCAATCTTGCTAGACTCACTTAATAGTTATAGTAGTTTTCTTATAGTTGCCTACACAGTATAGCATGTGATGTGTAAATGTAAGTATAGTTTTATTTATTATTTCAAACATGTTAGACTTTATTTTATTTTCTTGCTTTATTATACTGGTATGAGTTTCTATGTCAACTTTCCCAGGTAACAGTGCCCAGCTATTCAATTAAACATTCAGCTAGATATTGTTATGAAGGTTTTTTATAGGTGTAGTTAGCACTTAAGATGACTTTAAAGAGATTGACCTCAATAATATGGGTAGCCTTTAACTAATCAGTTGAAAGTTATAAGAACAGCACTGAGATTTCCTGGAAAATAAAACAAACAACATCTCAGATACAGACCACATTACAGTGGTTACCAGAGGGAAAAGGGGATGAGGGGGGAGTAGTAAAGGGGGCCAAATATATGGTGATGGAAGGAGATTTGACTCTGGGTGCTAAACACACAATACAATATCCAAAAGTTATATTATAGAATTGCACACTTAAATATATATTTTTTATTAATCAATGTCATCCCAATAAATTTAATTAAAAATTAAAAATAAATAAATGCCAACAAACAAAAAATGACAGCATTAAATCCTTCCCTAGAGTTTCCATTGCTGGCCTGACCTACAGATTTCAGTGTTGCTCAGCCTACTGCATATCATGTAGCCTGTTCCTGCAAATGCACTGATAGAATTGGCTAGAACCTCCTATACTGTGCTAACTACAAGTTCTCATATTCTAAAGAAGTCTGTCCTTCAACATTACGGAATAATGGGATAACATTTGGGTGCTGATTTGGCCAAGGATACTGCCTAAGAGACAGGTCTTAATATTGAAATAATCAGGATCTTTCAATAGGCTTCACGCTCTGCACTTTGAAGTGACAGAAGGACCCTCATGCCAGCTGGCCTCTCCCACATAACAAGGGATGAAGATTCCTTGAATGTGCATAAGAGAGTGAAGAGGGCTGCTCTTTAATGTATTGTTAGGGACAAGAAGAAAAAGATTAATTACCTTAGGTCCCATTGTAGTGGAGGGACTGAGAGAAATGCAGGTATTTCTTCTCTGATAAGAAATAATATTTGTTGCCCTGATTGGAATTGGTGAAGTGTCATGCCATACACCAAGAGGTCACCAGTTCCATTCCAGATCAGGGCACATGCCTGGGTTGTGAGCTCTCTCTCCATCTCCCTTCTCTCTCAAAAATCAACATTTTTAAAAAGAAATAGTATTTGTTTTAAATAAATAAAATCCACTCAATAATTATTCATTAAAGTGTATTAAAAAGGTTAGTGACATACCAAAAATAAATAGGCCGGAGACTGTCTGTGAGAACGCTCTGTCTGGGCAGAGCTAGACATACAATCAGATACATAGTCAGTGATGGAGCTATTTACATAAAGGTAAGTTATATTACAAAGTCAGGCACACGCTTTCCTCCAGTTAGAATTCACATTTCTTTTAGGCTCTGAGTTAGACTTCAATCGTGACAGATTTAAGTGGTAATCTGCTATAGTATGAGATGACATGAAATGTATTTATTAACATTTCAAATTACACCATTTTCAATGAGAAAGGTACCTAATTTTGAGCTAAAACAGCATGCTACAGTCATATATTTCTTGCTGAATAATAATCATTCAGAGAAACAGGATTCTTATTTATAGCAGCATCTAAGATAGGAGGGCCATGTACCAAAAAAAAATGATGTTAAATAGACAAAAATTTGCCATCCTGATTATTAACATGCTGCACTTCTGGCTTAAAATGCTAAAAAATCCGATGATAGTTGTGCATTTAGTAATTGTGCCAGCTCAATAAAAAAAATACAAAATCATTATCTCCTGACATTAATGAAGTCAACTTTTCAAGCACAATTTGAATAGGCAATTGAACAACGGGACTCAAAAATGCATTAAAACCAGGTCAGCTGCTCGGCATTTCCAACAATATGTCCACAATTCCATGAAGGGTAATCTTAAACCATTTTTCAGAACAGCCTGTACATCTTTATCTTAAAATTCCAAATGTTTCAACAATAGACGATTGTTAAGAGCTAGACAATTATTTTCAGCACCAATTGATTAATGACTTAGTCTGTGACACAGGGAGAAACTGTAGAACAAAGGAGTCCATTATAATAATGCACAGGCATTAAACCGTCTTCATTAATAGAATCTTCTGAATTCCGTTTAGCATAAAACCAAGCATGCCATAAAGAAAGTGTAGAGGTGAGAATTTTAAATATATTCTGAAAACTTGCTCAATGAAAAAGAAGATTAAATAATGTTACTGCCCTCTATTAAAATTCTTTCTCTCTCCCACATACACACACAATTAACCAATAAAATTTATCAACTGCATTTTTAACACCACAAGATATTGATAATACTCTTAAATTTATATACTCGCAGTGGTTATATTGGCATTCAGGAGACCAGTATTTTGTGTAATTACAATCTCTTGAATAACAAATGCAACAATAACAATCGTGATTTTGCCTATCTCATTTCAGAAACCTTATGCATTTGGGTAATTTATGTAATCAGAGGCGGGAAGACATGGTTTCAAAAAGCAAGATGGTTTTTCAAATGTTGTTTAGTCAATAAAATTGCAGTTCATGACAGAACTGTTGCAAAAGCTATGGTGATTATCATATCATTTAACTTTTCCCAGAGCCTCATTAGTTCAATAGCTCGGTTCACCATCAAATTTACTTGTCCACAGGCCAGTGGCTTAGCTTTTCTCACAGTGACTATAAGGACCAAATTTCTGGGAAGCCAAGCGGAGCAGCTTCAGTGCTCTTTGTACCTAACATTTGGGGGACTCCCTGGGGCTGGACCCTTTCCCTGGCTCCATTCTGTTTTCACATAGGGGCCATATTATAGGTGAAGACACTGAGGATCAGAGAACTTAACAAAGTTGTCCCAGGCCAGGGCTTTTTATGTGGCTGCTTGAAAGCTTGAAAGTCTCTATGTGGCTCATATATGTAACTTGTTAGTTTCCTATTAAGTGGCACTGGTCCAGGCGATGGCAATTTTGAGTTTCCCTATCATCATTGTATTCATTTGGGTCATGTGTCATTGCTTCAAGTGATTTCATCTTAGTTGCAACTAAGACCTTCTGGGGAGCGTGGCAGGTCCTCAAAAATTCTATTTCCTGTACCAGCTGCAGCCAAGAGCATGAGTGGCAGACGGCAGGAGTTATGGACTGTCTCCTCGGAGGGTAGCACTGAGGTCAGAGGACAGGCTTTCTTGGCAGCGTCTCTGTTCTCTCCACCTCGTCAGACTGACTCTCAAGAAGGCACTGAGTCTTTCAGTTCATTTATGTCACCTCCAAAAGGCACAACAGTATTCCCTACAATGAGTCAATTAGAGATGCACTCAGCTGCGAGAAACAATACTTACATGGGTAAAATATATTGAAATTTTATATAGATGAGAAATGAAAACTATTGTTATAGGAGATCTGCACTGCTCAGGGTGCTGGCACTTCACTGAGTCATGGGAACCTGTCTTTTTACATCTTTCTGCCCCACTGTGCTTATTGCTGGCTCTTTGTCCTTCTGCTAATATCATCTTAGGGCTGTCAGATTCCTCAGGCTGAAGCAAGGAAGCTGGGGTACCGGCAGTGTGGCAATCTATCCTTTTGTCCCTTTTCTTAGGAAGCAAAATCCCCTTCCCGGAACCCCTCTCTCCATCCCCCAACAGAATTTGGACAAAATTGGGATAGGGAACCTCATTTTATTTCCTAGGAGGCTCTCCTGTTCTCATAGGAACTCCTTCAGGGGGCAGGGGTGGCTGTGGACCCGTGTGCCCCAGAAAGCATTTAAAACTGTCTGGTGCTGACTGAAAAGCCATCTGACGATGCCACAGATTTCATAGGTGGGCAGGAGTTTTGAGAGAGTTTGGACAAGGAATTTTTGGATGTCTGTCCAGCCACAACATATAAGTAAACACCTCTGTATTACTGAAGGCCTGTGTAGGCAATTATACTGGAGACACCCTACACTGAGATATCTCTGAGGTTGTCCGTGAGGTACAGGGTTGTGGGTGGACAGAAAATAGAGGGGGCTGGGCTCATTTATAAGGAGAGTTTGAGGAGAAAAGGACAAAGAGAAAATGCATCCTTAGCACCAGCTCAGGCTATGGAGCCTGCACTTAGAAAGCACAATGTAACTTTGAAATTCCCTTCACTTGTCCAGACTCAAAACAGTTCATGAAGCTTCCACCAGCAGCACACACAAAGCCATGTGCTGCTCTGGAGCCAGCGTCCCATCTGCCTGTCCAAGGGGCTCCACGTCAGAGTGTGAACAGGAGCCACAAGGCTTTTGTACTTTCAAGTGAAGTTAAGTTAGCTCATCACAGACCCGGAAGAGGTCATGTGCACAGAAAGGCAGTCTCTGAGCATAGAGTGTGACACAGGAAAACCAGGGCCAATTGCAGGGGACTCTGAGGTCAGCCAGTGAGACTCAAACTTTACATAAAGAATTGGCAGTTTTAGGGTTTTGTGACAGCACACATGCATTGATTTACTGGACGTGTACAAACATTTACAGCTTATTCTGTTGTCGAACAAAAGCAAACCAATGCAAGAGCAACCAAAGAATCTTGGCAAGGCAGAAAATTGAACTTCTGAAAGTAACTCCATAAGTAAAGGGTGCACACATGTGTACGTGTGTATATATATATTTTTTCAGATATGTATACATATATATTTTCAGATATTTATACATATATATATATATATATATATATATATATATATATACATATAGATATGAAGCAATTTCTAAATAAGTCAGGTCTGTGGATGGTTTTAAAGTCCTCAGGTTTTGAGAGGTAACATTGCTGCAATATCTGTTTTCCCATCGTATTCTGAGCCACTTTTTACATATTTCAATCTTTTGGACATCAACTTCTAGTCAAGCTCACCTGCTCTGACCTTGAGGTTAATGTTACAGAATGCAATTAATTCATAAGGTTTTCTGATGGGCACAAAGCTGCCTTTGTTGGTCTGTTTAAAATGACACTTGGGTCTTAGTACTCTAGGCCAGAGGAACTAAGACTCCCAAGCAGGCCTGACAAGGAGAAGCCATTTACTCTCCTTTGTGAAATACAGGAAACAATTTTCAATGAAAATATGCAGGGTGAAAAGTGGGGGTGGAGGAGGGGCGAGGGTGGAGGAGAGCAGGGAAGTGAGGCAAATATATCAGGTTTCAGATGAAAAGTTACATGCATCTTAACCCCTGGCAGCCAGCAAAGCCCTGAGTGAAGGGTTTTTTTTATTATTATAATTACTAGAGGCCCAGTGCACGAAATTCGTGCACAGGCTGTGTGTGTGTCCCTCAGCCCAGCCTGCACTGTCTCCAATCTGGGACCCCTCAAGGGATATCTGACTGCCCGTTTAGTTCCGATACTACCAGACATCCTTCTCACAATCCAGGACTGCTGGCTCCCAACCACTCACCTGCCTGCCTGCCTGATTGCCCCTAACTGCTTCTGCCTACCAGCCTGATCACCCCCTAACCACTCCCCTGCCAGCCTGATTGACACCTAACTGCTCCTCTGCCAGCCTGATTGCCCCAACTGCTCTCCCTTACCTGCCTGGTCGCCCCTAACTGTCCTCCCTGTAGGCATGGTCATCCCTAACTATGCTCCCCTGCAGGTCTGGTCGCCCCCAACTGCCCTCCCTTTCAGGCCTGGTCTCTCCCAACTGCCCTCCCCTACTGGCCATCTTGTGTCCACATGGGGGTGGCCATCTTGTGTGTTGGAGTGATAGTCAATTTACATATTACCCCTTTACTATATAGGATTGTTTAAAGTATTACAAATAGTAATACATATGTCTCCTTTTTTCCCCATTTACTTTCCTCGGCCCTCCTACCCCAACCCTCCCCACATATGCCCTTATCCCCCTACTGTCTGTCCATTGGTTATGCTCATATGCATGCATATAAGTCCTTTGGTTGATCTCTTAAATCCTCCCCCAACCCTCCATTGCCTTCCTGCTGAAGTTTGACAGTCTGTTTGATGCTTCTTTGTCTCTGTATCTATTTTTGTTCATTGGTTTATGATGTTCTTAATATTCCACAAATGAGTGAGATCATGTGATATTTATCTTTCTCTGACTGGCTTATTTCATATAGCATAATGTTCTCCAGTTCCATCCATGCTGTTGCAAATGGTAAGAATTCCTTCTTTTTTACAGCAGCATAGTATTCCATTGTGTAGATGTACCAAAATGTTTTAATCCACTCATCTGCTAATGGCACTTAGGCTGTTTCCAAATCTTAGCTATGGTAGATTGTGCTGCTATGAACATAGGGGTTCATATATCCTTTCTGATTGGTGTTTCTAGTTTCTTGGGATATATTCCTAGAAGTGGGATCACTGGGTCAAATGGGAGTTTCATCTTTACTTTTTTTGAGGAAACTCCATACTGTTCTCCACAGTGGCTGCACTAGTCTGCATTCCCATCAGCAGTGCACAAGTTTTCCTTTTTCTCCACATCCTCGCCAGCACTTGTCGTTTGTTTATTTGTTGATGATAGCCATTCTGACAGGTGTGAGATCGTACCTCATTGTTGTTTTGATTTGCATCTCTCGAATGATTAGCGACTTTGAGCATGTTTTCATATGTCTCTCAGCTTTCTGTATGTCCTCTTTCAAAAGTTTCTATTTATGTCCTTTACCCATTTTTTTATTGGATTTTGTTTATCTTCCTTTTGTTAAGTTGTATCAGTTCCCTATAAATTTTGGACATTAAACCTATATCGGAGATAACATTGGCAAATTTGTTCTCCCATGCAGTGGGCTTTCTTGTTGTTTTGTTGATGGTTTATTTTGCTGTGCAAAAGCTTTTTATTTTGATGTAGTCCCATTTGTTTATTTTCTCTTTAGTTTCCATTGTCCTAGGAGCAGTATCAGTGAAGAGATTGCTTCGGCATATGTCTGAGATTTTGCTGCCTGTGGATTCTTCTAGTATTTTTATGGTTTCCCATCTTATGTTTAAGTCCAGTATCCATTTTGAGTTCATTTTTGTGTATGGTGTAAGTTGGTGGTCTAGTTTCATTTTTTTGCATGTATCTGTCCAATTTTCCCAACACCATTTATTGAAGAGATTGGCTTGACTCCATTTTATGCTCTTTCCTCCTTTGTCAAATATTAATTGAACATACTGGCTTGGGTTGATTTCTGGGTTCTCTGTTCTGTTCCACTGGTCTATATGTCTGTTCTTGTGCCTGTACCAGGCAGTTTTGAGAACAATGGCTTTGTAGTATAGTTTGATGTCTGGTATTGTGATCCCTCAAACTTTGTTCTTCTTTCTCAGGATTGCTGCAGCTATTCAGGGTCTTTTTTTATTCCAGATGAATTTTTGGAGAGTTTCTTCTAAGTCAGTGATGGCGAACCTATGACATGCGTGTCAGAGGTGACATGCGAACTCATTTTTTTGGTTGATTTTTCTTTGTTAAATGGCATTTAAATATATAAAATAAATATCAAAAATATAAGTCTTTGTTTTAGTATGGTTGCAAATATCAAAAAATTTCTATATGACATGACACCAGAGTTAAGTTAGGGTTTTTCAAAGTGCTGACACGCCGAGCTCAAAAGGTTTGCCATCACTTTTCTAGGTCTTTGAAGTATGCTGTTGGTATTTTAATGTGAATTGCCTTGAATCTATAGATTGCTTTGGGTAGCATGGACATTTTAATGATGTTGTTTCTACCAATCCATGAACATGGCATATTCTTCCATTTGTTTATGTCTTCCTCTATCACTTTTTTCAGGGTCCTGTAATTTTCTGAGTATAGGTCCTTTACCTCCTTAGTTAAATTTATTCCTAGGTATCTTAAAATTTTTTGGTGCAATGGTAAATGGGTTGTTGTTTTTTTTTTTTTAGTTTCTCTTTCTGTGAGTTCATTATTGGTGGAGGATGTTTTTGCAAGTTGTTCTGTCTCTGCTGGCTCATCTCTAAACAAGGACAATGAAGGCCCAAGCCTCCCTCCAGCAAGTGTGTGTTCTATTAGCAACACTACAAAGGCTCTGTTTCTCTCTCCTTGGGGCTTTTCAATAAAACACCTCCTTGTGTGTGGGTTCCATTTGCCTCCCCATCCACTCATTTCAATATTGAACAGAGTTGTCACTTGCTTTAGAGATGTCTCTCAAAATAAGATGTCACCCTGCCCTAGCCGGCTTCGCTCAGTGGATAGAGCAGCAGCCCAAGGGCTGAGGGGTCTCAGGTGCGATTCCGGTCAAGGGCATGCACCTCGGTTGCAGGCTCAATCCCCAAACTTGATCAGAGCACATGCTCACCACCAAGCAATGCTCAAAGGAGGGGAGCTAATTTAGGGAGTTGTGCAGATCGAATAAAGTTGACTCAAGGTAGCTGTGTACTAAAAGTTGGTTGCAAACACTGAATTTGCCAGTACTGAGCCATTGCTCCCAGGGGAAATACAGCCTCAGGTTCCTGTGAGATTCTGGTCACATTCTCACCAACCAATACATTTCTCACTTGGCTCTATGTGTGTTTCCGTTTAAAGGTACTTTTTTCAATATGTACCATTGAGCCATTCACATTGTACTTATTGCCAACAGCACTGTAACTCATGCTTAAACAAAACTTACCAAACACAGTTATTTTCTCCACAAGGCACATCACCACCTTCTCATGCTCAGTACAGCAGACAGCATTTCTGCAAGAGTTGTGAGGTCCTTTAAACAGTGAAATGAGCCCTAGCTGGTTTGGCTCAGTGGCTAGAGCTTTGGCCTGCGGACTGAAGGGTCTCGCGTTCAATTCCAGTCAAGGGCGTGTACCTCGGTTGCAGGATCCTCCCCGGCCCAGGCCCTGGTGTGGGCACATGCAGAAGGCAACCAATCGATGTATTTCTCTCACATCGATATTTCTCTCTGTCTTTCCCTCTCTCTTTTTATTTTAAAAAATTTTTTTAAATATATTTTATTGATTTTTCAGAGAGGAAGGGAGAGGGACAGAGAGTTAGAAATATCGATGAGAGAGAAACATAGACCAGCCGCCTCCTGCACACCTCCCACTGGGGGTGTGCCCTCAACCAAGGTACATGCCTTTAACTGGAATCGAACCCGGGACCCTTCAGTCTGCAGGCTGACGTTCCATCCACTGAGCCAAACCTGCCAGGGCCCCTCTCTCTTTCACTCTCTCTTAAAAAAAAAAATCAATGGAAAAAATGTCCTTGGGTGATGATTAAAATAAATGAATAAATAAATAAATAAACCAACAAAAAGCATAAAAATGCAAAAGGGGCCTCTCTTTACAGTTTGAAACAAGAAGACAGAGCTCTGCCCTGTTGGAGCTCAGCGGGGAAAGTACCCTGGATCTGAGAGCAAGGAAGACCTTGTGGAGAAGAGTCACACAGCTGACATGCGATGTGATTGGGAATCTCTAGGGGTGTTACTGTGCATAACCTAGTCAAAGACGACTAACCTAGGTTTCCTAGCTTGGGCCAAATGTCTGCTCCAGCTCATCATCAACCCTAGGAATCTCCTGTTCAGAGCACAGGAAATCATCAGTTCTAGGAGTTAGGTACCCAAGATATGGAGTTCCCTGGAAAATGGGAAGCAGATAGAAATAAATTCCTTAAAATAAAAGGAGTATCTCAGGGAGAATTTTGAAGTGAATGATCATCTTTGTGTTCAAAATGGCCAACAATTCTTCTCCTGAAATAAAATACAAAATCTTTATCCTTGCCCTGCCGGTGTGGCTCAGTGGTTGAATGTCAACCCATGCTCCAAGCGGTCAGGGCACATGCCTGGGTTGTGGGCTTGATCCCTGGTGAAGGGCATGCAGGAAGCACCTGATAGATGTTCTGTCTCATCAATGTTTCTAACTCTCTAGCTCCCTTTCCTTTCCTCTCTCTCAAGAAAAATTAATAAAAATATGTTTAAAAAATCTTCATCCTTCTATTGAAAACCTTTGATAACTCCTCTCAGCCTCTCTAGCCATATCTCCTCCTATTTCTTATATTCTGTGCAAGCCAGAATGACTTTCCCAGAATCCTGGAAAACAAAAATCATTCCTGGCCCTCTACCTTTCTGCCTGAAATCTCTTTTTAGTCTCCAAACACATAAATCTGCAGCATCAAGTAAAGGCATTTTTCTGTAGAGAGGTTATCATATGCTCAATAAACATTTATTAGATGAATGAAAATACACCTACTACATGAAGAATTCTCAGACTGCTCCAGTCATGTCTGTTCATTTATCATCACTTCTTATTTATATTAAAACTAAGGTTATTGTGGATTATTATTTAGTTAACTTTTCATATGTAGGTTCTCATCATCTTCCACACGAGGTTAAACAGCTTTTGTTGAGTCATCATGATGCTCACATTACCCCCACAAAGCACCTTGTGTGCACCTTACCTGTAGCAGGCCCTTAGGTGTTTCTTGATGGACTATCCTTCTTTCCTTCCCTAATCCAGATTTACATCACTGATAACTCATCCTTGGTAACTGGAAACTCTAAGAAACCTATTCCACCTTTCTAACCTGAAGGGAATTGCCTCTCATTTTCTTATTTTAAAACTTTATTACTATGACTAAGTCTTAGATTCAGCATGTTAATCTTCCATTTCTTTTTACTCAACCAGTCATAATAGTTATTATTATGCTTTCCAGATATATTTTCTAAACAGTATGATGCTACTTCCATTCATTTGTGAGGACTTTTTAAAATGATTTCCTTAGCACATAATAAAACTACTTTTGTATTCTAAAGCCAAATTCTGAGGCACACTGTTTCAGCTCTTTCCGAGGATCTCCATATCTAGGCACCTACCCCCAAAACTGCGGATTTAAAGCCGCCTGTAGAGAAGTCATCTTCACAGGGCGATTTGTCTATGAATCTTGTTCCCCTTTATGACACCCTTGGGAATAGATTTCATCTCAAATATCCTCGCTTCATTTTTTTAACAATCTATTTTTTATAAGATCATTCTAAGGCAAAGCAAAAGTATTTCCTACGATACAGGGGAGGTTTTGTGGACACAGAAAGGGAGAAGACTCATCTCCTTTATCAGCCAGGGACTGGGCTGCTCTGCAGTGCCCCCTGGTGGCTGCTCGGTGCACTGAACTCCATCCTGATCATCCTGGGCGCTTAGGTTGCTGGTGTGTGTGTGTGTACTCGGAGGGGATAGGTGAAAAATAGATTTTAGGATTCGTTACATAAACATGAAAAGCATGATTCTTTAAAAACTGATACCTTCTCTCCATCCCAGAACCCAGTAACAGAAAATAGGCATCTTTGAGGCTTAAGATCAGAGATGATCGTGCACCAAACTGCTTGGTCCGGCAGTAAATTGGGAAGTGAGGGATGTTGGGGAAACACTGGATGTCCGTCTGAGAAAAACTCCCTTGCACTACTCCAAAGAGAGGATAAAGTGCGTTGTAACCATTAGAACACATTCATTCCTAAGAGCAGGTAAAACAGTTAACATGATGCATGCATGCTACGATTAACCTTAAGGTCCAGAGCAATGGAGTTCACTTCTGACACATGAAAACCGGCCCTTTTTGTTTCTGGGTCTTCCTTTCTTTTGTCCTGTTGTTTTCTGGCTGTGTTAGTTTTATTCTCTTGTGTTCCTCTTTCTGCAAACGCTGGCATCTGAGCTCAGACCCAAAGGCTGCAGCCTCCTTTAATCCAGCCGAGCCCTCTCCGTGCACGAGGGTCCTTCTGCAAGGAGCTGAGGTGATTAACTCCCTGCACACTGGCTGGAGGTGAAGAGTATGGTGTCCCGGGAGAAGAAGGGCAGCTAGAGAAGCAAGATCAGAAGAACTCTTGCCTCTTCATTGCCTACTCAGGGCTTCAATAAAATCTGTGTTTCAGAGATAAAAGGTGGATTTATCTCCCTCCTCCATGAATAAGGAGATAATGGGAACTCTGAGTGTCATTGCAGTCTCTGTTCAACCCCCATCCTGACCCAGAAGTCTGCCCTGCTGGCTCTTTTCCAGCCGGGTCTTCCCGTTTCAGGCCGTCCTCTGACAGGATAACCACGCTGACCTGGCAGCTCGCTGCACTCAGCACAAGCAAACATGGCTTGAATTATTGGTCTCCTGCAGCATAATGATTCCATTGTATGACCCCTGTGTTCTGCAAAATACAGTAGAGCTGTAATTGTCCATGCTTCCTAACCCATGAATTACACTTGGCAGAGGTCAGCATTAGCGGGGTGGCCTTTGCCTGGTACTCAGAGAGGGAATATCGCTTCTCTGGCTCGGTTGATGAAATGTTAAATAGCGTCAATGATGGCCATGCATCTGTGACCTGGAAAAGAAAACTATCTTTATGGTGTCTTTGTTTTTAGCAGTATAACAAAGCTGAGATGGATAGTATTCGTTACACACCCTTGGCTAAGGAAGAGATACATGTACAATATCAAAAACTATTTTTTTCTAAGAGCATGATTCCTGGCAACTTAGCTTATGATGCATTTCATGAGACATAGTTGATGCAAGAATCCAAAAAAAACTTTAGTCGTCATTCTTATGTAACTACAGATGAGGGAGAAAGATTGGAAAGTGTATTGATACATGCAAAAATCTCTTTTAATGACATATCTCTAGTCAGACATCTGAATTTCATTTTGAATCTTTATTTTTTCTACAGAACATTTGAATTAATGACTTGTCAGGAAAACAACAGAAAAGTTAGAAAAACCTAAACTTTAATATACCTAAATATGTATAAAGCCCACAGCAACAAATTACAGAAACTAAGTTTTAAAATTTTGAATTAATTTTAAATATGGATAGATTTGAAAGTTCTCTTTCTTATGTTTTTTTTCCTGTTTTTACCAAAAAAACTTTTAAATATAGAGTATGTAAAAGTAAAAACATAACAGAAATGTGAAACAACCCTATTAGATATGCCAGTAATGAAAACTTCTATTTTGAGTTTGGGGAAAGTATTTAAACATAGTTGACATCAAATCCCAAAGGGGTTTCTTTCACAAACCGTAGAAATTGTAATATATAACAGTATTGGTTGGAAGCATTTGGCTTTTATAGAGATGTGGATTTTTTGTTTTTCTTCACTGCCATTTTTAGAAAGCTGCCTAGTCCCCTGGGACATCATGTGGAGAGGTGCTCTGGCTGTCACATCATGAACCTTTCATAAGGAAGAGGCTCAGATGCATTTGAAAGCCAGGGAGAAAGGGGATTCAAATGACCTGCTCAGTAGCCAAAGCAATTCTCTTAACCATTTATGTCCCAAGGGTAAGCTTGATGACACCATCTGTCCTTGGGGTTTCTCTTAATAGATAATTAAAATAACTACAGTGTTTTTCTCTCTTATGTCAATAATAAGCATATGTCTTCCCCCTTTATACATACACACACACACACACACACACACACACACACACACACACACACACTTTACAATCTGGTGCTAAAGAGAAGTGTGCCCTGAAGGACTTCCTAGCACATGTCTTGCTCTACTTTCTTCTCTGGACATCTGATACCTTCCTGAACACCTCTTTCACTTAACACGTTCTACTAAAATCATTGTTTTGTCTTCACTACTAAACATGCGTTAGATCAGCGGTTCTCAACCTGTGGGTCGCGGCCCCTTTGGGGGTCGAACGACCCTTTCACAGGGGTCACCTAAGACCATCGGAAAACGCATATATAATTACATATTGTTTTTGTAATTAATCACTATGCTTTAATTATGTTCAATTTGTAACAATGAAATTGGGGGTCACCACAACATGAGGAACTGTATTAAAGGGTCGTGGCATTAGGAAGGTTGAGAACCACTGCGTTAGAGGCAAATACCATAGTTAAGTCAGTTTTGTATCATACCACCATTAAGTCAAGTTTAAGAGAGCATGCAATGATGAAGAGGGTCTCCAGCACTTAAGGTTTCTGAATGCACAACTGTTGAATAAATGAATGACTCCCATGGGAAGAGAACCCCCTCTCCCCCCATATTCATACTTTGTGATACAGCTGCTGTTTCCACGGATGTCTGAGTGGATCATTTCTGCGAGCTCTTGTGTTCACTCTAGAATTAGACACCAATTGAGCGTGATGAATCCTAAAAAGATTAATTGGTCACAATGCTTTGGTAATAGTCACTCTGGTTCATTCTAATTCTATTTAATTGAGGTAAGAGATTATCTTTATTTTGAGTTTCCAGCTAGTTGAAACTGAGAATGATTCTAGAATGACTAGTCAACTGGCTCAGTATGCTAAAACTTCCAGTATACTTGTCTTTCCAGTTTGATAAACACGGCTTATGGTTGTTCAGATGTAACTTTTCCTGCATGTGTGGTGAGGAACAGTGGTTCGATGTTCACTCACTTGTGGAGCCTTCAAAACAGATGCTTGGGCCCCACCCTCAGAGATTTGGATTGCTGTCTTATGTGGATTCATTAACACCATGGTAAGTAACCAAGGTTGAAAATCACTGCTATGAACTTGGATCTGCCTATGTAGTGATCTCAGGAACTTAAATAAAAGATGTTTGGAATTTTAATAAATTTCTGATACCAACTTGTTCTCTTGCTATTTTCTCTGGTTTCCAGTTGCTAAATACTAAAAATATTGTAGCTAACTGAAGGCTCTTGTAGTTAGATCTCCTTTTAAATTGAGTTGAACTGTGATAAATCAGAAAATTGTATTAAACTTTACCAGTTCAGGAATCTATGGAAAATGCTATTCCTGGATGGCTGGTGTAATCTACCAGCAGTAAAAATAATTAATGTTTTGTAACATTTTAAATATGTGCCTAATTTGCAATGCTTACATTTTCAAGAGGAATCAGCATCCAGTATCATGAAATAATAGGCCTCATCTTAAGCAGAGTGACTCCTTTAATAAAGAGTTTAGAGAGTTATGTCCCTTCTTACACAACATTGCATGTATTGAAAAATGTACCTTTCTATAAAGGTGTCCTTATTTTTAATCCTATGTGATTTATTAATGTAGTTTATCATCTTCCCAGTATCTCTAAAAAAAGGAGTGGTCACTATACATAGATATAAATTTCATGGATCTAGAGTGAGAAGTTATTTTTTCTCTCTTTTTTTAATAATTGTATAATTAATAGGCATATTTTAGAGCAGTTTACGTTTACAGAAAAATTTTACTGAGAGTTCCCATATAATACCTCCATCACCCCAGTTTCCTGTTATTAACACCTTGCAGTGATGTGTTACATTTGTTGCAATTGATGAGCCAACATTAATAATTATTAATGAATTATCATTAACTAAAGTCCATAGTTTGCTTTAGCATCCACTCTTGATGTCATACATGCTATGGGTTTGGATGAATGTAGGATGCACTTGGGATCACACAGGAGGTAACCTTTTCAGATTGTCTTCTTTTACTCATCATCTACTTTCAAGCTTTTTCTGTGTCTTTATGTAGCTTGACAGCTTTTTGTAGCTTTTCATCACTGAGTAATATTCCATTGTCTGGATGGATCACAGTTTGTTTATGCATTAACCTCCTGAAGGACATTTGGGTTGCTTCCAAGTTTGGCAACTATGGATAAACTGCTATAACATCTGTGTGAGGGTTGTGTATGACATAGTTTTCAACTCATTTGAGTGAATACCAAGGAGCATCTAGAGGACTACATGCTAAAAGTATGTTTAGTTCTGTAAGAAACCACCAAAGTGGCTGCCCCATTTTGCATTCCCACCTGCAATGAGAGTCCCTGCTGCTCCACATGTTCACCAGCATTTGGTGTTGTCCGTGTTCTGGGCTTTTGTCATCATGGCAGTGGAATCTCATGGCTTGAATTTTCATTTCCCTGATGACTTAGGATATTGAGCATCTTTTCATATGCTTACTTGCCCTCTGTATATCTTCTTTGGGGAGGTGTCCATTCAGATATTTTGCCTACTTTTTAATTAGATTGTTTTCTTATTGTGGAGTTTTAAGAGTTCATTGTATATTTTAGGAAACAATCTTTCATCAGATATATGTTTTACAAATGTTGTCTCTCTGTCTGTGATTTGTCTGCACATTTGAAGGATAGTTTCGCTGGACACAGAATTCTAGATCTGATGGGTATTTTCTTTCCACACTTTAAATATCTCACTCTCATCTTCTTGCCCTCATTGTTTCTGAAGAGAAGTCTGATGTGATTCATATCTTTTTGCCTCTCTAGGTATGGTGGTTTATGCCTCAGTTTCTTTGAAAACGCTCTCTTTGTCTTTGGTTTTCTGCAGTTTAAATGTAAACATAGGTGTGATTTTTTAAAATATTTATCCTGCTTGGTATTCTGAGTTTCCTGGATCTATGGTTTGATGTCTGTCATTAACTATGGAAAATTCTCAGCCATTATTACAACAAGTATTTCTTCTGTTTATTTATTTTCCTTCTGGCATTTCCCATTTCCATCTGGTAGTTTCTACTCTTTTTCTTCCTGATATTCCTATTATGATTTCTATAATTGTCCCACAATTATTGAATATCCTATTGTCTTTTGTCTTGTTTTCTGTTTGTATTTCAGTTTGCGAAGTTTCTCTTCACATTTCTTTAAACTCATTGATTCTTTCCTCAGCCATACCCAGTCTACTGATTATTGCATCAAAGGCAATTCTTCCTTACGTCATAGTGCTTTATTTTTCTAGTCTTCCCTTTGGACTCTTTCTTAGCCTTTCCATCATTCAGCTCACATTACCCATTTGTTCTCTCATGTCGTCCACTCTTTCTTATCAGAGCTGTTAGCATATTAATTATAGTGTTTTAAAGTCCTGATTGGATAATTTCATTGTCTCTACCAAGTCTGGTCTGGTGCTGTCTCTGTCTCTTTAAATTGTTTGTTTTTGTCTCTTAATGTGCCTTGTATTTTGTTGTTGTTGTTTAAAGCTGGACATGATGTACTGAATAAAAGGAACTGAGGGGACAGACTTATGTTTATATGGCCAAGAGTTAGGCTGGGTTCACTGCCTTCTGCCGCTGAGGTGTCAGAGGCTGAAATGGTCTCCAGTGGCCTTGTTTGGTCTCCCTAGAGACTTCTCTTTAGATAAGGGCTGAGGTGTGCACTGTTCTTTCAGCCGTGCCCCCTGTTGATATACATGAGCCCTACATGATGATGGTGATAGGAATGGGAGGGAGAGGCTTGCTGTGCAACTGCACCAGTGTGTCCTAGATTGGATCTCAGCCTTTCAGTGAACCTGTGGCCCCACATTGGGACCTCACCTTTGCCTCTAAGTTATTCTCCCCACTGAGGTAGGACAGGATGGTGGGAGTGGCTGCAGTTGGCTATTTCCTGTCCCCCAGGTCGGTTAGGCTCTGGAAAACCCCCAGCAGGTGAAGCTCAGCAGGTGAGGCAGGCCTGGTTAAGCAGGACCAAGGCCCTGTGCTGTCTCAAGATGGTTCCTTTCCCCTCCTCTCCTGGAAGCCCAGGCGGGTGTTTGTGTGGGGACTTGGCAGGGTTCCTGGAGGTAGCTCTCGCAACGTTGTGGAGTTTCCCTATGACGTGGTCTCTCTGCAGTTTTTATCCATCAGACTTGTCCACACAGAACCTCCAGCAGTTTGTTGGTAATCGCTCAGGTTCTCCGGCCACACCTGGCTTCCTGGGTGTCTGCTCCTGGTCCCTGCTCCCGTGAGCTGTGGTTCTCTGTACCTACCTGGCTGTCTTTCCAATTTGGGTGACAGTGATTTGCCCTGGGCCTCAGCTCTCTGATGGATCAAGGAGAGTTGCTGATTTTTCCCATTTGTTCAGTTTGTAAAGATCATGAGAATGAGACCTCACCAACTTATTTCAATGTTTAAAGCACGTATTACTGTAATGACTCCATTATCAAATGATTTTATTTTTTTGTTCTAGCCCAGTGGTCAGCAAACTCATTGGTCAACAGAGCCAAATATCAATAGTACAACGATTGAAATTTCTTTTGAGAGCCAAATTTTTTAAACTTAAACTATATAGGTAGGTGCGTTGTTATTAACTTAATTAGGGTACTCCTAAGGCTTAGGAAGAGCCACGCTCAAGGGGCCAAAGAGCTGCGTGTGGCTCGCGAGCCGCAGTTTGCCGACCACGGTTCTAGCCAGTGTGGCTCAGTTGTTTGGTTATTGTCTCCTGCACCCAAAAGGTTGCTGGTTCAATTCCTGGTCAGGGCACATACCGGGTTATAGGCTCGCTCGATCCCTGGTGTGTAGCCAATCAATATTCCACTCTCACATCCGTGTTTCTCTCTCCCCCTTCCTCTCTCTCTAAAAATCAGTAAAAAAAAAAAAAAAAAAAAACAACTTTAAAATGATTTTATTTTTCTACTGTACCAAAAGATTTAAAGACTCTAAATGGCAATATATTTAATAATAAAATGCAGCAATTTTCAGAAAAATAAATGGTTAATTTAGTCATAAAATTTTAAGTCCCTTTGTAAAAGTGCAATTATGGCAGTGCCTTGTTATATTTACTATAGTTTTTAAAACATAGTGTTTGTAAAATATAAATGTATTTACAAATGATAGGAATCACAAAAATATTAAAGTTGTTGAAATACCATTGTACACATATGTTGCAAATGTAAGATTAAATTTTTCAAATTGCATCACTCTAATTTTCACTCTGTAAAGTAAATACCGTATTAGCATATTTCCTTTCATTTTTCTCAAATTGTTTCCTGGAAACCAAAGAAATTGAAAACATTTTAATAATAGCCCAAAGTGATTTTTTGTCGCAATCTTTTTGCAAGAGAGCCCCAGAATTCATTATTGCTGTAATGAGGGGCCTCTTGACTCCTGGTTTTTCAGGGGCCTGGTGTCTTGTCCGCTGGGAGATGGTCACTGACAGGATAGATCAGCAGCCGGAGCTGCATTGAAATGCAGAACCAATGCAGCTGAAACCTGCCCTGGCTCCTGGCGGGCTCTGCTGCCACTAACAATTACCAGGGACAAGAGCACAGACCCTCGCATGGCAGGAGGCCTGGCCCAGCATGGCAGCTCATTTCGCAGCTCACTTCCTCTGTACGGCCCGCCCTGTGATTCTCACCACCACCACCACCCCTCCCCTGCGTTGTTATATGCGAGCATTTACACAGTCACACCTTTACCAAGTCCCCAGTCGCCAGCACTGCCAGTTTGTCAGGTCTATTGATTTCACTCAAACTGCAATTTACACGGATCGCTCGCTGTCCATGGTCCTGGGGAAATCCAGTCTCCCCCTGAAGAACTGGTGGTTGGCCTTGAGGACTACAGGCCATCACCAAGGGCGGGCCCAATGGAAACCAGTGTAACTTTAAACAACCCTGTGGTCACTATCTGGGGACAGCCAGGCCATAAATGGCAGTGTGCCTTTGGAACTGGGTGCCACCTAGGACAAGGTAGCACCAAAGTTATGAAGTATGCAGTGTTGAACTGTTCTGTGGCAACAGAGTACACACTCCTAATTAACGCTTCTGAGTGCAGACACTGTATAAATCTAGTCGCCTCAATGTATGGGATGAAAAAATATGAGTCCTCATTTCACAAATAAGGAAACTGAGGCTCATGGACCTCATGTAATTTGCCAACTTCACACAGCTAATCAGTTACTTAACTGAAATTTGAATTCGGTTCAGCTGGGCTCTAAAACCCACCAGGTCACCCCCATGTTTGGGGGTCTCCCCCATGAACATGTCTCTGAGGAACTTGCTTGTTTCTGTTTGTTTCCCCGACTTTAAGTTTCCCTTGTATTCAGCCCTTTTTCTTGGAAAGTTCCTGAATGGTCTTTTTCTTTCTGTATCCTTTCTTCTCCAAAGACTGCAATTGCCTCTCCCATTCCTTTTAAAATACGTTTAAGTGACACTTGGTGGTGAAGGGAAGGGTCTTATAAAAGGAGAGACATGAGTTAGTGAAGTAATCGTATTCCCTTGGACCCCAGTGTATGCCAGTTCACAACTTGCCCTGGGAAGAGGGAAAGGAGTTCAATCACATGCACAGTGTTACACAGTGACAAGAAAAAAGTCTGACCCTCTGAATGCCACGGATATACTCCCATGGTCACAATGCTGACACGAAAAGTGAACCTCCAACACTGCCCTCAGTGCAATGCCAGGAGCTCACTGGAACTCACCATTATTTAACAAATGCAAGCTTGTCCTTAGCATGTGCCCAGCACTAGTCTAAGTGCTGTAACATTGATTCATTTCCACTTCACGGCAGCCTTATGAGGTCGGCATTTAGGTGTTTTGCCTTCTGCTGATGATGAGTCTGCCAGCTCTTCCCAGTGTGCCCTGGACACCATACTTGGCACTGTCCTGCTCCTGAGTTGCCGAAGCCCCTCCGTATCTATGGACCTGTAAGGTGTTTTGTAGACAAGGGTGGGCTAAAGTCAATAACAATGTTTCCTTGTATTTGCACACAGCTTTCTATTGTTCCAAAAACTTTTATAAATCTCACTTCATTTAATCCTCACCATGATGCTTTGAGGAAAACATGCCTCCCCTGGCATGGAAGGAGGCCCAGGTACAGGGGTCAGCTCTCCCGGTGCAGAATGACCAGCGCAGAATGATCCCTCCATGAACTACTCCCAGGGTGGCTGTAGAAGTCCTGGATTGCTCTATAAGTAATTGTGCTGAGCACTAAACATATGAAGAAGAAAGCATTGAGCAAGGTCCTGGAAAGATGTGCTAAACTCTGAAAGGGCAGCTTCATGCTCAGAAAATGTCAGAGGTACCCTCAAGATCTCCAGGATGGTTTAAAAGTTGGAGAACCACAATGAGGACTGAGGTCCAGAATTAGGTGAGAAGAGAAGCTTCACCAGATGGAGATTTTATAAGCTGCCTTTCTTTCACTTTGAAAACAGAGGAAGAGCCTGGTGAAGGTGTCTATCACCCACCTGGTGTGCGAGTCTGCTCAGTTTTCTCCTGCTGCAATTTCTTCTCTTGGCTCCTGTATCTCTTTTGTGGTGGGGGTGGTGGAGTGGTGAGGGTGCTGCCATTTTCCATGGAAATGAGTGAGGGATGAGTTATTGTCTCAATAAGTAATAGTCCTAACAGCAAGGACTGCTCTGTGTGGGTCTAGGATTTTGATCACTAAGAGAAAAATACTGCATTTCATGGAATTTAGACTTATGACCAACAAATGTTCATATTACATTGACAGATGACAGCAAAGCTAGCTATTGAAGAAGCAACTTTGTCACATGCTGGTGCACAAATGTCTTGTCAGCAATTTATATTTCTTCCCAATATGTCTGCTTACCATCCATGAGAACCACATCTACCCAGTGATGGGATCATATAAAGTGGGTTTTGCTCTCAGTGACACCCCTTCTCTGGGAGCTGGCTCCTGTGACTGCTGGTGTCACTCATATGCAGACTCAGAAGGAAAGCCTGGAGGAAGGACCTGTGCTGAGGGTCTTCATGGACCTCACCCGGAGCAGGGAAGGGCGATCCGGGCACAGCTGCAGAGGTTCTGGGAAACAGTGACCCAGAGCTGTCTAAATCCTAGTTTTCAACCATGTTCTGAACCTGATAAGGAACCCACCACTATCTTTCTGCTAGTATTTTCCTAGCTCTTTCTCTTCCTGGACCAAAAGTAGGGAATTCTAATGCAAACTTTTAAAGATTTCTTCTATAAACGCTCAGAAGGTCCTGGTTCAAACCATTTGAACAAATGGACAAGAAGCCATCCTTCTTCCTCTCTGCTTGTGACTATTGCAGGCAGAGGTAAGTAAAAGACCAGCTTAATAATGACTTAAGGTTTCATAACATATGCCCAGACTATGTCCCAGATAACGGGAAAACCAGGAACCCAGAGGAGGAAATGAAGTGTTTAGACTCTAAACATCCAGGTAGAGAATTAAAAATAACCCATTACATCAGCCTAGGCCAGTTCAAACTACAGAAATATATTCCTGACAAGCTTCCACCCTTTCCTTCCCAGTATTACATTGATTCACACCGCAAAAAATTAGTCCCATCTGTGTTTTATTTTCCTCCTTTCTTCATCCGGTCACACTACACTCTGGGGATATGATATTGCTCATTCTGAAAATCACCTGGTTCCAAGAGAAGATTTGGTACAGGGGGAAAAAAGTAACTCTTTGAAACGTATTTGTTTAAGACATGAGGAACAATGTAAGGTAGAGTGTGCATTAAGCTTTAAATAGCAGTAAGTCTTTATGATTCAGTAAAACACTGAGGCTTTACATTTCAGAAACTAGCAACCAAGGGCATTTTAAATGTAAATGCAAATAATTGAATCTATCTAGGATATTGAAAAGGATTATTTTAGGCCATTATTTCTCATATCCTGCACAAATATTTGGTACTAAAATACCATACCTGACTCTTATGCAAAGGTCACAGAAATCATAAAACACTGATTCTAGACATAGTCCTCTGCTGGCAGGCCTACCTAGAAAACACCTTGCGTCTGTAGAAAGAAATGGAATCTGCTGTTACAATTAGCCTGGAGACAAGATTGAGGACTCAAGGTCACCTGAGTTACATAAGAGATGGGCCATGATGGCTGCAAGATCATTGGCTCATGGGCTCTTTTATCTCAAAACCATCCCGATTTGAATGTTTTTCCCTGGTCATGGGGAAATGTGATAATAAACATCTTAAGTAACCTAAGCATTTCAGGTCCATGTACAAAAAACTTGGCATATGTGTTCTTATCTGATGTTCACAGCAACTATGCAGTTATCTCCCCTCAATTTACTGAAGAGGTTCAGGAGGGTTAAGTGCCTTTTCCAAGACTAGACATAGGGAAATATATAAATAGAATTTGAAGTTTCGTGTTATGGTAACACATTTTGGAGACTTTTCTACTTACCCTATTTTCATTTACTTGTAGTGTTCATTTAAACAGTAATTCAGATATTTTGGTTTAACTTGAAAGTGTACAGTTGACCCTTGAACAACATGTGTTTGAACTGCTTTTCCTTAGATATTTTTCAATAAATACCTGCACAGATTTTCATCCACAGTTGGGAGTCCACAGATACAGAAGGCCAACTGCATGCATTGTTCTAAACCATTTTATATAGGGGACTGAGCATCCGTGGATTTTGTGATCCATGAGGAAGTCCCCAAACCAACTCTCCGCAGATACTGAGGGACAACTTAAGATTTGGTGGAGTCAAAAGTTATACATGGACTTTTTACTGTGTGGGTGTCAGCACCCCAACCCCTACGGTATTCAAGGGTCAACTTTAGCAAAAACTAAAAACAGTGGTAATGACCAATAAAGAAAACTCTTTAGGCCAAAATTATTTGACCACAATTATTTTTACCAAAATCGTAATTGGTATATGTAATCAGCAATCAGAATTGCATGAACTCTGGAAAAAAAAACTTTTGCTGTGTTCATTCGGGAAACTGATAAGTATGCCTTTGGTATTCTCTCAAATCATAGGCATGCCTAGGAGAAAGCAAAAGAACAAAGGGAAAAATGGTTCTCGTGAAAGCTTTGTCTAAAGAGCATTTTCACATTCAAAACTCTTCCCTGGCCTGCAGACCTCTGTGCAGCCCCTCCATCCTCACCAGCTACTTCCATCCCCCAGGATGAAGGTGAGAATAAGAATGCATGTGGCACAGTGTGTCATCTTGATGTATGATTTTCTAGTACTTCCAGGGCTTGTGCCTAAGTCCTTTGATGTGCGTTGTTTATATAAGAACAGTGGCTGAAGATGAAAGCATGAAATATCCTCTTTATCTATGTCTCTGTTTGTAAAGAGTAACAATTTGGTGCCATACATGATGATGTCATGAGTTGGCAAACATGAATATCTTAGGGCCCCTCTTTTCTGTTCTTCCCCATCCCCCCAAGTGGAAATTGTCAGGTAAGGGAGTGGATGGTAACTAAAATTCACATTGTAAATAAGTCATATTAGTTTCTGTGGGTGTGCTTGTTTGTTTTTGGAAACCTGTAAGAAGCCAAGTGAACTAGATTTTTAACTGACTGGAAATACAGACATTCTGATTAATGAAGTGGAGTCATTGTAAGCTGTTACTAACCACTGGCACTGAGTCAGGAGTCCAGATGAGAACTCGCAGGAACAGAAAGGGAGGCATGCGATTTGGTTAGAAGATGCAATCACTGTGACCACGTGTCTATGTGCAGACCTCAGGTTCCTCCTTTGCAAAAAACAAAAGGTGAGGTTGGCTAGGTGAGTCTATGAGATTTCTGATACATGGTATTTCTGGAATTTTTTGGGATGTTCTAGCCAGGACTTTGGCTCTGCCTCTACCTAGCAATGAAGCATTGGTCCAGACACCCCAACACATAGAGCCTTCAGGGGGAAACAAGGGTGATAAGGTTTTTCCTGTCCAAGGCATTGGTTTGTTCTAAGGAAGGAAGGTAAACGAGAAGTGTGTGAAGGTAATAAATACATGTGCCATGCTCTGTGGCTCCATTTAGTAATAGTGGAAGCCACAGTTAGTGTTGCCAGCCAGCTGCTTGCTCCTATCCTATATAATAAAAGGGTAATATGCAAAGTGACCGAACGGTGGAACAACCGGTTGCAATGACATGCAATGACCTCCAGGGGGCAGTCACTCGATGCAGAAGCTACCCACTGGTGGTCAGTGCACTCCCACAGTGGGAGTGCTGCTCAGCCAAAAGCCCTGAGCCAGGCTCACAGCTGGCGAGCGCAGCAGCCGTGGTGGAAGCCTCTCCCACCTCTGCAGCAGCGCTAAAGAGCAGCAAGCAAGTGGGCAGTAAGGAGTGAGGGGTCCCGGACTGCAAGAGAGTACAGGCTGGGCTGAGGGATCCCCCCACTCAGTGCACAATTTTGTAAACTGGGCTTCTAGTATATACATATGTATATATAGATACCCATAAGTATCTATAGGTATGTAGATATGCATTTCATTATAGATATATAGATTAGATGTAAGACATAGATAACTAGATATGACTTATTCATGTGTTATATATATATATATATATATATATATATATATATATATATAGAGAGAGAGAGAGAGAGAGAGAGAGAGAGAGAGAGAGAGCATGCGCCAGGGGCCATCACATCTGAAACAACCAAACAGACAACCGAACAGGCTGCGTGGTGCGACCAGGCCAGCAGGGGAGGTTAGTGAGGAATGACCAAGCGACTGAGCAGCAGGCTACGTGGGGTGACCAGTCTGGCAGGGGAGGCAGTAAGGGGTGACCATTCTGGCCAGGGGGGTGGGGGGAACGGTGCAGTAGTTAAGGTCAACCAGGCTGGCAGGGGGGGGGGGCAGTTAGGGGTCATCAGGTCAATAGGCAGAGGTGGTTAGGGGTGATCATGCTGGCAGGGGGGCCAGTTAGGGGCAATCAGGCAGGCAGGCAGGTGAGCAGTTAGGAGCCAGTGGTCCTGGATTGTGAGAGGGATGTCTGACATCCCCCAAGGGGTCTCAGATTGAAGAGGGTGCAGGCTGGGCTGAGGGGACCCCTCTGTGCATGAATTTCATACACTGGGCCTCTAGTATACTTATAAATCATACACATACACATAAACTCACTGAAGCTCGGGGTCCCTACTTAATATATTTTCACTTCTCAAACAAGGCTGGTAGAAGTTAACAGCATCCCTGAGCCTCAGGCTCTAGCACACAAACTACAGCAAAGTGCAAAGCATCACAGGCTGACAGTTAGAAGGGTCTGAGTGTGGACTTTTACCTGATCTTGGTGACTTTGGGCAAGTTTCCTAAGCTCTCAACCTCAGCTTCTTCAACTGTGAGAGGAATTTAGTTTCAGTTCTTCTCTCAGAGAGTTTTTTGTAAAAATGAGACAAGATTCTGTATAAAACATAAACTTAGTGTTGCACTTTGAGCAAACGGCAAATATTACCATAATATCACTTTGGTGCCCAGCTCAGTGCTTGAACCACAGACATGTGGCTTCCCTTCATGGTTCTTAGGGTCTATGCAGAGATAGAAATTAAAGCAACGAACAAAATCACCACACATTATTACTGTGCAATTGCAGTTCTGATAAGAGCAATGAGGGGAACCTTGGGGTGCTGTGGGTGAGCCCACGGGGGAGCCCCATCCAGTCTGTACTGAAGCCACACCTTTCTTGGTACACGGGTGAAATCTGGACTTGAGAACCAACTCCTCCCCTCCAGTCTGGAACCCCAATATCTGCTCCTCACCCGGCCCCCCAGCTGGCAGGTTAACTCAGGGTCAAAGAGTTAGGACTTTGCCAAGTTAACTCTTTGTTCTGTGGGAGGAGCAGGGACTGGCTCAACGTGACTTAAGACACACATCAGTGACATCTCCTGATGGACAACAGGGTGATGCTGGCTCCCGATCTTCTTCCAACTTCTGCTCGTCCTGTGAGGCTGCCAAGCTGTGCTGAAGAAACAGGCAAAAGGCAAAAGGCAGACAGGCTCACGGGGAAGATGGCAGATTGTCAGCATTGCTCCCTTTATGCCATCATTGAGGTAAAATGTTTGTAATCATGAGTGAGCCTCTTCTTTGAAGGCCTTTCCTCCTGTGCCACACAAACGTTGCCATACCCTCGTTTTCACCTGGTCCGTTATGTAGCACTTTATGCAAAATACAGAAAACAGCACATATCCCTGCTAACATTGTTTGTATAAATTATACCAAAAGACAAATGAATGGAGGGAAGGTAAAGATTGGCCAAGATTTGATCTGAACCAACTTTCAAGTCAGGATCTAAACTAAGTGTTAAAATCTAGATTTCACCTCTGTTGCCCCAGCCCCACCAAAATCATAAGCAACATCTAGGCCAGAAGCTGTACTCTCTGCCCGCCATGCCACACTCCTAGGCAGCACATTGCCATTGAGATGACAGGGATGTAGGCGGGGCCGTGAATAAACGCCAATAGCTTGGAGGCAACTGCATCTGTTGGTGATGTTGCCTAAAACATCTTTCCCTGGTTTCTCAATGCGGGGACGCGTTTTCAGCAAAAGCTAAGCAGGGCGAATCTGGGTCAGTGCAGGTGTCTCAGAGGCAGACCAGAAGTTTCCCAGGAAGAGTCCTGTGCCGCATTTCTGGATCCAGCTTATGCTTTCACATATTCTTTATGTTATACAGAGCACTTTCCAACATTCGCTGGGAGCTATCAGCAGCTTTAAGCGGTGCTGTCGGTGGAATGAAGCTACTAAACGAGGCACAGACAAGAGACTGGGTTGGTTTGCATTTATTCCTCTGTGCTGAAACTTTCCCTTTGGTCTGAGGCCTACCCCATAACACGTGCCCACTCTTTCCAAATTATCAGGTGGATTGACTAAACAAACTGAGAGTGGTTCAGCTCAGTGTTTGAACCACAGACACATGGCTTCCCCTCGTGTTTCTTAGGGCCTATGCAGAGATGAATGCTAAAGGAACAAATAAAACCACCACACATTTTAACTGTGCAATTGCAGTTCTGACAAGAGGGATGATGGGTAAGAGTGATATGATTCTCGAGTATGGGTAAATCCATGAGGCAGCACCATTAGTATCCCCATTTCAGAGATGAGGAAACTGAGGTCTCATTTACATCCTAAAGTCAGGGCAGTGGAGCTAGGATGTGAAATCGAACATCCTTCTCTCTCTCTCTCTTTCATCCATGGGCCATGACCCATCAGCTCACCACACAACAATCGGAACATCCTCATTGTTTTCAATTTTCCCTAGAGAACTTATTTTTTTCTTATATGAAGAAAACAATCTGGAAATTTCAAAGCCCATAAGGAGCTTGAAAAGGGTGCATGTGAAGTAGTAAATAACAAAAGTGTTTGTGTGCCATTTTCATATCAATGTGTTAATGCTTGCTAATGACTTTTACAGTGGATTTTTTCCAAACCATTACTATTATAATTAATAGCTTATGTGATTTAAATGCAAAATGCAATTACGGCCGGGTTCTTTTCCTTCTTATATTCCCTTCGAATGTTTAGGGTTCCATAACTATAGTCCTAAAAAAAATAGGATAACCCTGAATAAAATATTCAAAATGATTTCAATTTGCAAGTCACCTCCTCTCCTAGTAAATATTACTTTCCTTCATCCAAATGTTACATTTGGCACGAAGACTATCCGTTGGCAGCATTGGCTATCTTTCATTTCATTGTTCCCTAAACAGAGCAACCCTCTGAAAGCCCTCTCCTTAAAAATCAGACTTGGACCTGAATACCTAGGTCGTCTCTATGCAATATTTCTCTTTTGCCAAAGGAACAGCCTAGGGACCTAAAGGGGGTGGGGAAGGGAGCAGAGGAACAGGCAGACTCTAGAAATGAATACCCCTAAGAGCTGTCCCGGGGGAATTGCAAATCTTAGTCCCCTTCCGAGGAAGCAAGGTCCCCGAATTTCTCAGAGGCATCTCCCCTTGGGCACCCCAAGCATTGCAATGAATTAACTCGCTAAAACTGTTTGGCTGGAGAAACACTCGCTGCCTGTTTCTGAGAGGGCAGGAGCACAGGGTGCTGTCCGTTGGTCTGAAGCTGGAACCTGGATCCCAGGGCAGACCCCTCCTGCCAGCTAGCTGCCCCTCAGGCTGTTCTCCCGGAGAGGCTGGTGCCGCCCGCCGCGCGCTGTCCCTCCCTCCGTACAGCCTCTTTCTCCGCTGGGTCCTGGGCAGCTCCCTCCATCCAAAGGGGAGCTGAGTTTGCAAGCTGACAGGGGATGCAAAGGGCTGGTGGTGCTGATGTCAGAGCCAGCAGACAGTTGTGATTGGATCTAATTAGACTTTGCAGCAGCAAATAGACAGGCTCCCTGCGTGATTGGCTTCAAAGTGGCTGGTGCCCCACAACTAGCAGAGACACCAAAGTAGAAACCCCTGCGTGCAGCGCCCAGACCTGGAGCGGCTGCCCGGAACAGAGCGGAGCGGAGCGGAGCGCCCAGGCTGCCAGCCCGCCTCGCTTTCGCGCTCCTCCGGTCCCTGGAGCGTGGGCACTCCGGGCTCAGACCGCAGGCTTGCAGCCCAGCTGGAAACAAGTGCCAGGACAATTGGCGACCGGAGGAGGGAGGGGGACCACGCGGGCGCTCTGCCCTAAAAAGTGAGCCGGCTGCCTGATTTGCAGAAGCGGAAGCAGTTAGCAGAGGCGGCGGCAGGCAAGAGCAGCGAAGGTGAAATTGGTTGAGAAAGGATTGCTGTCCTGATCTACTTGCCGAGTTTCAGCCATGGCATCGGTGCTGGGGACCAGCAGAGGGTCCGGGGGGCTGAGCAGTCAACTCCGATGCAAGTCCAAGAGGCGGCGGCGGCGGAGGTCCAAGAGGAAAGGTAAGGACCTGGTGGGCAATCCGAGCGCCTCCGCTAACTCGCCGCTCTCCTCCGCGTCCTGGGGCTGGGGGCTTTGCCTGTTTCGGAGGCTTCCCTCGGGGATGCTGGTGGGAGGTCAGGGCCGAGCAGGGAGGGCCTTGGGAGTTCAGACACCTTTGTAAATGGCTGGGGGCTTTTGCAAGCCCAGAGGGGACCGTGACAGGGCAGCGGGCTCAGCAGAGCCTAGGCTAGGAGCAGGTGAGGAGGAGAAGGGGGCGGAGGAAGGAGCCGCTCGTTCTCCTGGAGGGTCGTTCAGTCCCTGGTCACCTGGGCCGTCAGGACTGCCTCTGACCCGCTGGAGGCACCTTAGCACTCAGTGCCCAAGGAAACGTGCACCTAAGGCAGCTTCCCTGGAAACGAGGTACGTGGTCTTGGAGGAAGGAGTGGGCAAAGCGCTGGCAGTCGCCTCCCCAGATTGGCTGACAGTTTGTACTGAGTGCGGTTCCGGGTGTTTGTAGACACTGGGACCTAGGGAGACACAGGCTCATCCCGGGAACATAAGCGGAAATTGATCCACGAAGGAGAAATAAGCATTCCAGCTTGTTAGTGGGGGGAATCGCAAAGCAGAAGAGGAGAAGGAGCAGCTGAGGACAGGCTACTGCTGACACTGTGGTGTGGGTGCCTTCTTACCCATATTCCTGGAGATCGGCCGCCCTGAAGTTAGCAATTCCATCTCCAGCCCAGGGCGTCCGCAGAGGGGCTGGTGTTAAACCAGCAATTGCTCCAACTGGAGAGGAATGTTCTAAAATGCCAGCACAACCTGCCTGCATGCCTTGTAAGGATGAAAAGTCTCCCGCTGCTGCCCGCCCTTCCCAGACAGCTCTTTGCCATGAGTCTACAGGATGAAGTTCCCTTCTTAGCATGATATGAAATTGTGTTGATTTTTTTTTTTTAAAGAAAGTGACTGTAGAGCCCTAGGAGCCATTGGAAAGACACTACTAACATGTATCAGGTTTCCCAGTTTGGTAGGGCTGAGGCTGTAAATGCTCCCCGGAGAACGTTCACCGTCTCAGTGGCCTAAGAGAAGTTTGTGCCCCCTCTTTTCCTAACCGCTTCCCAACAGTCAAGTCCTTCTTCCAACAACAGAAATTAGCCAGACAGTTTGAAGTCATACTGCCCAGGTCAAACAGTCATTCATTGTGATCGCATGTCAGGACCGACCGCCGGAGCCAAGTGACAACTTCCCTGCGGGACTTCAGAGCTTTGGTTTTTGAAGGAGATTGATTCCGTAATTCTAGTTTAAGGGAGCTGGTAAAATGAATGCTGGCCACTCACTTTGTCATCTGAAATTTTATTTAGAAACAGACCTGTTAATGTATTCCCAAAACAACACGAACACAAAGTGGCATCAATATTGAGAAAAATCACAGAATTTTAATAATGAGTATAAAACTTTTAAGAGGGAAAAGATGACGTTACCTTATGGACTTTGAGTGTTTGTGTTCCCCAGTGTTTTTGTTTAGCCTCTTTAAATATATAAAATTGAAGAGTAGGGAGTAATCGTTCGCAATAAAGCAGTTCTATAAAGCATGTGCTGGTAGACATTGGTGCCTTTCTCCAAATTCATTTTTCTGACTTTTGAATAGTAGTCATGCTGGCCGAGAAAGCATTCATTTGGGGAAAGAAAAGCAAGAAACCTGAAGGAAGATTTCATTTGTTAGAAACTTAACTATAACAATTCCCAATAAAATTCTGATAGGCAAAATTGCTATGCCTTGGTTATATTGAATATACCAAGTCTTTTAATTCTCATAGCCAAAACCCGGAGGGGGAAGGTAGTTAGGATGATATACTGATTGCTATTACTCATAGATATGTGTTTGGGGGCGGGGAGGATTTCCTGTGGCATCTGCTGAGAGCTGGTTTGTCAGGGAGGACTATCAAATCAAACTACCGGGCATTCACTTTTTATGGTAAAGCTAACGATGTAAATGATCAACTTAGAAGAAAACATAGCAATTATGGGACGGGTTAAGTGTTATTTGCATTTTCCTGGGAATGGATCAGTTTATGTATAATCCCAAGTGATTACAGCTGCTTGGTGCTTCCCCCTCTTCTACCAGGACAATGGTGAATTTAAATTATGTTCTAATATTCATGAATCTTAACAACAGTAAATGAAAAGACTAATCTCAGCCCTTAAACTGATCTAATATTATAACTCTGTCACAATTTACAGTCCGGGCATGTGTTGATGGTGGTTAAGGAAGGAATCTTAGGATAAGGCTCTATTTGTACCAACAGAAGCTGCTGACTATGAGCAACACGTCAGGGCTCTTTTTACGTGTGAATAAATAAGTTAAGATAAATGTTAACCTTTTTGCCAATGGTACTTATTTTACAACCTAGTCTAATGGCCAGGAGTCATTTTGGAAGGGGCATTGTAACTTTTCGTTTCCCAGTGCTGTGAAATGCTGGCAGCTCTTTATATGCACCCTCTAAAAGTGGCTTTGGGATGATTTTTTAATTACCCCTTTTATTGCCCAAAGAATCTATGGGCTCTGAAATAAAAACTCTGTATCTACAGCTGAAGTGTGGAATTGATACAATACTTGTATTATTAATAAATATGATCCATAGCCTCAAAAATGAAGTATTCCTGCCCTGGGTGTTATTTTAGTCACTACATCACACAGGAAGTTGTATAATCTTTAAAGATCAAAAAATATATGGAGAGGAAAATAAACTTACTACCAGAACCTGCATTTCTCTCTCAGATAAACTTTAAGGAAGACACTCAGAGTGGACCTCACCCACCCACCGGTCAATTTCTTTCTGTTATTTTATCAAGACCGGGTGCCTTATAGTTTTTGCATCTTCTCTGTGTGCTATTTTTTGGTTGAAACTTTCTTTTAGAAATTATTTTGAATGATTTATATTTTCTGTACAAATGAGAAATGTCAAAATTTGACTTCTGTGTGGAAGAAAAACAGGCAACTAAAAAAAAAACCCTAAAAAATACAAGGAAACCATCTAATTTTTACTCGTGTGGTTTAGGAACGTCCGATTGAATCCCATGTAACATGTGAGAGACACGCTGGTTTATTCTCTTCTGTTTCATTCAGGGATGTTGGCAAAATGCTGAGGCACTGGCAGTTTATAGAGACTCGACTGTTCCCTGATCTCACTAAATGCCACAGAGCTCGCGTTTCTCGCGTTTCTCAGGAAGAAACCTAGAGATTGCTGTTTATTTCAGAGTCCTGGGTAGAATGACACACAACCAAATCTATGTTGTGTGGTCCTGTTAGAGTAGTCTGCTGATATCTGAAAGAACTGAACCTATGGATATTACAAAAGTGTATATTCTAACCCAAGATAACAAAAATAAAGGTTTAAGGTTTTGTTAATTAGTATCATCTCCACTGGGCAGAACGAGAGGCAACGTTCATCAGAACAGTATCGTATATAAAGAGAAAACATTTAAAATTTTACCAATTAATCTCTGAACCTTTGGGTGCCTTTAGAATAATAGTCCGAGGCTTTTTGTGGTTGTATTTTAAATTATTATATAGTACATATATTTTGTTTCATATATTTTTGTTCTTTCTTTTATGAGTGTACTTTTTCTAAAAGAAGCTATGCATTAGCGTGAAATACATTCTGTAAATAATGAATGTATTTAAAATTGGATTTATTCGTATATATAACATGTAAAATGACTGAAGGTTCTGGAAAAATATTTAAAATCACCCTTTTAATAAAAACATATTTGGAAGTGGGTTGGGAACTAATACCGATTTAACTGGTTCCATGCTACTAACAGGAGAATAGGATTTTAAGTAAGGTGCATCCATCATTAAAACCAAGGGGAGAAAACTGGGGATAACTATTGAAATGCTGTATAAACAATCCTTTATAAGTCAGTCTAATTGAACTTGAGCATCAGCGCATGACTTTTCTCTTTTTGAGGCATTAGACAGCAAAATATGGTAACTCTTAAAATTTAGATATTGTTCCAGGGTGATTGGCTACACAGAGTTTTAGAAAAGTGAAGCCGAATCTCGGAAAAGCCGTCTAAGCTGTAGCTCTGTGAAAGCGAGCTGATGAGTCACGGGGGGCGGGACAACGGTGTGAAGTGTTCACAGAAAGTTCGCAGAAGGCACAGAATAAAGCAGGTAGATGACAGACGCAGGCTCGTGGTGAAAAGAAGTCCCGTGAAAAGTTAATGAAATAGAAAGGCTGTGCTCTGTATCCCGTGCAATACCAAACCGACAAGCATCCGCGTAGCTGGTGGAGACACACGAGGCTACACGGCAGCCTCGCAGCCCGCTCACTCCTCTCACCTCGCTCTCTGACAGCTCGGAGAAAGGACTGGATTTAGTGATAAAATCAAATTGATTAAACAGCCCGCCATCATCTAATGGCGTAGGGCTTTTTTTTTTTTCCCTCTCTCTCTCTCTCTCTCTCTCTCTCTCTCTTTTTATAATTTGCATTATACCTCCCTCTGGTTTCTGGCGACCCGTGTAATAGCAGTGATTTGAGATTGCTTCAAGGGCATTCGATCTGATGAGTGAATGTGAATTTGGAATAAAAATATGAGGTTCATGTATCCATATCTAAATAGTGGTGATTCGGTTATTGCAAAAGTGCTGTCCCCAAAAAGCATCATGTAAGGACATGCAGAATTAGAAAATTGTACTTTTCCTTTGTGAGGGATGGGAAGACAACTTATACTCTGAAAGCATCCAGTGTTCAATTTTTTAAAATATACATATATAATGTTTGTTGTTTTGTGTGTGTATGTGTGTGTGTGTGTGTGTGTACACAGTAAAGACGATGAAAACAGTTGAGCAATTTTTTGTCTGCTGCTTCTTTTTCTAAAATGCTAGAAATATGGAATATGAACAGTTTTGAGCAACTCATAAAACCAAAAATGATTACACTACTTTGTTCTTCATCACTTAAACTCTGAATTGGTAAATTGGGCTCTTAATTACTAGCCAACAAGATTTCTAAAAGGATAAATTTCCACATGGTAGGGAAGATTTTAAAAGCACTTATTACAGCCTTTTCAAAACTAAATAATAACAATATAATAATAATAATAAAGCAATTGCCAGGTGAAATTGCACAGATGTCCTTCACAAAACATTCAAACTATTGAGTGTCAGCACCATCCATGCAGCTACATATTGCAAGAAAAAGCTACATAGCAATGCATAGCCTGAAGTGCAGCAAAGAACCCAATTCCTGTTAAGTGTCTATAACTAGAGTGAACCTAAATTAACCTCTATCATTTGAATTAAATGTTTTTCCTCCACTGATATACAGAAATGCATGCTGTTAAATAATTGATTATGCGAAGAGAATTGTTTATTCCTAGCTGTTAATATGTTATAATTGATTTACAAATGTACCCCTATCAAATGAAGGGACATTACTTTCAAAAGGAAGGGGAAAATGTCTGTTTAAATCTGGATCCACGTGTAAGCCTGACATGCTTCCGTGAAACCTTAGAAAACAGGAAAGGGAGATGCATTTGGAAATTTAAAAACATATGTTCTTGTACTTGCATATGTGACACTCTTACTTCTCAGGCATCCTTTTTGGGGGATTAAACTTCTACTTATTTATTTTGTTTGGAAGGAGTGGGAGCTATTGCATTTGGTTTCTTGACTTTGTTTAGTCAGCATCACAGCCAATGTGTCTCTTAGTGCCCTAAGTCTTCTACAAATGTATGAGTGAATTTAAGTTCCCAGGAAATGCATCAAAGAATTAGCAGCTACAGGAAGGATATGTTTGTTTTTTTAAGAGGTTTGTAACTTTCCCCAAAATAAACTTGGCCACTTGCAGAGACACAAGATTTTTTTTCTGAAGAGCAATAAATATTTGAAAATAAAGAGTTAATCAGAGTTTCTGGATCCTCTGCATACACTGTGGCTATTTAGTCATCTCTTCTTCTGGTTACACATATTGAGAATGAAGGGCTGCAAATTAGCTTCATTTTGGTATTTTATTGATGGGGAAAGAGTACAATTAGTATCTGGCTTTTGGTAACAAAGTGGCTCGTAAATGTCATCTTTGTGTCATAAAATACATATACATGCACACATAGAATTCACTATGATCTGTCTTAAATGGTCAAAATTACCAGTAGTTTATCTTAACATTTTTTAAAATCTCAAAAACTAGCTACATGATAATGTAAATGTTACATTTATATTAAAGAGGGATTTTATGCTTGCTTTTAAAAGTGCCCATAAATGGAGCTTTTATATAAACAATGCAAGGGAGCATTTCTGTTTAAGATGGAAGAGACATATAATAACATCAAGGCTCAGGTGACTTGTAGATTTTAGATTACTTTTGAATCCCTAAGTGATGACATTTTAAAGCGTTTTTAAAGGTGTATACACTTAAAATGACAGGGTTGAAGGTGGTGGCTAAAGGAATTGCCTGGATGCAGAGAGCCCATTAGAGCCGCGTGTTTGTGTAACTGTTAATGCCCTTCTCCCGTGAATACTCGCAGTAGCTGGTCTGAAACGGAGAAGGTCCGGCTCTGTCTCCACACCTGTCTGATCAAAACCTCCTGTGCATTCGGGGGAGAAGTCGCCAGTGGAGACAAAGGTGGAGCAGGACAGCTATTGTGAACTACCTGTTCACTGTAGCTAAAACCTGGTGGCCTCCATCCCTCCCAGCACTTTTATAGCGGTGCTCACAGAGAACTCATTGACCAAAGGGATCAAGGTTTCTTTCTGTTGCTATGGCTCACCATTCAGATAATAGATAAAATTCATACTACTCGGAATATATTAGTCAACCCTCTTTCCTGGAGTTCCTGCTCCACAAAGTGAATCTCCCACCTGAAGGATAGCTCAGCACTTCCAGGGGACTTGCACATAATAGAAAGTGTCCCTCTACACGTCTCAACCAGGCGTGCGTTGAGGGATTTTATAGATTTAATTAATCGTTGCTGCTCCATTTGATTCAGATGACACCTCTGATTCTTGTTTCCTACGGCCGATAGACGGAAGTTCTGCCTCATCATTTTGTAATGTCTTCCGTGATTTCTCAAACATGTCTCCTCAATGTGATATTAAAACAGAACGGAGGGGGACTCGGTCCCATGAACCTGGGGAGCCAGTCACTGCCGGAAAACACTCACCCAGCCAAACCCCTTCTGTGGTTAAAAACAGAAACAAAAAAGTGCAGCTGTGCTGCTTCTAAGATGTAGAACTTGGGAAACATCACAGACTGGCTCAAAGCCTACGCCCTGAACGCAAATAACTGATTTCAAATTGGTTTTACCAGGCGAGGTCCGTCAGAAGGACACAGATTTCCTCTCCTGGAAATGAATGCAACATTTCCTAAAAGTTTAATTGCTTTCGGAAAAGAGCAATTTAATAAACATGACAGAAACGTCAACAAAATAGATGCTGACCTCCCCTGCACCCGAGTCTGGCTGGGTTCACTCATCCCTGTCTGTGACAGATGCTCCGCTCCCGTTTGGCTCATAGCTGTGGAAATGGATGTGTCCTTAAAGGAAACACACACTCTCTTTTTATTAGAGGGTGTTTGGACCCGAGAGCTGAAACAAAACGTACACGAGCGCCTATGCTATCTGACACGCACAGTTTTTTAAAAAGACTGTTTTATTAATTTGGGCGATGTGCAAAAGAATGTTAAAATAATACCATTTCCTATTCCTTAAGGTAACTCGGAACATGCAGGGCCTCATTTAACCAACAGACATAAAGATATCTTATTTGTGCTTCAACTCTAAATATTAACACTGTAGATGAGAGTGTGTAAAGGACTACCCTGGTTCTAACAGAATTCTAACAGAAAGTGACTTTTTCATTCAAAACATGTGGATCAAGGAGAATTTTTTTTTTTAATTCAAAGGAGTCCATGCTTCTGATTTTCTTTCTGAAGAAGAAACAATTTTCAAATAGAAATCATTGCTATATGCCTAGGAAAAAATACCAGGATAAACAGTAGCTTATCTCTAATACTACCCACAATGAAGAAGAAGAAGAAGAAGAAGAAGAAGAAGAAGAAGAAGAAGAAGAAGAAGAAGAAGAAATGTAAATATATATAAATATAAATATATTAATATATATATAAATATAAATATATATATATATATATATATATATATATATATATATATATATATATATATATGCCTTGAAGACAGAGGAATAGGGAATACACTAACTCTGACAACCCTGGAAAGATATTGAACTAAGAGGTACTGGCCCCTCTGGTGTGTAATAAATGTTGCTCTGGTCTTCATGCCAGTCGCCCTCAGGAGCTACACAGATGGAAAGCTATTCAGCACCGAGTGAAACTCCGGGAAATAGCTACTCATTCAACATTTAGGATGACAAGGCCATTCATTTTAGATCTAACACATTTGAGAGTTCATATAATTTTATCTTATCACTTGAGTGTTTTAGTCCAATTATTTTAAGGAAAGTTAAAGTATAATGTGGACCTTTCTTTAAGATAATGAATGGAATTCAAGCCATTAAAAATTATATGTGTGTGTTTTTGTAGATTCTCAAAATATAAGTATAGTATATAGAGACAACAGACTCAAGCATTTATGAAAATAATGAATATTGGAAGATTCTCTAACTCTGGGACAGAAGTCTAATATATACTTATTTTTAGATGAACACTGAAAAAGTCATGTATAAAAAACTTTTGACTAAACTTCTGAGATCACAAACTCCTTGATAAATAGTGAAAAAATGGCTTTGGTTTATGATCATGCCTTATGGTATTGAGGAAAACATTAATTGTAAAAGTTTTAAAACATTTATTTTAAACAATGTGTTCATAATTCACACTCAGAAGTAAAATAAATCTTTTTTTGTCCTTGACACTAATAAAAATACTCTGTCTTCCTACATCATAAAACAAGAGAGAAACAAAAACCATGGTGTATAAAGGGATTTTAATGGGAGGGAAAGGGAAGGAGAGAGAAACAGAGTCAGAGACAGATAGCATCAGAGAGGGGAGGGAAGAGAGTTTAACTCCAAGGTCTCCTTTTCCTGTGCCCTGTGCCAAGTTCATCTCCCTGCACTGGGTGCTGTGAGTCTTCCAAAACAGAAAGGACTCTGGGTTTAAAAGTATAGGCATGCTATCCAATTCTGCTCTGCTTGCAATTTTGCTTTAAACATTATCCATGTATTCAGACAAGGGCTGATTTGATGTAAGTACCATTTATTCATTTGCAAATACATCCCTGTGCACCTACTATGAGCTAAGCAAGCAGCTTAGAACAAAAAACCAGGCAAGAAAAAAAAGTTGGCAGGATCCTTCTCTCTGAGCTTAGATTGCATATGTGGATATAGACAGAGGTGTGCACATCAAAACAGGGAAAGAAAAAAACTTCATGAATCTGGCACAGTATTAGATTCTTGGAAAATGGTTTTAAATACAAAATGTTATCACATTTTTTACAAAATTTGGTCTCTATTGTGCTTTTTTATAATTATTCGGGGTGACACTCCTGTGTAAAATCTAAATCATTAAACTGCTCAAGGTTTGAATACTTTACCTCCCCAGAGTCAGAGCATAAAAGCTGCTCAATTAAAACACATTGAGGAAATGGATTTTTTAAATAAAAATTGTTTCAAGAATAGCCAGAACAATGTAGCAGAAAGGAACATTTTCTAAAAAGAGTATGTTCCCTATGAGTCGTAGTAGTTGACACGGGGAACACACCATGTGCGAACATGTGTGGGGATATTGTTCATAAGCCATCTTTGGGATGATGACAACTAGGGATGAACGTGGCTTCTCCAGTTCCTGTTTTGCAGAATTATCTGCATGTCTGAATGGCAGGCATTGCTCTGTGTGTGCAGTGATTGTGCACGGACGGGGTTCCTGATGAGCTGTGTGCTCCCAGACATGAGCACAGTGTCTACCGCATTGTAACCCATCCCTCAATGGCAGCTGTAGAACTAATTATCAGATGTAGATGGCAGATTTACAAAGGGCACTGTCTGGTTTATCGTTAAGTCATCGCCAGGTGAATTCAAATGTATTCTTTCCACAAACATTGATGGACAATTTTATGTGGCAGCCACCGTGCTAACTGGCAGGGATGGGGCAGTGACAAAAGCTCGGAAAATGTCCTTTGAAAGAGCCAGAAAGCACATCTCCACTTGGCTCCAGCTTCTCTGTGATCCACGTGGAAAATAACGTTTACAAAAATCCCTCAGAAAGTTCTGGGGGCTCACTTCTGTTTTCCAAACTGGCCACACAGATAACTGGCACGCGCATGGGTGTGTGGGGGGATGGATGAGATGAAACCCACAGAGCCAGACAAATCCCACAGATGCGGCTCAGTGAGCAGCCCTTCGGAACCTGGCACCCCTCACCTTGACCCTGAGGCATTCTCCTCAGCCTATCTCCCCTGAGCCTCCAGCTTGGGCACACGGGCACACCTCTTGTCTGCTGGCTGCATATCTGTCTGGAACCTCCCACAGCTGTAACTGGTGCTGCCCTTCTTCTAGAAAGGTCCAGGCACGGCCCAGAAGCTCAGCCACCATTCTGCGTCCTGGTTCACACAAATTCAACTCTGTCCTCACTGCCGTGGACAAGCACTGTGTGCGTCTGCGTGCTGCACCGCTCTCACACCAGGCCCAGGAGAGTAAGGAACCGTGGCATCCAACCTGTGATGTAGCTCGCCATTCTTTATGACCCAGGATGGCACTCTGTGCCTAGGCGTCATGGAAACTAGGAGGTAGAGCTCATCTGAACAGACATAGAAGGCTTCCAGACAGCCATCTATTCAACATGTGGACACAGGATGCCTCACGGAAAAGATGAAAGTCACTGGACATGTCCTTTGTTTCTATGTAGATAGCATGTTTCTTGGACTTTCTTATCCCTTACCTATTAGATAACTTTAGAATATTGTTTTCTCTCTCTCTCTCTCTCTCTCTCTCTCTCTCTCTCTCTCTCTCTCTCCTCTTTCTCTCTATATATCCTCTCTCTCCTCTCTCTCCTCACTCTCTCCCCCCCTCTGTCTCTCCCTCTCTCCCCACTCCCCATCTCTCTCTGCCTCTCCCTTTCCCTATTTATCTCTATCCATCTGTCTCTATCTCATGCACATTAATTAAACAGGACACTTGTAGAACCCGCACCCAATGAGCAGCACTAGAAGATAAAATCCTTTGGTGCACATGACGTACTTGGTCCACTCACTTTGGCAGCAGCGACACTGGCTGCAGCCAGCAGGCCTTGGTGATTATCTGTAGTGATACTTAAGAATGTTTCCAAACTTGACCATAAGGGAAACAGTAAAAGTGAGAGTTGATAACATTGAAACTATGCAATCAGTTAAATGCTCCATATTACTTGTATATATTTATGCATACTAACCTAAATTCTGTAAGCAGAAGCCTGATGTCAGCATTGTTACTCCGTCACTAGGACTGTCTTGTCCTTAATCCATGTGGAGGCGGAAACTGTCTTCACTCTTGGTTCATCTGGACTCCCCTTCTTTCACCGTCAGGCTGAGCCGACCCTTTAAAGTGTTCCCCAAGATGGCCTTGACCATGTCTTTCTGCTCTGAAATGTTATTTCTTTCTATCGGACTTGTTACCACTGATATCAAAAAATACCCCTATGTCTGGCAATGGTCACATTCCCCTCGTGGGTGCAGAGACATTCTCGCCTGTTTGAAGCAAGTTCCCTCCTCCAGAGTTCTCTCTGGGCATTGTCCTGGGAACGCCATCTGACCATGGTGTGTCTGGGTGACTTGGAAGCAATGCTATGTAGTTTACCCTGCTGTGGTTTTGCAGGAAGGGATGACTTTCTAGTATGGGTTGAGGTCAAAAATAAGCCCCCACAGGTGATGGAGAAAAAATAAATCAGATATAATGTGGCACAATCTCCATGTGTAGCATCAGTGGACATTCTGGTTCAGGAACAGGGGACATGAATTTACTTTACATCACAGGCAAAGTGTGTTAAAGGACAATTATGGGACTGAAGTGTCTATATTGCAGAAGGCTCGCCTCACCCAAAAGGTTAACCAAACAGGGAGGACAAACTCTGAAAGAGTCATGTAGTTGAGACTCTGTGTCCATATTTTCAACAAGTTTCTCTTGATTAGTCAAGTGCAAACCAGCAATGATGAGGCCACTCAACTAACTGCCCATTTGGCCACTGGCAACAATAACTAAATATTAGTGACTAATATTTATCGAGCACTTATGCTGTTCTACTCCTGAAATTTGTCTCTGGTACACTAGTTGCTTATCTATAAAATAGGAACAGTATTTGAGTTGTAATATTGTGACATACCTTTTCACATACACCTCATGTACATATACATGTGCAAATATATATACATACACTGTGTATTCATGTCTGTCATATTTAGGTGACTTATAAATTAACGTGTAAGATAAAATTTAGCATAGGAGAGGTTTTGTCCTTTTTAGTCTAAGTTAACTATACAAAAAGGTCTAGCGCTAGCCACTTTGGCTCAGTGGATAAAGTGTCGGCCCAGAGACTGAAGGGTCTTGGGTTCAATTCCCATCCAGGGCACATACCTCGGTTGTAGGCTCAATCCCAGCCCAGTTGGGACACTTGCAAAAGGCAACCAATTGCTATGTCTCGCTCATATCGATGTTTCTCTCTCTGTGTCTCTCCCCCTCCCTTCCACTCTCTCAAAAATCAATGGAAAAATATCCCTTGGTGAGGATTAACAACAACAACAAAAGTCTAGACAGACAGTGTATTAGTCTGCTCAGGTGGCAGTAACAAAGTAGCCCAGGCTGGGAAATATAGCAACAGAAATATATCGTCTCACAGATCTGGAAGCTGGAAGCTGAGATCAAGGTGTGGCAGGGTTGTTTTCTCCTGAGGTCTCTCCTGCCTGTGTCCTCACGTGGTTGTCCCTCTGTGTGTATCTGTGTCCTGATCTCCTCTTATGAGGACGCCAGTCAGATTGGATTTGAGGCTAACACAATGATCCCATTTTAACTTAACCACCTCTTCTTAAATACATATAGTTACATTCTGAGGTCCTGGGGGTTGGGCTTCAGAAAATGGATTTGCAGGGACACAACTCAGCCTACAATAGACAGAAAAGCATGATTCTATTCACCTTTAGAGATATTTTCTGAAAATGAAAGCATGCTGTTAGGTTATGCCCTCTTTCCAGAAATATTTCTACCTTAATAAGAGCCAAGAGCCTCATAAGTTCCACTTTTGTCACCATAATCTCTAGCATATAAACCATAATATCTCCAGTGGACAAGAAATACTTGTAGAATTAGACTAACATCAGATTTGACTGAATAATGTCCAGGAAGTTTCTCTTCAGATGTCATCTAATGGTGTGACACTCCCTGACTTTTATTGTATCCTGCTTTTGGCTCCCTCCTCTCCTGACCCTCGGAAGAGCCCCATTTCCAGTTAAAGCAGCGTAAACTACCATGACTCTAAGAGGGGTTTCCTTCCAGGGTGTGAATGGTGTGAGGACCATTTCCACCTCCCACTGACACTCTTCCTTCTGAAACGAAATCAGTCATGTACCCTTCTTTAGTAGGGGGTAAACGAATTCTAGGAAAGTATTAACTCAATAGCGTCTTCATTTTATGGACAAGGATAGTGAGATATTTGATTATTTAGTTTATTTTCTTTAGGGCTCATGTTACAGAGAATATACCTCCCTTAGAGATATTGTAAAATTAAGGTTCTCTGGACTTGAAGCAGATGTTTCTATAACTCTTTCAATTAGATTTCTGTCTTTTCAAATAGGACTGAGGTGTAGTACACTGGCAAAAATAAAAAAAAGGCAGTCAGGAATAGTACCATTGCCCAGCTGGTGTGGCTCAGTGGTTGAGCATCAGCCCATGAACCAGGAGGTCAGCAGTTGATTCCCAGCCAGGGCAAATGCCAGGTTTTCAGGCTAGATCCCCAGTCGGGGCCATGTAGGAGGCAGCCAGTCAAAAATTATCTCTCATCAATGTTTCTATCTCTCTCTCCCTTCTCTTCCTCTCTCGGAAATCAATAAAAACATATTTTAAAAAAAGAATAGTGCCATCGTCCTGGTATGGAATTAAAACTAGGTTATGGAGCCAGGGTACAGCAGGGCTTGTAAGAGAGTTCTATGCTTCCCATTCTCCAGAAGATGGAAATTAGGGTAAAACCAGCTCATAATATCTTTTTTCCCCCAATATTTTTATTGATTTTTTACAGAGAGGAAGGAAGAGAGATAGAGAGTTAGAAACATCGATGAGAGAGAAACATCGATCAGCTGCCTCCTGCACACCCCCTACTGGGGATGTGCCCACAACCAAGGTACATGCCCTTGACCGGAATCGAACCTGGGACCCTTCAGTCCACAGGCCGACGCTCTATCCACTGAGCCAAACCGGTTACGGCAAGCTCATGTGTGTTGGTGTGTGTGCTATTGTATAGATGTGTTTGTATATATGTAAATACACACACATATCTTCCACTGTGCTTTTATTTGCTTATATGTGTGTTGGTGTGTGTGCTATTGTATAGATGTGTTTGTATATATGTAAATACACACACATATCTTCCACTGTGCTTTTATTTGCTTAGGTAGCATCAGTAACACAATTTTCTGATTCAAAGGTTTAAAAAAACCTTAAATTGTGGAACCAACTAGCTATTCAACATGTTCATTTTTCAGATATCTACATAATAATGTATATTGAATTCAAAGTAAAAAATTAATTGCTATACAAGGTAAAAAATTTTAAGAACTACTATGAATTAAGACTAGTGGTAAGGACATTTTGAATTCTATTTTTCAATAAACAAATATTAAAATAAGAAAGCCAGTGCTGCCCTAACTGGTTTGGCTCAGTGGATAGAGCGTCGGCCTGCGGACTGAAGGGTCCCAGATTCGATTCCGGTCAAGAGCATATACCTTGTTTGCAGGCACATTCCCAGTGGGGAATGTGCAGAAGGCAGCTGAATTGATGTTTCTATCTCATCAATGTTTCTAACTCTCTATCCCTCTCCCTTTCTCCCTGTAAAAAATCAATAAAATATATTTTTTTTAAAAAAAGAAAGCCAGTGCTATACATATACAGCACCTACATGCACAACACCGTCCACAGAAAGATACGTCTAGATAAGCACACAGTTTACTGTGATATTCAAATTAGTTAATATCTTGCAATGAAAATGAAACTTATTACTCATTCAGTAAAATCCTGGAACTAAATTTGAATGTTGTAGAATGTTCTCTTCAGATTTAAATACATTTTTTTGGTTGCTGTGCATCTGGATTTAAAATGGAAACATTTGTATGACCTTGTGTGAGTGTCTCTGTGTGTTTGTGTACAGGATATTTCTCATCCACTTTCATGCATAAACAATAAATTTAATGTTCCAATTTCCCAGATTAAACCAGCTCAGATTCTATGCTGGCGATACAAAGACAAAATCAAGTTAAAGCCACAGGTAAACATGTAGTTTCTGCCTTAAATTCACTGAGTAAATGGATGAAAAGCGGATTACAGAAACAAATTTGGGTAGAGAAAAGTCAAATAGGACATCTGAACTCACCATACGATGATGATTCTGGAAGTGTCAACTTTAAAACAAAACAGTTAAATAATGAGACCCTCTTGAGAAAACACTCTGTACTCCCAAAGAGAACAAAGGTTATTAACATTAAGGAGAATATATGCAACTCATTGCACACAAATTACCTAAAATTACTCTTCCCATCTGCTCAAAATCTTCGTTATAAAATCATTTTACATAAACACACACACATAGGATTTCTGAGTTATTAACGTTCTTTTGTAAACAAGTCACTGATTCTCAATGACATTTTATTGATAATGGGCCAGTGGATCTCCACCCTTTATGCCCAAAAATTCGTTTGGGAGGGTCCCTCTGCCACAGAGCTCAGAGAAGAGCGTGGACAGAACACGTTTCTTTAGACCCCTCCCAGCTCAGTTTCCTAGACTGAAGGCAACTCCAGATCTAGAGCTGGGGCGAGGGAAGAACTGAGGGTGGATCAAAGCACAGGGTCCATCCATTACATCCCTGAGGAAGGACATCCTGGACCCAGAGCCCTAACTAACATGGGCACAACATTTCAACGTTAGCCGTAGGTCTCAGGTTACAGATAGCAGTCATGGTGCCTGGGTCACATAGACTTTCCCTGCTGATGGAATAGCAATGCATGAAATTCTTTATTTGTGTGAATGTCCTCTAACTCCTTATCAATTTATAGCAGAAATTGTCCCTAATCTGAGTGACTTAAAGTGTGTGTGCATGTGTGTGTGCGCGCGTGTGTGTGTGTGTGTGTGTGTGTGTGTGTATGCGCGCACGCGCTCTATGTTACAAGTATAGAAACAGGAGAACCAGGGCATTTAGTATAAATATAATCTTTCCAGATGAAAAACAAATGCATGGGAAAATTTAGGAAATACTCGGATAATAAGCTTATGATTTTAAAGCTTATTGTTAATAGGTGTTCCTTCTGAATTATTTTATACCATCATTAACATTTGTTTGGTCTTAAAACACACAGTAAACTTCCACCTCTTGCAATATTTGGCTTCATTTCCTTTGTTGCCTTATTTCTTTAAGTGATTCTTTACACACGTTGAATAATAAAGCATCAATTAAGGTCAGCCTTTCGGCTGAGGTCCCTCCAAACTGAAGGCAAAACTGCGGGTTTGAAATGTAGGTTTGTTTATTAATCTCCAGCTTCCTTTTACTTGAGCAAAGACTGATTTGGCTTTCAGTTATGATCATTGTATTCCTTATAAAGTTTTACAATGGTATTGTATTTTTTTGCAATCATTTTCACCAAAGCCGTGGGAAGATCAAATGAATAATGTCCAATGTAAGTGCATTTAAGGAGAAGTAATGGGTGCCTTAAACTTTTTGATAACTTTACAGATAGAACCATCCATACTGATCAAGTGCTGCCAAGATAACCAGGCACATTGCAAATTTTAAAAAGAACAGTAAATGCACTGTTTATTTACTCGTCTGTTATAGTTCCTCTTCTTTCTCCTTGTTATATTAGTTGCTGTCCCAAATTTTGCTTTATGTGAAATGTCAAGCCTTCACCAATTGTTTCTTATAATCACATGCCCAGAGAGTGCCAGCGTACACCTGTAGTGTGAGATTAATTAGAAATAATGCCCCATTCCACTCCATAAGCATCCTGATTTAGACAGTTAATCATAAGTCACATGCCCAGGAACATATGAAACAAAACTATTACTATTCCGCTAAATACCCAAAAGACCGTGAAGACATTCTTCCCCCATTTGTTATGTTTTCCTAGGCTATGTTATATTTGTGGGTTTAATGTTCCCGCTTTATATTTTTCTAATTCTCATTAAAATATAATAAGGCATTTAATTTTTTCAATGTTTTTCACATACCGCCTGAAATCATTGAAGCCTTCTTGGTCTGCATATTGGGGTGGGGAGAGGCTGCAAACATTCGAAGGCAGGATCTCACAGTGGGAAGACAGAGGAGAGACAGGTTAGTGAGCCAGTCCAGTGAGCCAGAGGTGCGCACAGCTGGAGATGCAGACAACGCAGGACACTCAGCCACCCCCTGAGTCCCAGAGACTTGTGACCCCCATCACACAACCTGACACACAAAAGGCTCTAGCGACTAGACATCAACCCCACTACATGTCCATGCTGATATTATTTCTGCCCCCAAATCGCTGAGAAATGAAGACAATTTGTGCCTGCAAATGAGAAGAGCTTGGATTTTCCAAATGCAACAACAAGACCAAAGGAACACAAAGGCACAACCAAAACCCAGGCAGGGTCACAGGAAATGTTGCTTCGTAAACTTGTGCAGTGAGGCCCTGCCTCCCGTCCTGTAAGAAAAGAGAAAGGGCCTGAGCAGAATAAAATGCCAAAACTCACTTATTTGAGTATTTTAGGAGTGTTCAGTCCCATGTGCCCTTGTGGTGTGGAATGAAGAAGACGTAGTATATCTTATTGTTACCCAAGGTATGTGTGAACTTTAGGGTTATTTCCTAGACATTCTAAAAGTAATTAGCATTTTATTGAAATAGTCTGTACAGTAGATCCTTGATATACATACGCAATATGTACTCAGACATTTGTGAATCCTAAATCTGGTCATTTCTCCCATGGAATGGAATGGAGTAAAGTGAAATGGCCAAATGCAGTTCTATGCAACATGCAAGATCCATTTATTTGTTTTTGTTTTTAAGTTTGGGATGTCTTGACATATTTAAATTTAACAAATTATTTGGTATATTTAAATTTTATAAGATTTCTCAGAACCCATTGCATATCAATAATATATAAGGCAAGGAGAAGCACAAGGTGTTTTCCAAACTTGTTTCAACTCTCAACACCTTTTGGGGGACAATACATTAATACCTCACTTAACGTGAGCATTCAGCAGGATAAGGTTTAGGAAATGCCCAGATAATTGAGTATTGCTGCACATTGTCACTGGCTCCTGCACAATGAGATCTGCTACTAAGTAATCTACTACAGTTTTGAATTTATATAAAACTTCTATTTTCTTCCTAAGAACCATAATATTTTTAGACCCTTTAACACCTTTATTACTGTCACCTGCCATATTGGACACAGGTTGATCAGGTTTAGGGTTATTTTCAAGCTTCTGTTCAGAATCTAAGTCACCTGACCGGGGAAGCCAGAGTAGCCGCTGGCTTGTTTCTCAAGCCTGGGAAAGGGAGCTTGTGTGTGCACTGGAGAAGGACCAGCTCCAGAGCGCCAGGGTGGAGGGCCTTCTGCGAAGCACAACCCACCGCTCATGTTCCTTGGCGGCCACATCACTGACCAGGAGGGTGACCAGGGCTCGGTCCTGCAGCTGGAGGAGAGGGCAGGGCAGCGCTGATGGGGGCCCCAGCCTCAGTGTCCCGACAGTTCTGGGAACTTCCGGAGCACCTGTGCCTTTCCTCTGGGCACTCTGAGTCTTTTCGATACTTCTGCCAGGTGCTCATTTTGTGTAAAGCTAATGGGTTTAATTCCAACTGCTTATTAGTTAGAAAAGCCTATTTTTTTCAGAACCTTTTAAAAATAATGGGGCAAGGCAAAATGAGACCCAACCTGTAGGTGTTGTGTCATCAACTAGGTCACGCACCAGCTGTTATTTTGTTGTTGTTGTTGTTGTTGTTGTTAATCCTCACCCGAGTATATTTTTCTATTGATTTTTTTAGAGAGAGTGGAAGGGAGAGGGAGAGACAGAGAGAGAGAAACATCGATGTGAAAGAAACACATCAATTGGTTTCCTCCCACTTGTGCCCCACCCAGGGCCAAGGATGGAGCATGCAACCTGGGTATGTGGCCTTGACAGGAATCAAACTCTGGACCCTTCAGTCCACAGGCCAATGCCCTATCCACTGAGCCAAACCAGCTAAGGCGTGCCCAGCAATTTTTATATCATGATACTTGCACGTTGCTAGCTTTTCTAGATCATTAGGGCCCATTTTCACCCATAAATTAAAAAAAAAGAATTACATTACATGTATTATGAAATGACCTTGAACATTTCTCAGTTAATCAAAATCTATTATTCATACAGAAAAAAAAAGACTCTAAAAGTCTATGAAAATACACTTCCAAATTGAATTTTAAAATTTTGGAGATGGTATGACTATGAAGCATTAAAGCACTGCATTTCCTGGCACCCAAGGCAAAAAGGGAAACATAATGAGTTGGAAGCTTCTTGTTTTCCAATAAGAGCAATCAAACCAGGATGTCAAACCACAGGAAGGAAAAAAATTGGGTAATTTAACTCAGTAAAATAGAAGAGCAGATGTAACTAATTGGATATTATGGTTATAAAAGAACCTCATTAGGTTACAATGAAGCATCTGGTTCGTAAGTAGCTGGTTCTGATGGACTGTCCAGGCAAAGGCAGCTTGAAAATGTGCACCCAGGTGGCTGAAGTCGCTCACAGTCTTCCTGGGGTCACTTCATACAGGTCAGGCTGACAGGTTACATCAGAACCATAAAGGCAGGTGTGAGTCTTCCTAAGGCAAGAGGGTATGTACCCAACAACAACAACAAAAGCCAGTTCAAGTTATTCAAATACAAAGTGTAAGAGGTGCGTTATGACCCAGACCTAGATTTTACGAGTTAAGGCAGAATTTGAGAATACCATATTGGGTTTTGAATGAACACACAGATTGTGAAAGGCATTAAATGGGTGTTGATGGAGACTAAGTGGGTATCCAGTAAGCTGTCAGTGACCATTGAATTAAAGGTTCCACACAAATTAGAAATGCTTATTAAGTGAATTATTTTAGCTTTGGTTTTTTGTAAATGAAACTAAGTTTAGCAATTAACCTTTAAAAAAATTATGCCTCAATTATGCTGCTCCTCACTCTGCCGGCTTCTAGACTGAATGCTCACATAGTTTATTGAAGTGCTTTGCAGTGTCAATCATAAACTCAACCTCAATCCCATACCCTCCCTGCCTCTTAGAACAAAATTGATTCAGGACACTGACTGCTAATACTTTCAAATCCTGTCCTCCAATTTTATATAGAAACTGCTTAAGTTTTCTCTTTTAAACTGTAGTTCTCTTTTTATAGTGCCTGCCTATCCTGCGTCCCCTAACTTAGCTTTCTCTATTTCCTTAAGGAAGCAAGTAAATATAGAATATTGATAACTAGTTGTAAAGTGACAAAGAGCATGACTTTTATTTCTTCCAACTCCCTATGAGATATGGAGCATGGCTAATCTAGAGTAGGTATTCAGTTAACAAGTAGATGGAATCCTGGCCCACTTCTTAGTCAAACACAGTTCTGCACATAAGATGCTTACTTTGACCTACAATCTCTTTACATGGCACTCACCTAAAATGCTTAATTTCCTTTCTTTTTTCCAAACCAAGCAGTATTTTTGGCCTTAAAAATATATTTAAGACCGACTGGAAACCTGAGATAAACCTTGTAGCACAGTCTCGCTGTGAATCTGCATTTCTGTGTCTGTATTTATCCTGTTCCTGCACCAGGCGCTGTGCCCTGCTATCTCCTTGACAAACTGTGAAATCCTTAGAGTGGCGTGTGGCCTGAGTAGTTCTCTGTCCTACTTCTCCTCCCAGCCAGGACAGTTGTGTAGGTAAGGTGAGTGCTAGTCAGGGGCACTGACTATACCCTGTGGGACTCGTGCTATTCAGCTTAAAGCTTTTCTGAAACAGCTCAGCCAACTTTGACTCTGCATCTCCCATCCTCGCCCTGAATCACCTACCAACCTCTCCAGGTGTGTTCTCCTCCCAGGTGCCCAGTGTCTTCAGTCCAAGTTCTCATGGCCCAGGCCTGTCTTTTTCCAGCTATGCTTTTTTCTCCAACTGGTCACTTTTTTTTTTTTTTTTTTGCAAAAGCAAAGAGTCTTTTTTTTGAGCTAGCTCGGCTCCCCGACCACACTCACCAACGCAACAGCAAGCCAAGTGGCAGAGAGAGAGAATTCTGTGTGGAGAGAGGTTTTATAGGGGGTTGGAGTAAGGGGAAGAGAAGGGACCGTGGGCCCTGCCGATTGGCCAGGTGCAAGTTGGTGTCTTGTTACACAGGATGTGGTCATATCTACGGTGCGCACTTCCCTTGATTGTCATTGGTTAGTTTAAAGAAGTCCTGGGTGTGGCTAGCAGAGGCTTGGGCTTCCGGGAAGAAGCTCCTTGCCGAGCACATGGATGCCCCAAAATGGAGGATCCAGGGTAAGATGGAGGGCATAGCCCTTACCCTGGGGCAAGACGGAGGGCATAGCCCTCACCCTTTCATTCCCCCCTTTGTCTTGGAACTTCCGGCTCAATCATGAGGTGGCAACTGGTCACTTTTAAAATCTGATATCACCTAGTTGACATTGGAAACTATTTCATAGACCCACAGGGAAATATAAATAACTGATGAAAAACACATTGTCACAACTCAAGAGCTTGCTTGGTAATGGGAAAACAGTGCTTGGCCACTACAATGATACTGCTGGCTGATTTAGTCACCAACAGCAACACTGAGAGAGGTCTTTCTGAAAAAGGTTATGGGGAGCCTTCCAGTGTCCTCACATCTCATAGGCAGCTACCCCTCCATGCAGGAGTCACATGTGTTCACATCAGGTGCTTTCCCATCCTATTTCCTCATGCAGCACATATGGAAACAAGAAAAAGAAGGAACGAATAATTTAACACACATGGTCACATCTCACCTTTGTACAAAAGAGATCCCATCAATCATATGTAATTTTTGCCTGCACGAGAGCTGTGTGACCACTTTCCAAAAACATTAATTTTTACAAGATAAAAACTATTATATTTCTGCATGGAAAATGGCCAGTTTGTGTAAAGCGACAGTTTTAAGCATCTATTATGTGTCAGGAGCTGTGCAAAGATTATATTATGAATAAGAAAATAGTTGTCACGTAAGGGCTCTGGAGAAATTTAGGGGCACAAATTCTAAACATCTGTTTAATAGGCAGCTTATAATATCATTGTTTATGAATTTTCTTAATGGACCTTCGGCATACGTAATTTGGAAATTTCTTTATTTTCTTAATGGGTGTATTTTGAGCAACAAAAATAATGGGCAGTTTGAGAATCCTGGGAACCCAAACCTAAACAACAGTCTAACATTAAATGGGCAAAAAGAGATAATGTGTCTAAGTTTTCATCTCTTATCAGGATGCTTTGCGGATGGGAGAGCAGTCCAGAGTTGCAGGGCTTACTGGGCAGCTGTGAGAGAGCTACCACCATCTGAAGGACCCAGAAATGTCTGAGCACTGCTCCTTCTATCCCTTACAAAGAAGGAAGCTACACATGTAAATTTCCAACCAAATGGACAGACAGGAAACACCTTCCTTAGTTATTCTCTTGAGAACAGGACGTCATTCATCGGAGACCTAGTAATGGTCAGAGGCCCCATTTACCGGAAGCTATTTTACAAGACAAATCTGAGTTACTGAGAAATTTAGTAACTTGCCCAAGATAGCACAGTTGGTAAATAAGCTCTAAATGTCTCCAAATTTCTACCACTGCCACCAATTCTTCTTTGTCAAGTGTAGGCGAGCACCTTAGTAAAGAATCCCCTATGACAGTGGTCGACAAACTTGTGGCTCGGCAAACCGCAGCTCACGAGCCACATGTGGCTTTTTGGCCCCTTGAGTGTGGTGGTATTTTGTGGAAGACCCACACTCAAGGGGCCAAAGAGCTGCATGTGGCTCGCGAGCAGCGGTTTGCCGACTATGGCCCTATGACAATGATTGTGTATCAAAGAGAAAATTAACAAAGGCTGCACCCTTCATCAGTGTTCATAGGTGTGCTCACCAGCTTTCATGATGCTCCCATCAACATTTCCATTCCAGGAACATAGGACTTCCCAGCTGGGTCCTCCCTCCTGCTCCCTAAGTGTCTCACAGAGGTGGGTCCAGCTGGTGTTGAGGTGGTCCCTGTTCTGATATGACACGTTGAGTTCACCCTTGGTTTCCCAAGTTAAAAGTGACAAAGCCAACTTCCTTCACAGGAAGCAGGGATAAACAGATCTAGTCCACAACAAGAGGACAAGAGCCTGTTGGCTTCTAGGAGATACTTGGGGTTGGGTTAAGGTACCCCGGTCTGTTTTGTGGGACTGGTGAGCACTGGACTGACCACACTTTCCAATTGCCACTGGCTGAACACTCCCTAAGCATTTGCAAAGACAGACTTCCAAACAACAGAAACCATAGGAACCACAAATGGCATTCTACACTCAAGGCCTTAGTTTGGTTGAACTTGACGCTGCAGACTCACCAGGAAATCCCCAGGAAGCATTTTGGGGGCATGTTGAAATTCTACTCTTTTCCATGCTGGTCTGGGTGGGGGGTATGGGGGAGGAGGAGGGTAAATATATAAATATATATATATCCAATATAATAAAAGGCTAATATGCAAATCAACCTAACAGTGGGATGACTGGTCGCTATGACATGCGCTAACCATCAGGAGGCAGACGCTCAATGCAGGAGCTACCCCCTGGTGGTCAGTGTGCTCCCACAGGGGGAGCACTGCTCAGCCAGAAGCCCTGAGCTGGGCTCACGACTGGCAAGCACAGCAGCGGTGGCGGGAGCCTCTCCCGCCTCCACGGCAGCACTAAGGATGTCCAACTGCTGGTTTAGGACAGCTCTCCAATGGCCTAAGCCATCAGTCTGACATTCCTTGAGGGCTCCCGGACTGCGAGAGGGTGCAGGCTGTGCTGAGAGACTCCCCCCAAGTGCATGAATTTCATGCACCGGGCCTCTAGTATATATATGGCAAAGTTGAAGTCCCAGTGTAGTCTTTATGACCAAATAAAGACAAGGGTGAAGGTTGGAGCATGATGTGAACATCTGAGTCGCCCACCAATGGGGCCACTGACTAGGTGATAGGTGGGCTACCCAAGGAAGGCAACCAGCATCCTCCTCTGGCTCCTATCATGTAAAGGTGCAGGTTGAATCCATAGGTCACATCAGCCCCCGTGAAAGTGCCAGTTAGGCAAGTCTCTCCACCACCAGTAAGGGGGCTGAAGGGGCCTCTTCCACATCCACGTGAAGGTTAAGTTTCCCAATGTTAACGACTTCATTCTTATTGATCCAACTTGTGTGTGTGTGTGTGCATGTGTGTGCGTGTATGTGCCAATTACAGATGTGATTTATGTGATCAACGTCAAACCCAGAGATTCATAATTTGCTTTTCTTCTAAGTAGTAACTTTTTAGGAGAAAGTTTATCATTATTCAAGACTCATAAAGTCTGTGGTGTCTACTTTAATACCACAGGATACTATGAAGGATTCAGATACTTAGGATTTATTAAGATTCAGAGATGATGAAGAGAAATACAGATATATTAGAAATTAAAGATACTCTCCTGATCTGAGTACGAGGGATGATAAATATTGTTGGCATGGCACAAATTAATAACTAGTATAAATCACCGGTGATGAGGGCGCTGACTGCCCTAGAAAATCTGCAGCCCTGCTTCATGTTCTCAGACTCGGGGTGTGGAGGTTCAGGACGAGCTGTCCTCCACCAAACCCCTCGGAGGGCAGGCGATTAACACTTGGAGGGGACAGCTCTCGCAGGAGAGCTGCGGGTAAAATGACCGGGGAAGGAAAAGGCAGCTCCTTCCCAAATTAGCATAATTAGTAATTATCTCTTAATAGCCCCACTTGGCTTCTGAGACTTGGCACTTGAAATTCTGCTTAAAGTTCAGTGAGGAAAAACAAATTTCACGCTGAAATGTCTCAATAACACAGCTGAGATGCCGAGGTAATCGTCTGACTGAGGTAAAGGGAAGGAGATGAACATATGGACACCTCGCTTCCTTCCCCCTAAGAACCAGGTATGTGATTGTACATATTTTGACAGAAAACACCAAAGAGGATGTAGCCTCATTGAAGGCTCCCTAGTTTCTTTCTGTCTTTGAAGATCCTTTCAGTATTTTCCTCTTTGGGGAGCCCAGGTCACCAGCTAGGTATTAAGAGCCATTCCATCTAATGAAACATAATATGTCTTCCCTTAGATCAAAAGTGTGTCCAAAATATCGTATGAAAAAGAAAACAATAAGAGAGAAGAAAAAACGAAGCAGCAGCAATGTCATCTTCTGCAGCTAACAAATCTTGCACACACCTTCCTGTTTTCTTATTAGAATTCAGTTCCGAATAAGACACAAACAGCCAGGGGCTAATAACCCTGAAAGTTTGTGTCTACGGCAAGGAAACAGATGAACTTCTTTTGTTTTTTATGAAGATATGTTTGGCAGGACATAGGGAAGACATATTTAGCACTTTTCGTGGGCTAAACAGCATTTTTCTTTTAGTCTGTGCTATTGCAGAAACCAGGGCTCTTGTCCTAAGTTTTAACATCACTGTCTTCTGAGCCAAAAGTCTGTTTAGTTTATAACCAAAGGAGAAGATGAAATGTTTCTGTTGGAAAACTGTAGATGGGCCAAAGCAAGCCCACTGTGCTTCTTCAGTTCTTGCTGAGCCTGTTCTGCCATTGGAGGGTGGGACACGGCCCCGAGCCTCCAGGAGTCAGCACTCAACAGACCAGGTCCCTGGAACAGTGTTCAAACACTGTTTGAATAAACTGTGTGTCCCAAATCAGAGAGTTTTGAAGGCTGAAGAAAAGAGTATTATGAGACTGAGTCTAAACAATGATGTAAAAACATGGATCTGAGAAGAGCACGACAGGGTTGAACCAATTTCTAATCAGAGATGAAAATGAGGCATCACTGGGTAATACAAATGTTTACAGAAAGAAAATTCTAGAAAATTGGATTGATGAGAATTTGAGCATCGTAGTGCACATCTGTTTCTTCCTCCTCTTCGGTGTCCCCTCAACGCCTCAGCAGAGGTAGATACGAAAGCAATAAAGGTGTCATGTAGGGAGGTCACAGCCAACAGGGCCACAAGTGTTGAACTGTGAAACTGTATAGGAGTCTGGGGATCTTGAGGAGGAAGCTGCAAGAAAGGACTCCTGTGAGGGAGCGCGTATCTTTGGAAACAATACTGGTTTTATAAGAAATGACTTTGGCCTGACTGTCTTGGCTCAGTGGTTGAGCATTGACCTATGAACCAGGAGGTCAGGGTTAATTCCCAGTCAGGGCACATGCCTAGGTTGCAAGCTCGACCCCCAGTGGGGGAGGGGTGCAGGAGGCAGCCAATCAATGATTCTCTCTCTTCCTCTCTCTTCCTCTCTGAAATCAATAAAAATATTTTAAAATAAAATAATTTTGATATCAATTGAATGAAATAAGAAACATCCTAAACTTGTAACAAGTGAGTGTAGTTCATTTGGAACTGGGTATGTGGAGAGAGGGGGGAGTTCTTTTATCTGCCATTTGAATAGGGTTGCCTTTCTGGTTCACACATCATCGTGTGTTTAATGTGGCCAGATCTGTAACTCCAGACACAGGAAAACTGGATTCTGCAAATCATTGCATAACGTCATACAGTCCTGCCATTGAAAGTGTAAAGACATGGCCCCCAAGTTGGTTGAAAAGTGGGACTATTTTAATTTGAAATAAAACTATTTGGAGGCCCCAAAAGGAACTGAAAAAAACTGCTCCCGGAACATGGTCTGGGAGGGAGAAAGACTGCAGAACAAAGTTTATTATCTAAATATATAAATACCTGCGGGTTGCCTCTTCTTGGCTTCCAGAATAAAGACGAGCCCATGAGAGATGCCGGAAAGGAAGGTAACATTGCAGAGTGGGGACACTTACCTGTTGTGTTCCCATGTCATCTCTCCCTACACCTTCCCCCCCAGTTCTGCCTGCATCTGTTTCTCACCCCCTTTTATAAAACACAGAATTGGACGGCTTCTAAAACGGAAGCAAGGGGATGTCAGCAATGCCATAGGCATACCTTGGACATTAGTCAGCCATTAGTTTAGAAGAGAAAGGGGCAGGTTGACAAAACACCAGCACTTTAGCAAAGCAAATAACCCAGCTAAAAAAGACAGAGTAGACACAATCTTGCTGTTTCTATGCATTCTCTTCTTTTATCTAATAAAAGTAGGTCAATGTTTCATGCTGCTCATATTGGTGTCATCCATTTTAGCTCCACTAATACAAACTAATGGCTGGTTATGCATTATAGTAGACCAAACCTCAGATAATGAATTAAAAAGTGAGATAAAGTGCTAAATATGCACTTAAAGTCAGGCATTAAGCCATTAAAACACTCCTGCAAAGTGTTTTGTAACTTTCCAATCTAATAATATCTAGAGAAGAAATGTTTAAAAGAAAAAAAATCAAGCCAAAATTTGTTCTCACAATTCAAACAACTTCCAAATAAACTCTAGTTGCCTCTGGGTCAGTACCTGCAGATGCAAACATCAGGGCAAGTTACAGACCAGAACCTCTGACCAGGAAATTCTGGGAAAGGCAGGACATGATTCTTTCTGGTTCTAGGTGATGAAATAGGTAAAACCATCTGATGGAGAATGTTGGGGGCAAAAAGAAGCCACTTTAAGAAAACCTCTTCCACTGCCACACTCTGCATTTGGGGGCTCACACAGTTATACTTCTGAAGATTTCAGTTTAATAAAGTTGTTCTCTACAAATGTCCCTTTAAGCAATTTCTCTCCCTTTGTTGACCCATAACTCAGCCCCCTGCATACCTCTGAAGACTTCACTCTCCCTTTGTCCCCTTCCCTGGCAGCCACTCAATGTCACACGCAGTGCTCCCACCGCATCTGTCCCTGTCTTTGTCCCAATGGCCGGTGCTCCTACTCTCCAGGTTTCACAAAGTGCTAAAGCCAAGAGATCCTGTCCATCCTCCCATCCCAGCCCACAACTGGGCCTCCAGTCCTGCCACTACCTTCCACCTAGTCCATCCCATCAGTGGTCAGCAAACTGCTCAGCAAACCGCGACTCACAAGCCATATGCGGCTCTTTGGCCCCTTGAGTGTAGCTCTTCCACAAAATACTGGCTCTTCCACAAAATACCAGCTTCTGAGCATGGGCCATGAAGTTTCAATCGCACTGTATGTGCACACCCACACGTGGTAGTTTGTGGAAGAGCCACACTCAAGAGACCAAGAGCCGTATGTGGCTCGCGAGCTGCAGTTTGCCGACCACGGCACTAGCTGTTCTCTTCCCACTCAGACAAACACGACACAGAATCAGCACAGGACAGCCATAGGTAAACACAGAACATAGGCCCCACCCTTCAAAGCACAGTCACCCTTCGGGGCAAAAGGCTGTTTTATTACATGGAGATGACCATTACATCAAAGCCATTCTAAGGCTATATGGAAGTTTGGAAAATGCAATTTAATTAAATAATGGAGAAACCACTCTAATTTTGACTCCATTTTCAATGAAATTATGGGATTTCAAGTATAATTTTTTTCACACCAATTCCAACTATTCAAAGGGATTTCCATCAGCCCTTTGCCAGTGGATCTGTGCTCATGAATTCAGCACCTCTGCAACCAGGGCATGGTGGTTCCACACTCTCACTGTCTTCATCTGTTCTCTTCCCACTCAGACAATGAACTGGTGAGTTACATAGCAGAAAAATAGAAGGTTAGCCAGAACTAGACATGTGAAGGCTGAAGCCTGATACCAGATCCCATGAGGGGAAGAAGACTGGATTCCACTGATCTGGCATGTGGGACTGCCACCATCAACCACCCAGTTGTCTATGCAGGAAATCAGCTTCCACTGAATCCCTCCTTTGTCAAAAGTTTCATATTCAACTTGCTGCTAGGACATATCTTTCCAACCCGAAATTATCTCTAAACCTATCCTTTTCTCCATTCTAGTTGCTGCTGAATTGATCAAAGGTTTCTTTAGTTTTCCATGAGGAAGGAGTAGTAGAAAGGACTGTGGACCCCAGAACCATGCAAGTGTGGGCTTCTTGACCTTGGGAGCCTCAGTTTTAAGCTGGTGAAGGAGCTTGCGATTGAGATTGAAACTATGCAATGCATCTAAAGTACGTATGCGCTTCATTTCAAATTATGCAAAATGAAGAGCAATCATTGCTATTATTCCCTGTGGATCATTGGGATCACTTCCTAAATGGAATTACCACGCAAGACTTTCTCCACCACAGCTCATCCTCCCGCTGTGCATAACTTAACCTACTGAGGAACAGAGCTGATCATGTTGCCCTTGATGTACAATCCTCAGTGCTTCCTTTTGTCAACTGAACTAACTCAAAACCCTTGGTGTTGAGCTCAAGGGCTGCACAATCTGACCCAGTTCCAGACTCATTACCTGTTACCTTCACCATGTCACCCACCTGCCCAGCCCTCACCCCTCACCCATCATACTTAGGCTATCGGTGCCCCTGCGTCCTGGTATATTTGCCAAATAAATAGTCATCAAGTGCTCAATGGGGTGACAGGCTTAGTGGATGCACCAGCGAATAAAACAGAAAGGAACCCCAGTCCCGACACCCAGGTAATTTTCATTCTGTTCTTTCTCTTGGAACATTCTCTGTTCTACCACTTCTCTCACCTCTTTTGGGGGTTTAACCTAATTACTAGTTCTTGGTTAAAATATGCTGTTGACTCTCCAAGGCCACACATTCAACTAGGACATTTGCTTTATGGAATTTACCATCTGTGTTCCAATTAGCCCTCTGAGCGTGGTCTCCCTACTAGGCTGGAAGCTCCTTCTAAGGCTGTGTCATTTCAGAGTGGGGTCCCCAACATGCAGCAGGCCACCTGGCATGGAGAAGACATCTGTGTTAATTGTACTTCTTTGTTTGCAAGCAACACAAGTCAAAACTAAGCATGAGACTGAAGCCAAAGGTAGACAAGCAGAGCCAGTGATAATAACTGGGCCTAAGACAGCTCTTGGGGCCTATGGTGGGTTTGGGTGTTTCCATCAAGGGCTCCAGATGCTTCTGATCTTGTGGAGAAAGAATCAAATTGGTTTAGCGGCATGAAGGAGTAGGAGCTTGACAAAGGATAGATGGGGTGCTTCATCCAAAAAGAGGGTGCTGAGCGGACATGAGACAGGTGCTCACTACAGCATTCATCTGAAATTATTACCATTGCCTTACTGTAAAACAATAATTTTCCATGGAGTTGTCCCACAAGAAAGTGTATATTGTGCTTAGTATACCAAATAGTATGCACCCAGAATAAAAGTCAGAATTATAGTGATTAGGTGATTATCTATGCTTTAATCTGCTTCCTTTATCCATGGCCAATAATACAGGGAAACAACATCATACGCTGCACTGAAAGTTGAATGATGAGTATTACATGTATTTCACTATGGCTCTGTATGCTGTTCCACTGGTTTATGCCTGTCTTTGTACCAGTACCACACCGTTTTGATTACTATACTTTTGTAATAGTGTTTGTTTTTAGGAAGCTAAATTTTGAGGTTATCTATCACACAGCAGCAGAACAGTAACAAACCCAAAAATCCATGAAGGTTTGCTAACTGTCACCCGCTGGCTAAACATTGCTTCCACAATTGAATGTCATGTAAGATTGTCATGGTCACTAACAACTCATGTTTGGCCACAGTCAATAAACCTTGGTTCTGATTGTAAACTGGTAAGTAATAATAGTGCTTCAATAATTTTATTAGACATAAACTGCCCAAATCCTCTTTTATTTTTTTTTAAATTTATCATTATTGTTAAACGTATTATAGATATCCCCCTTTTTTTGCCCATTAACCCCCTCCATTCTTCCCCCAATCCCCATCAGGCCTTCACCACAGTATTGTCTGTGCCCATGGGTTATGCATATATGCGTATAACTTCTTTGGTTACTCTCTCCCTACCTATCCCCCTCCACCCCTATCTTCCCTCTGAGATTCATCAGTCTGTTTTATGCTTCTATGTTTCTGGATCTTTTTTGTTCAACAGTGTATTTTATTCATTAGATTCCACATATGAAAAATGAGATCATGTCATACTTGTCTTTCTCTGATTGGCTTATTTCGCTTAGCATAGTACTCTCCAGGTCCTCCATGCTGTCTCAAAGACATCCTTCTTTTATACTGCTGCATAGTATTCCATGGTGTAAATGTACTACACTTTCTTTATCCACTCATCTACTGATGGATACTTGGGCTGTTTCCAGATCTTGGTTATTGTAAATAATGCTGCTATAAACATAGGGGTGCATATATTCTTTCAGGCTTCTTAGGATATATTCCTAGAAGTGGGATCACTGGGTCAAATTAGAGTTCCATGTAATTTTTTTGAGGAAACTTCATATCGTTTTCCATAGTGGCTATACTAGTCTACACCAGCACTGTACTAGGGTTCCCTTTTCTCCACATCCTCACCAGTACTTGTCATTTGTTGATTTGTTGATGGTAGCCATTCCTACAGGTGTGAAGTAGTACCTCATTGTTATTTTAATTTGCATCTCTCTGATGATTGGTGACTTTGAACATTTTTTCATATGTCTCTTGGACATTTGTATGTCCACTTCAGAGAAGTATCTATTTAGGTCATTTGCTCATTTTTTAATTGGATTCTCTGTCTTCCCTTTGTTAAGTTGTATGAGTTTTTTATATATTTTTAAAATTAATCCTTTATCAGATGTATCATGGGAAATATGTTCTCCCATACAGTGGGCTCCCTTTGCATTTTGCTGATGGTTTCTTTTGCTGTGCAGAGCTTTCTATTTTAATGTGACCAAATCTTCTTTTAAATGAAATGCTCCCACATGATAATAACTATCTAATAGAGAAGTAATCAGATGATTACTTTATCACACACTAATAAGGTCATATCCTATATAATAAAAACCTAATATGTAAATCGACCAAACAGTGGAATGACCATCACTATTACACACACTGACCACCAGGGGGCAAACACTCAACACAGGAGCTTCCCCCTGGTGGTCAGTGTGCTCCCACAGGGGGAGCGCCACTCAGCCAGAAGCTGGTCTCACGGCTGAAGAGCGCAGCAGCGGTGGCAGGAGCCTCTTCCGCCTCTGTGACAGCTCTAAGGACCCCTTGGGGGATGTCTGACTGCAGGGAGTGGGTTTAAGCTGGCAGTTGGACATCCCCCTAGGAGTCCCAGACTGCGAGAGGGCTCAGGCCGGGGTGAAGGACGCCCCTTCAGTGCATGAATGTTGTGTACTGGGCCTCTAATTATTCAATAAATATTTATCTAAGGGTTCAGGCAAAATGATCTATTAATCATTTTAAAAATTATTATGCTAAACAGCTCATTTTTTTCATTCTATCAATCTGATACAAAAATCTCTTCATTCTCTTTTTAGGGGAGATGCTACCTAACATACCACACATGTCACAATTTTCCCATATTTTCTTATGTCATCAACCTTCCCCTTCCTATTGATTATTCTGTTCCACCTACTCACATGCTGTGTTTTCTCCCATCTTAAAATAAACCCTCCTATGTTTCCATCTCCCTTCAACTCAAGCCTCCTCACTGATTCGCAGATATTCCCAGCCTCCAGACCTTTGCACTGGCTGTTCCCTATACCTGGACCGTCTTTCCTAGACATCCACATGGTTCTCTCTACTTCCTTTGGGTCTTGAATTGAATGTCACTTTCTCATGGAGGCATTCCCCAGACGTCCCACCTGAGCCTGCAGCCGTAATACCTTCACCTGCCCAGTCCCGGCTCCCCACCCCTCAAAATCTCAAGTCCCTTCAGGATGGGTGTGTTTGTCTCTCTTCCATTAATTACTGCATCTCAAGTGCCTAGAACAGTTGCTGGCCTACAGCAAGTGCTTAATAAATATGTGTAATAAATATGTGTAGGTGTAAGGAATCCATGACTATATCTGCTTCCCCCTGCAACACACCCTCCCACCTTCAGCATCACTCTTCTTGTGTTGCTTTCCTTCCTCCTGACAGTAAAATTGCTGAAGCCTCCTTGCAGAAAGTTATGAAAATACAGAAAAGTGGTAAAAAGAAAATTAAATTGAACTCTGCTATCTTCCTGCTATGGAAGTTAGTTCATATTTTACAGTAGATTCCTCTAGTCTTTGTTTTGTTCCAAGTTTATAAGTTGGTAACAGGTGGCTCAAACCTTACCATCCTGCACTTAATCTGCTTTTCAAAATTATCTGTATGTCCATATTCACATATAATTCAATATTTTTCTAGAGGAGGGATGGTCAGAGTGAGATCTCTATGGAGGAACCATGCTGGGCTGGCGTGAGCATGTATCCCAAGTACAGGCGTAAGGAGGCTGGAGGGCAGCAGGGAGGAAGGTCTTACAGGGCGTCAGCAGGAGAGGGTCATACTGTTCACAAAGTTTAGGGATGGAGGAACTGTCCTATGGCCAATCTGGACTTTAGTCAAGAGGGTGGAGAGAGAAGGTGCAGCTGCAGAGGAAAATCTTCAGTCCCTCGGGTCCCGCCAACCTCAGTATCCCAGCAGGATGGAGCAGACCTGCCTCGAGAGAGGAGAGAGTTGTGGCCCAGGGCCCCCTCCCTCATTCCACTGCCCCTGCAACCTCCCAATCTGTACACATACCCCTTACACAAGAGAATGTATCAGAGAGTAACGGGGCTTTCCACTGAATGAGCTTGTGTTTGATTTGATGACATTTCTCATTTAAAATGAGTCTGTATCATCCTTGACTAAATGTGTGTGAGAGACAGAGGGAGGTCATTTGCCTTAAACAATTTTAACCTGGCTGTCTAATTATAAATTAAAGCTAATTTCCAAGAACCTGCCCTGCATCAACTGCCCTTTCATAGGACACATAGTTACGCCTTTTCCAACATCAGAAGCTGCTTTTTAAATCCAGTTTCTACTTGTACACATGCCCCATCCCCAACTGGACCCCTAGCCCATGGTGGCTCTGGGTGTTGGGAGGAAATGCTTGACTTTGCTTCTGTCCATGAGCTACAGGTTGTTACTCTGACAAGAAATGGGATCCTGCATCCCTGGGAGGCAAAAGAAGGAAGCTCTCCTCGCTCTGTTTTCCAAGCTCTCACTACACCTGAAGGTGGAGAGGCACCTCCAGAATGTTTTGTGGAGGGAGCTGGTGAGGATGACAGTGGGCAGCTCTGAGCCCCTCTGAGTCCCCTCCCTGTCCCAGGAAGCTGGCCACAGCCCTATGGCTTGTGTATGTGTCTTTGGAAAAGAAAAAATGAGTGATTCAGGCTGCTCATTGGAGAGAAAAAAAAGAACAGATACAATTTTACAAATAAAAGGATTTGAAACTCTAACATACACAGGTACACACACACACAAACACACACACACAAACACACACACAAACACACACACAAACACAAAACACACACACACACACACACACACACACACGCTTGCTCCTACTCCCTCTTCTGCCTCGTTTATCACCACAGCACCAGCACCATGTAACACATAGAGTTAGACAGCGCTCAGCTCTCTCAACACCTGGTGAACAGGTGAATGGATGGAGCAGTGATGGGGAGAACCCCCTGGCCTGGCCAATTAGGGAGCCAGAAGGAAGCTTCATGAGAGGGGTTTCTGGGCACTTTGGCCCCTCTAGGTCAGTCCTCCTCACTGATGAGGAAGCTGAGGTTCAGGGGAGAATCAACCTGCCCCAGGTCAGCCTTCCTGCAGACGCTGCTCTGTCAGGAGACACTGTGCAGGCCCGCCAGCATCTCTGCTTCCCAATGCTGAGACTGAGGCTCAGAGAAGTTAGCTAATGTTTCCCAGGTCCCCACTTGTGTCGGAGCTATCCTCCTGTCCACATCTTGTGGTGCTCTCTGCTGCACCAAATCCCAGAGGTGCACTAACTCGAGGCCCACGAGTCACACGTGCCCTTAGCCCTCGTTAAGAAGCCCTGTTTCTGAGAGCAGAGTGGTTAACTGGCCTCCAGGTAAAAGAGTGAGGCCCTCGTGAACAGAGAGGAGCCTCCTGGAACCAGTCCTCTGCTTTCTGCCCACAAGGACACACACATGAGGCCTTCACCCCGGGATGTTCACTGGTCCCCCCTTCACTCTGCCCCTGTCTCTATGCAGCTCCCTCCCACCCATGGCCCCATGTCTGCTTTCCAAGGCTGGGCTACAGCTGTGGATGTGCTTGGCCTGTTTCTATAGTTGCCCAGCATGCACTTTACTTTCAGGTCCCTCTAGTTCAGTGGTTCTCAACCCTCTGGCCCTTTAAATACAGTTCCTCATGTTGTGACCCAACCATAAAATTATTTTCGTTGCTACTTCATAACTGTAATGTTGCTACTGTTATGAATCATAATGTAAATATCTGATATGCAGGATGGTCTTAGGCGACCCCTGTGAAAGGGTCGTTCGACCGCCAAAGGGGTCGCGACCCCCAGGTTGAGAACCGCTGCTCTAGTTCAAAATATCTTCACTAGACTTGACCACTTTGAACACTGATTGAGGGTATATACACTCACCAGGCATAAGATGAGCCTAGTTTACCAAACTGCAGAACAGCACAGACTCTGCAGCCCCCAGTAAGCCTCCATTTGTCCATTGTGCTCAACACAGAGATAAACTCTCAGGGACAGGAAAGTGCACTTAGCTATTGTGGGTAGTCTGTGTGCAGAATTTAACCAAGTTGTGTCCAGTTAAAGACCACATAAGAGTAAAAAATCAGCATCCATGGGATAAAATAAGCATATACATTATTTATACTCCATTGACCCTGCAAAAGATTAATTGCATATTCCACTTGACAGTTTTCAAGACAATGAATTAGCCAAATATCATATTCCTCTAATTACTATAGGGAACAGTTTGCTATTTGCAGCAAGTATGGATTTCAAAAGCTTTGCATTTCACACCAAAAAGTGAAGCGTGATGGAGTATTTCCTTGTAGATAATAACATGGAATGAAAGTGTACAAAACATTTTAGAGAAATGCTTACCCTTTTGAATGAAAGATGAATATGATTGTTATAAAAATAATCACATGAATATGGGGCAAGTGCATGATGCACACCCTCACAAGATATACATGCAATTATAATAGTAAAGGCTCTGAAAAGTCCTGTCGCAAGGAAGGCTTCAGTCCCCCCAAGGCTCTTTAGCTAGAGACACATTTCTCTGTGCAGCACAGGCTGCCATGTGGGGCCAGCGTCCTCTGGCACACTCTTTGGGGACCCTAGAGTCAGTTGCTTCATACACTCCCAGCCTCTGTACAGGAGAGCGACAGCTGAAGAGCAACCCTTTAAAAATATTTGAGAAGTAAACAAAAACTACACAATGCCCGAATTCATTCTCTAAAGAGGATTTCAAAACATCTGTTATAACTAATATTTTACTAAAACTTTGAGATTACTTTTCTGTTATAGCATTTATATATTTTTTCCTCTGATGGTCTCAGGTCAGTATTGCTGGAGGGGGCTATCATCTGAGCATGTTGACTCTGACACGTTTATTCCGTGGTACAAGAGTCAAATATCTTAGAAAATGTACAAAGTTCGGTATAAAGTATAAGAATTTTATCACCAGTGATTCTGCCTTTATTTTTTCATTTGGAAACAATATTCCAGGTTGTTTAAGATGAGGTAAATCCAAATGGTATCCAATGAGAGAAATCCCTTAACTTATTTGTGTTGAGTTATATTTTTATCCTATTAGTATGTAGGAAAGATAACAAAAACGAGGGAAGAGAAATAGGAGGAATTAATGGGATGGTTGGCTTCTTCCGGGTCTCCTGACCCCCTTTGCAGCAGCACCATACCCAAGCAGGTTTGCCCTGGAGACGAGGCCCAGCAGCCCTGACAAGCCACTTATCTCCTCAGACCTCAGGTTCTTCATCTGGAAAATGAGGATCTGAGCATGGATGGTTTCCAAGGCTCCTTGTAGGTCAGAAATCCAAGGTATTTATGCTCCCTACAGCTTTCAACAGCAGACAATCCATTTGCTTCCTAATTAGAGATAAAAGGCTTAACAAACCCCTCAGAGAGCCCACCCCCTGGAGCTGTGGGGTTCAGCCCTGTGTCTGTGGTGACGTCCAACCCTCCTCTCTCTGCTGATTGGGGAACCTTCCTGAGACAGAAGGCTGAGGGACTCAGGGAGGGCAGGGACCAAAGAGGAAGAGAAATACATAGGAAGACTAGGGAAATGCACTGAAAACTAACTTTGTCAGCTGGAGAACGTTGTGGATGCATGACTGAGCCTTAACTAACATATTAACTAAAATAGCCTTCAACTAGTTGGGATGGGCCATATAGAATCTGGAGCTCAAAAGCCTTCAATACTGTTATTGCTGTGCCTGAGAACGTATTTTGGCCACACCTTTTCCTGATGGTCCATTTCATTGTTATCTGTTTCATTTGTTTCTTCATAGTGTTAGGGAGAAGATGTGTGCAGTCCTCCAGCAGCCGAGCAGAGGAACCACATCTTTTAGATAACCCTCGGCAGAAAGTCAGTTAATTATAGATGTATATACCATCTGAGAGGTCGATGTTGTCCAAGCCTACCCTCATCATTCAATTATTCTCACCATGTTGAATAATAAGGCAGACCTGCTCAGCTATGGCTGGGTAGCTCTGTTGGTTAGAGTGCCATCCTTGTACACCAAAGTTATGGTTCAATCCCTGGTCGGGGCACATACAAGAATAAACCAATGAATACATAAATAAGTAGAACAAAAAATTGATGTTTCTGCCCTGGCCAGTGTTTCTAAGTGGTTAGAGCATCAGCCGGTATATTGAAGGGTTTCAGGTTTGGTTCCCAGTTAAGGGCACATACCTCGGTTGCCTGTTCACTCCCCACTTGCATGTGAGGAAGGTAACCAGTTGATGTGTCTCTCTCACATCTCTCTCTCTCTCTCTCTCTCTCTCTCTCTCTCTCTCTCTCTCTCTCTCTCTCCATCTCTCATCCTTCCTCCCTCCCTTCCACTCTCTGAAAAGCAATGGAAACAAGTATCCTCAGGTAAGGATTAAGAAAACAAAAAATTGATTATTTCTCCACCCTTCCTCTATCACTTTCTAAAATCAATTTTAAAAACCAAGGCAGACCTGCTCAGGGACTGTCAGTGTTTTAACAAGACATGGACCCAGAAGAAAGGGGCACAGAGTGGGCATCGGGAGGTAGACAGGACCAACATGCCAGGTTTCATCCGAGGGTGCTGAGTGGCCAGGGTCAGATCTGCATTTAGAAAAGGTCCTTTAGCTGCCATGTGGGTATCTATGTATATAAAAAGCCAGTGATCAGAACTCTGTAAAGACAGGAACAGTCACTATGATGCCCACTGCGGCCAGCGAACTGGCCCTATCAGGGGTGGGGTCAGCCGGCCAACCTCCAGCGGCCCTTCCCCCCAGCCACCCCACCCCTGATCACCCCTCTTACCCCAATGGGGGGCGGGGCCTGCTGGCCAACCTCCTGCAGCCCCTCCCCCCAGTCAACCTCACCCCTGATGGGCCCCCACCACCCTGATCTGCCTGTGGCTCCTCCCCCCAACCAGCTCCAACCCCAATCAGCCCCTCCACACCAATTGGGGGCAGGGCTGGCTGGCCAAACTCTCATAGCCCCTCTCCCGGCCACTGACCCCTGATCAGCCCCCCAACCCCATTTGGGGGCAGGGCCGATCACCCACGGCCCCTTCCTCCAGCCAGTCTGACCCTGATCAGGCCCTTGCGGGGCGAGGCGGGAGCGGGGGGCGGCCGTCCAACCTCTTGCCGTCTCCTCCTCCCAAAAGGCCCGGCTCCAATTCACCCCAATTGGGGCCAGGCTGACTGGACCACACCCATGCACCAATTTGTGCACTGGGCCTCTAGTAGGATTATAAAGGAGCTACAGAGAGAGCAGGATATGGAAGACAACGCCTGTGCGCCTGTGCATGTGTCTGTGAGGACAAGACTGATGGAAGGCCTAGGGCTGTGGAGGACATGCAGGAAGGACAGTCCATAGATGGGACCTTGGACAGGAGCGTGAGGAAGGGGGTGATGGTCTACATGAGGATGCAGAATGAGACGAGAGCAGATATTCTCGTCCCTCTGTCTCCCCTCTTCTTTCCTCTCACCTTTTTTACTAGCCCTCGGGAACCCCTTGCATGGCAAGACTGGCAAACTCATAACCAACTCTGACATTCTGACACAAGTCACTGACTGACCACAGGCAGTGGAGCTCTGAAACTTCTGCCTCAGGACCCCACACTCACCACCCTTCTGCAGCCACAGCCAACACTAGTCTTTCTTAACACCCAGGATGCTCTGAATCAGCTGTAACCCTCATCACATGATAATGGTGTTTCATATCCTGAAGCAGAAATGTTGTAAATTGCTAACATTCAAAACAGCTTGTTGGCATTTAATTAGGTATCAAAACAAGGCTTTCTGTTGCTGTGTCTTTTGCAGGAAACTATCATTAGTTAAACTTCATCATTGCACATGTTCTGCAAGCTGGGAACCAGGAGCTGCAGCAGAGCCCGTGGCATTGGTTGTGAATTCTCAATGGAAATTAATCTCTCGTTTCATTTGGCTTTTTTATGGTGCTTTTGTCCAGAAATAACTACTCTGTTAGTATGCAAAATGTTTCGCTTTCCTCTTACACCCACCAATTCCTTGATATCAGTTTTAAGTAAATAAGCTTTGCAAAGGAAATTTGTTTCTTTAATAGTGGAGTTTCCAATTGCATTAAGAAAAAAAAACACTTCAGATATGCAAGAAACACATCTACATAATTGTTGCGAATGTCAGTCTCTGGTCAATTGAACTCCCCCGGAATCTGAAATTCACTCAATCTGTGATTTGCTCATCCACATTAACATATATGAGCATTTATTACGCACATACGTGTGTATGCAACACACATGCTTTGAGTGAGGATGTTGATCATGGCATGTCTTGTGAGAGCAAAAACCTGCTGAAGAGAGCCTGAATGCCCACAAAGAGGAGACAGTTAAAGGAATGATAGTGCACCCAGACCATGGAATGACCACCTGTGTCATTGGAAATAACGAGGCAGGTCTCCCTGTGCTGTTGGCATCTCCCAGATGCCTTACTGAGCGCACTGTGACACTGTGCCATGTGAATCTAGATGAGCCTGTGTCATCAAGGACTTCAGGGAGGGGGACACAAGAGACTGTCAATATTGTTTCTGGGGTGAGGGGTTCTGAGGATGTAAGCCAACATATATATATATACACTTTTATTCTTCTTAAATATGTTTTCAGTTTTCAATTATTACATTTATTGACTTTAAAATATTGTTAAAAAGTTATCCATGTCTTAACTGCAATAGGGAGTGTGAAATAATGCAAAGGCTGATAAAACCATTCGTGATGTCAGGAAGGGCTTGGGAGCCAGCGCTACAATGGTAGAATCAATGCTAATACATGTCACAATTTCCCACTCAAATTGAACCTGTAAATTGGAAGTTACCTTTTATTTCCAAGTCTGTTAGTTTAGTGAGTAATCATCCTTAGTTTTTTCCTTTTACTTTTTTCAGGAGGAGTAGACTGGGGGAGTGGGGCTGATGTAGACAGGGTATTAGACTGCAGGGAGGGTGTGTGGAAGCTCCCCAGCTGGATCCGTTGCTTTCTCTCCATCTGATTTTTTCCAAGCCCCCAGTCTTGAGAGGCACATACCCCTAGGAAAGACCCAGCCCTGCCCCACAGCAACCAAGCATCATGTAGAAGAAGGCTCAGGCCTTAGGACAGTTTGTGGCTCCACAGCCCTCCACCGCCCATCCCAGTCTGGGAGCTCAGAAGCAGATCCCCCTGGACAGAGCAGTGGGAAGGGCAGAGGGGGAGGAGGAAGCAACTAGGAAGGCCCTGCAGAGCTGCTAATGCTGGGACCTCTCCTGAGTTTGTCAAGGGAGAGCCCAGAACACCCCTGTTGGGGAGGGTCCAGCCAGGCTTGGGGGCTGGCCAGATGTGAGCAGGATCGGGCTCCTGTGGCTCCCTCCCAGAACCTCACCCCCCTTCCAGTTTCCCCACCTGCCACGTCTACTTGAGTCAGAGCTGCCACTGCCTCACATCCTCCTGCCACACAAGTCAGGCATCCTAGGGGTTTTTGCGGCAGTGGGGGTGAATTAGATTGTCTATTAAAAACGATTTGGGTTTTGAGACATTCTTCTACCATGACTTTGAAGAGAATCATGATATTATAAGCAAAGTGCCATCTGCTCAGAGCCTTTCTAAAAGTAGGCTGTGAATCTAAATGACACGTATGACATGCAAACATTTAAACCATTCTATTTAGAACTGTCACTTTATATGCATGAGTAACTTTAATCTTTTCTTATTCAAATGTCATTAATCTGGAAAATAGTGGAGGCGAATGGGTGGAGTGAAGGTTGAGGGGTGGTTTTCACGTCACCAAGAGTCTAAATGCCCTGGCACCCACACCCTAGGCTCCCCGGCACAGCCCCCAACTGCCAGCAGTTGCCCACCACCATCCAGAGTCCAGAGAATGATACTGATATTTAAATAATTGAATGCATGTTATATTTAGTATTATAATTTCATTTCATGGAGTACATATATGACATTGCTGTCTCATAAGATCAATCAAAGAAAAGGAGGTGGGTGTTTCCCTAGCACCAAATTTTAAATTAGAATTTTAGCAACTTCATTTTATTACTTATTTCTTATAATTACTATTATTTTATTATTTTTCTAGCAGCTTTATTATTATGTGAGCCTGGGGCCCAATCTATTTGGGTCACTGGTTTTAGCCCTGCCATGGGAAGGATGTCAAGTCCCACAGACAGCGACCATAAGAACATGCAAACAGTGATCACGGGCTCACAGATAACTCAGCGTTTCAGGGAAGTCTTTCCTTACACGGATGTGGGAGGGGCTTCCCCTGCAGCCCACGCAGGAGGAGTCAGTGTGGCACCAACATGAACTCTGCGGGGAGAGATGGGGAGTCAGGCTGGGGTTTAGGCACGTTGAATGCAGATGAGAAACACACAATAGGATATAAATACATGTAAAAAGTAATAATTTTTTTTTATTTTATACTTTGGCCATGATTCATTAGCTGAAACTTTCAAATGTCAAAGTTCAATATACCTATTGTTTCGAATTGTCATTATGTGTGAGAATGAGAAATAATAAACATGTATTCATGTTAACATTATATTAATAATAGTATTCTTTTACGTTTTCAATTTTTTTTTCAATTACAGTTGACATACAATATCTCATTAGTTTCAGGTATACAACATAGTCTTAGATATTTATATACTTTACAAAGTGATTCCCCCCAACAAGTCTAGTACCCATCTGACACCATACATAGTTAATACAAGCCTACATAATAAAAGGCTAATATGCAAATCGACCGAACGGCAGAACAACCGGTCACTATGACGCTCACTGACCACCAGGGGGCAGACACTCAACACAGGAGCTGCCCCTGGTGGTCAGTGTGCTCCCACAGGAGGAGCACTGCTCAGCCAGAAGCCCTGAGCTGGGCTCATGGCTGGCAAGTGCAGCAGTGGTGCTCCCGCCTCTGTGGCAATGCTAAGGGGAGCAGGCCTAAGCCGGCAGTCGGACATCCCCGTAGGACTCCCAGACTGCAGGAGGACCCTCCCCCAGTGCATGAATTTCATGCACCAGGCCTCTAGTACTATCATAATGAGAGCATCCTTAATCATCATAATTAGTAGTATAACACTGTCACTGTACCCACTACATAGAATGGTCTAAGAACCTTTGGCTTTCCCAAAGTAGTCTGTGCATATAAAGACAAGCTATAGTACCAAGCACATGTGGCTGATCCTGTACTTGAGTCTCTCCCATCCCCCAGCCCCCACCCCATTCCTAGTCTTGCTCTCCTGTTCACCCAGTGATGAAGGACGCTCAGCTATTCCAGGAAGATGGATGGAGGCCATCACCACCCTGCGGCTTTTGTTTCTTATCACCTCAACGCCATTAGGCCTTTTTCTAGTTTCACGCAAATTAACTGCTCATCAATTCCATGATTGCCAAAGCTCGCAGCAGCTGTACCTCTCAGACTAGGATGACTTTAAACCTATTTGGTTCTGACTTCCCAGCACATGAGCCTCCCTTTGTTCGACTCAATTGATTCATTCCATCCAGTTTATAACCAGGCCATTTATTTCACTTAACTGTCTGCCGAGCCCACAGGAAAGCCCGGGCGCCGGGCCTCCCACACCTGTGGATCAATGACCCCACCATCAGCTTGTGCTCACAAATGAAAGCACTCATCCTGACTAACTAGCTTCCCCTGGTTTCTGTTTTTGTTTTTGTCGAGACTATTTTCAGAGGCAGTGAGATGTCCAACAGCCCTCAAACATTGAGGCGGATTTCACTTAGAAGTGTTTGACTAAAAAGAAAGAGGCTTAAGGGAGATGATTCTGTGCAGGCCGAGCAGCATTTATGCGCAGCCCTGACCTGAGCAGGGCCCCTTCAGCCATCACTGCAGGACCCAGGCCCCATCGCACCGCTCCAAACACACACCTTATTTTACGTAATGATCCCCATCTCACTAGCAGAGGTCTGTGCAGGGCTCTTTGGATGTTTTCTAAAGAAGTGCTGGTATTTATAGGTGAACACATTGTAAAATCTTGCTCCAATTCGCCTCTCCTTCCTCTCTTGAATTTCTACCACACACAAAGGGGAAAAAGTTAGTCCACATTTTAAAACAGAAAGCAAACACACAGCAGGTGCTCTGAGTTATTTATGGGATTTGGTTTGATGAGGAAAGGAGAATTTATTAAAGTTTGTTCCAGAGGAAATTCTAAATTTTCTCAAGGATCAGGCACTTGAAGGTAAACATATCATTTTATTCTAGCATCTCTTCAGTACATGCACATGGTTTTAGAATCAACCTAGTTGGGTTCCTGAAACTAAGCCTCTTCTTATCCAGGAGGCCAAGGCTGGATGTCATCCTGCCTTCACTCTCCTCTCCCCGCTCCTCACAACACACCCCCACACCCGGCCTGTCAGCTCAGAAAAGGCAGCTGACCTGAAACTGGCTGCTTTCCTGGGCTTCTGGGTTCACACGGTTGCTCAGTCATAAAGAATCTCCATCCTAGCTTCTCAGATTCGAAAACCTTTTGGAGAAATTAGCCTTTAGGGGTTGTCAAAACCTAACTTGTCCCAACACAGTTCAACAGTTAAAAACAAAACAATGGGTTAGGGTTTATAAAATAATCAAGGGTGTTTGGTGTAGGAGTCATTAAAAAGTCGTAAAAGGCTATTCCCGTTTGGACAAGTGTATAAACCTTCAGTTAAGGGAAATCTAGAACTTCCTGCAATCCACTTCCAAAGTTCTCATGCTAATGTCTGGTGACGTCTAAAACAAAAACATAAAGGAAAGTGTCCCGTAGTCACTATTATATTCCCCTCACTCTCTTCACTGAGAGAGATATGTATACACATATATATGTATATAGGTACATCTATACACACATATATAATCATGCACCAACTACTGATGTTTCAGTCATGTGGCTCAGTGACAAACTACATATGTGACGTCGTATGCCATGCAGCACAGCTATGTAGTGGGTTATCCCATCTAGGTGTGTGTAAGTACACACTGTGATGTTTGTACCACAAAATCTCCTAAGAGCACATTTCTCAGAATGTACCCACATCCCTAAGCAGCATGATACCGTACACATGTGGACATACATACACAATTTCAGCACAAAATTCTACTTTGAATCTTATGACAAACACTTCGCATTTACTGCTTCTCTGAGTTCTGAAAGGTTCTTTTAGGGTTTCTTAGAGGTTCTGGAAGTTTTTTCATGAAAACCTTTTAGTAGCTGAGAAAGATGTTTTTCACCGCCTTCTCAAAAACATTGTCTCAGAAAGAAGCTTATTTTTTCATATTTATAAAGATTTCAGAAGAACATTGTTTGGGACTCTTAGAAAACAGCACACAAACTCCCACAGGAAGTTCTAGGGTTTTTACACAGGGACAGAGGTTTGCACAGTCACCTGACTCACTCTTTACAGAAACTTTTCAAACAGCCAAGTTCAAAGCAGAGCCTCTTACATCACAGAACCGCTGCCTGCAGGATGCGTTCATGATCTGCCCCACCAGGTGACATGCCCGCCATGTCTGATACTACTACTGGTCTTACCTGCACTTCTCTGAACTATTGCTGCGATGATCATGTCTTTTTCTCTTCTCTTCTATTTCAAAATAGGATAGTTGTAGAAAGTTAGCCCAGTAAAACTGTTGTGAGCTCCATGTGAGCAAACTAGTGCTGCTGATATTTAAACATCGAGTGCTTTCCCCCTTCCCCCCCCCCTCCCCTGCCCCCACCACCAATTTCTGTCCTGGGCCGAAAGTGAGGAGTGTGTCTGAGAATCAACTGACTCCATTTCTTGCTTCTGACCTGCTGGCTCTCTGTGTGGAGCCCACACCAAGGAATGTGTCCCCATAGCTTCTTAGCATCCCATACCTGAAAGTTATTTCTAGCCACGCAATTGGAGGAGGCAAACTCTGAATCTAGATGGTGCTTCACTCCTTTTCCCCTTTTTGGAACCAAATTTGAAATTGTTAATAGGGATTCAAGTATGGTTTCCTTCTTTTCATAGCCTGGTTTCTCTTTCTAGGATCATGATCCAGAAGTCCATCAGCCTGGATGGTTCGGATTCCATAGAAAAACAACTTTAATATTCTCAGAAACAGGTTTAATTTAGAACCAAGAGGTGCATGAGTCAAAATGAAAAGTATGTTGTAGTTGGGGCTAGGCGTGCCTGGAAAGGAATTCTAATGCAATCTTTTGCTAGTTATGTACCCAGGAATAATCCCCTACAGTCCCCCTCTGAACTAAGAATGATGTGTAGAGAGGTCACAAGAAAATGAAAACATACAAAATCATCTATATAGTGTTCATCATCTGCTTCCACTCAAATAAGCCTATTATTAACTGCAACAGTTAATAGCAATGTGGTCCTTAAACCCAGTTCCATAGTCCTCCTTTGGTCCTAAACAGTTGGACTGCACTTTAAAGAGCTGTATCCATTTTGGCCAGCACACCGAGGCCCTTGTCACAGTAATTCTGAATGCACAGAGAACCACTATGCATCGATCTGAATATTCCTCCACTTCAGTTACATGCGTGCAATTTAAATTTCTTAGAGCACATCTAGTGCTCTCAACCGCTGGGGAGACGACTGGGCGGACAGGATTAGGAGGTTGCAGACCTGCGGCTTCTCCTCCTTGCATAGAGGCTGTGGGGTCACTGGGCAGGTTTTGAACCCTAGGAAGCAGCTGACTGGATGACCCGGAGCTGAAGACCCTGCCAGCACTCAGCAGCTAAGCCTGACCTCACGGAACTCGGAATGAATCAGGAGGGACTGATGAACCCAGGATGACAGCAAAACAACTCCTTAACACTCAGTGGCATTTTTTGGTTTTAGGTCATTTTTGTTCGTGTGTGTGATTGGTTGATTTTTAAGACAGACCTTCAGGTGATGCTTTCTGTGTCCTTAAATATTAATTGCTTGCCAGGCCGCTGCTTCCTTTATTTATAGCTCTTTTGGCAAATAACGTGTGACTTAGCGGCTCCCTGGGCAACACTGATGGGAAACCAGACCCCTCGCATAACTCGACTGGTCCTCGTCCATGGTTCGGTCTCTGCAGCATCGGCATGCCACCAGCTTCGTCCCAGAGGCTCTGTCCACCTTTGATGCTTCATGCTCTTTTCTAAAATTTAATTTAATTTTACTGAAGTAAGAACACTAATGATGAGATCTACCCGCTTAACAAATTCCTAAGTGCCCCACACAGTGCTGTGGACGATGGTGACAACCTTGCACAGCAGATCTCCGAGCTTGTTCTCTTGATGGACGGGGACTGTCGGCCTGTGGATTAGACACCCGTGCTTTTCTTCCTTCGTGTTTCTCCATCTTCCTAAAGTTCCTGTCTACTTATTTCACACCCGACTGACCCCCGCTCTTCCTTCATAGTCAGGAGGAAGGACAGTATGGGAGAAGTGCTTTGAAATCTATTTTAAATGTCTCTGGATGCTCGCACTGGGGTGCTGCGTGCCGCATGGCTATTTGTTAGGAGGAAGAACGTCGTGTTCTGGCTGAGAGCACAGAGGCTTAGGCAGCCTCATCTTGCCATCACCTCCTGTCCCCAGCGCCATCCATCCTGGGGATGTCCTTCTGCTCATTAACAGTGAGGCTGCTTTGCTCCTGTGATGTATCCACACGGCCTCGAATCATGGCTCCCGTGTGCTGCCCTTTCACTTGGGATTCAGTGGCCTGGAGGGTTGTTTGCAGGGAATTAAACCAGACATGTATCCCCACAGGGCGGAAGCATCTGCATGGCACTTGTCATACATGTGACCGGGCATCATTACAAAGGTGGTGCTGGCTATGTGAGGACACAGAAGCTCCGCATGGAGCCATGGGGTCGCTGGGAGCCTCCCTTCGCTGGGGAATTGCAGGATAGTAGGGCTCCTGGAAACCCTGGATGTTCCAATTCAATCACCTCATTTTACAGCTGTGGATAAAATGACCCTGAGGCCAAACAATTTTCCCAAAGACACAGATAATTTATTGCAGACCCTGGACTAGAATCTGTGTGTCCTAATTCCTGGGTTAGGCCTTTGTTGGGTGGTTTTTTAACGATATTGCTCTGACTCTTTACATTCTGGACTTTCTTATAACAGAGAGAATGAAATAGTCACAGTGATTATCATATGTCTCGGAATTTTCTCATGCAAGTTGTTGGGAAAGGGACAGGAAGCGTCGTGCGGAGGGTGGTCTGGCAAAGAGTAGGCTGTTCTGAGGAAATAAACTGAAGTGACATTTATTTCGGTCTGTGTGACTCAGACATAAAAATCATTTCATTGATGCCCTAGCCATTTTTGCTCAGTGGATAGAGCGTTGTCCTGCAGACTGAAGGGTACCAGGTTCGATTCTAGTCAAGGGCAGGTACCTCGGTTGCAGGCTTGATCCCTGCCCCAGAAGGGGCACATTGCGGGAGGCAACCAATCGATGTCTCTCTCACATTGATGTTTCTCTCTCTGTCTCTCCCCCGCTTCCACTCTCTCTAAAAATTAATGGGGAAATGTCCTCAGGTGAGAACTAACAAAAATAAATAAATAAATAAATAAATAAATAAATAAATAAATAAATAAATAAATAAATAAGTGAAGTCATTGCTACTACAAGGTAAACTTTTCTCCCAGAGCAAACTAAATCAGTTGAATTGATATAATCAGGATCATTGGAAAGCTGTGCTTTATTCATGAGCTGGAACTGTGCTAGTTCCCCATTATTTCTGGTCAGAAGGTGGCAGGACACCTGACACTGTCCACCTCTCTCAGGGCCATTTGTAAGTCATGCTTCCAGAGGGGTCCCTGACCTAGTAAATGACACTCAGACATCACCATTTACCTGGGAATACAGTGTTATTCTGGCAAAAGGAAAATTAAGATAATCATACAATCATGCCAGTGTATTCCACACTTAGGGAATTCATAGGATAGAAAAGTTTTTATTTTTTAAAAATATGTATGTGTCCTGAAAACTCACCCCAGTGCCAGGCACAACTCAGAGGCACTCAATGTATTGAGTTACCTCTGGCAAGGGACCGTGGGAGTCATTTCCTCCCGTGCCTACAGAAACTGGGAAAGCAGCATGGTCCTGAAGCTCTGCGGGAGGAAGTAGCTGGAAGGAGACGTTTGCCTAACACAGTGATAAATTGCTTCTCTCGTTCTCTCGTCCCCTCGTTTAATACATCTTCATGGGGCATCTTTGGTACATAAAGCAGGTGGGAAAACACAGTCAGCTCTTTGTTTCCTTTTGCAAGCTCCCATATACACCAACAGCACAGCCTGCGGGAAATAAATGGCATGTGGGTGATTTCACAAGTCCTGCCAGGTGAACGCAGCAGCCCTGGTGAAGATGATCAGTAGAGTCATTATGGAGAGAGGGGGGCAGGTCCTTCCATATGCACAGGACTTCAGTGGGCAGAGATGGAAGAGGGAGGTGAAGAGTATGTGAGCAAGAGAAAGGAAAGTCAAGCAGAGAGTACAGAGGTGAAATCCTGGAAGTGACTGCAACAACCATTAGAATTATGGGTTTTGCACAGGAAAGACGGTGTAGATAAGTGAGTTTGAAGAAAGCAGAGAGGAGCCTGGAGTGCCGGCTCAGCACTGGCTTTGGCATGTTTACTAGATACCACACAGACTTTCCAGGGCACCTGCCTTAGGTTATATAGACGCAACAGGGGATTCTTCCTTCGAACATTTTCAAGTAGGAGAGAAATGAGGCTCACAAAAGAAATATCACATACAACATAAGAGTAATAACACTTGACTAAAGAGAAATGGAATCATCTAATTGTCCACATAGCAAGTATCTCTTGAATTTGATTTCAACTAATAGACCCATTTGAACATTTTCTCCTTAACTTGTAGATATCTGGACCATGACTTCCATGCTAGAACAATCTGCGGCTCTAAAATCAGGAATTTAGAGTGGCAGGGGTGGAGAAAAATCCCACCATTGTACTGAAAGTATCTCCTTGGTGGTCATAACGAGGCATTAATATAAAACCAACTTAAATAGCCGGGTCACACACGATGAGATTATAAGGGCCCACAAGCTGCCCTGAGCAATACCCCGTCACCTGATAGTGATCAGCCTTGAGGGCAGGGCAGATGTCAAGCCTAAGTAACAGTGCAAGGCTAAACCTCTCATTTATGCAAAAGCCTAATTAGCTCTGCTTGGAGAGATAGGTGTCTGACAACAGGCCGGGGAGACGGAAATGCAGACGCCTTGGCCGTGGTGTACACGGCACAGATCTCCTCAAAATAGGGCGCTGCTATCATTTATCATCCAAAACCAGGGCGCTCCTAAAAGTGAATGAGGGCGCTATTAATAATGAGGCTGGGACAACCGGCATACACTGGGACCGTCCCAGGTGACCTGGGACAAAGGGTCGCCCTGCCTGTGAGGATAAATGGCAAGGACTGTCCCACTCCACCCTTCATCTTAGCCCGGCCTGAGGCCTCTTTGGAAAAAAGAAACAGCAAGTGTCCCATTTTGTTGTTGAAAGTGGCCTCTCAGGAAATGGAGCACAAGACGTGTGCTTTTCATTGTTAGATCTGCCCCACATCGTGACTGAGGGAAGCTGAGAGGAACATGATGAGAGAATTTGAGTCCAAGTACCGTGGGTGTGTAGGAGCCAGAAAAACAGAAAACCCCCTGCTCATTGGTGCCACTGAGAGGACACTTGGTCCACGAGGTCCAGGTCTGGGGGCCTGTCCTGGGTGAGGGGCTTGGCCAAGAACAGCAGGCGAACAGGAGCTCCGGAGCTCCAGGGATGGAGGACAAGGTGGGGGCAAGCGTGAGGGCAGGGGCTCAGGGAGAGCCAAGAGCGCAGACTTCTAGTGCTGGAGCGGCCAGGACGCAGGAGGGACAGAAGCCCACTCACCGCGAGACCCATGCTGCCCCCTGACAGCTTTACAGTGGATTTGCCTGCTGGTGAAGACACTGCTTAAAAAGAAGTGAGCTCCTCACCGTGAAGTCTGGAGCTTTCTAACTGTGCTGGAACCCGTGGAAGAGGTGCCGGTGGGAAAGGCCACCCCTGAGATCTGGTTGATGGTCACTGAACTACATCAGTTTGTGGTTCTAGGTGTGAGCATGTTAAGGTGAGACATGAATCCAACAGTCAGTAGACAGCAACCTTCATAAGGCTTGGCATGGAGATGTGTTGAGTAGGTGAGGGCAAGACCTGCCCTGGGGAGAACGTGGCCTTGAGCTCAGTCCTGTGGGTACCTTCCCCCAGGAGGCTCCCTACCTCCTCAGTCCCACCCTCACACCGTTCAATATCCTCATCACCACAGCAAGGCCAGCAAAGCTTCACTCGCTCCAGCAATTTAGGAAAACTGCCAGCCTCATGGGAACAAATTTGTTTCACTCTTTCTAGTATTTTCACACTAAAATAAGATCGTGCTGCCAACGTGTGGGATGGTCCTGTCTGCAACTCTAGTGGGGAATTTTAAAAATAGTCACCTGGATGCTTCTAAAACCTTCTGTTTTGTCCCCATTAAACTTCTCAACAATTGAAGTAAAAAAAGAGGGGGAAACCCCACAGGCCATTTAACAGATAGTATTGTCACCTGTAATTCTGAGATGCCTTAGTTAGTAAAACAAACGGGCTATTTTTTCTTTAAAGGGGGTGTTGGAGGGTGCCTCACACATCTCACCATAAAGTTTCTATGACCTTACAAATAAAACACCAAGTCTACAAAAGTTATAGGGCCGACCGCTGGGCCTTCCCAGAAAAGCCCAGGGTGGACGCAGCAGCGCTGGGAATGAAGGCCTCTCTCTTTGACCAGCACGCAGAGGCAGGGCCCTGCAGGACTCTGTCTTGCTGCCTTCTGGGATAGCAGTGGGCTCTCAGCTCACTGAGCACATGAGGTCACTTTTCCTTGACCTCTGAGTGGCATGTGTGCCCCCTTGGGCAGGCGGGATCCTATAACCCAGAAGCACTGTATGCAGGACAGTGATGCCGGAGTTAGAAACCCACCCAAACACATAGTGCTTTGCCAGAGTGAGCGGTTGTCTTCACCTAATGGGTCAGTCGTCAGGCTCTCAAGAATGTGCAATTTGTTCCAAGTCTAAGAGGATTCAGAATGGCCTGATGTCGGCAGCCACTTGCCCTCCCACCCCCTCGGCTGACATTCACAGCAGATGGAGCCAGGCCACATGCTCTGTGACCGCTGCCTCTTCTGGGAGTGAAGGGAGGGGCGGGGAGCAGGGCTCTCAACTCAGAAACAACTCAGGTTGCTGGAGCTAATGATCTTTTCCCCATTCACAAGCACCTACTAAGTGCAAGCTGCTGTATTAAACACTGTTCCCACCATCCTTTGAAAATGGTGTTTTTACTATCCCAGCTGTTAGAGATGAGGTCACTGGCCCAGAGAGTGTTAGCAACCAGCAGGAGATCTCACAGGTACTGAAGTTCTAGGTGAGTCATCGCTGATCCCCAAATCCAGTCTTTTTTATACGTTTACAATTAATCAGCGAGTGGAATTGAATTTAGGGACTGGTCACATCAAGGAGATGTATCACGAAATTACCAGAGTAGAAATCAAAACCAACACACACTCTTCAACCTTTCCAACTGACACATGGGCCGAGGGCTTAGCACAAAGAACCCGTGGCCTTGGGCTAACCATGTTTGTGCAGTTTATCAACCACAAATGTCACCATTGCACGTTGGGTTATAAACTTTTGGCTCTGAGTTTTCACTACAAGCCAGCTCAATACTGGTGATGCCCATGTTATGACAAGTGCCACCTACTGAACAGCAGAGTGAGTGCCTCTAAAACCGTTCAAAATGCCAACTGAGCTCCCCCTGGCCAACACAACCAGTGCCAACTCCATGCAGCAGCCCACTGAGATCCAGCTTCACAGTCACTCTCAAGGGAGAAACTTGGGGCTCATCCATCTGAAGCTGCGGGGCCACCACACCTGCCAGTTTTCTAACATGGGGGATTTAAAAAATGAGTCTTTCAAAGAATCTTTTGTTTGAAGTAGAGAAAGAAAAACCACTGTGAAAAGCAGGCGCGCGCACACACACACACACACACACACACATACACAGGAGCAGATTTCTGGGCAACACGCCAACGGGGCAGCTCCTAAATGCTTTCTGTCTTCCCCCTCACCTCACATTCAGCTCCACTCGACTGCAGAGGCTAAAATTTCTCCCACAGACTACTAATACATTTTTAATATTTTTCACATTTAACACTTATTTATGTTTACTATTTTAAGTCATAATCCATGCAATAACCCTACGATATAATACTCTTGTTTTTATTTTACAAATGGGGGAATGGAAGATCAGGGAAGCTAGGACACTTCCTAAGATCACATCCTCATTGGCTGAGGCAGGACACAACCTGGTAGACATTAGTGCCCACGTGCTACCCTGTGAATCAGCTACTGGTCCAGCCCTGCATACAGGTAGCGCTCAATAAGTGGTAGCAAAGATCATTGCCACATAGTCAATGGAAGGGAGGGCTTCAAATTCTTGTTTGAGTTGACATCTTGCAGTGTCAACCCCACAACCTGTGCTGTTTAAGCACAGCCTGTGGTGCTCTCCTCGTGCTGCGTATGTTATTACCAGTATAACCCACATGTCTCAGACGCGGCCTGTGCATTAAGCTACGTTGTTTTTTCATTATTTTTCCTTCTAATAAATGGCGCTGAGATTATTTTGAAATATTCATCATTGCATGCTGTTTCTTGTTTCAATGAGTTAGTTCCACAACTACTTCCCTTAAGAAAAAAATTATAGGCCCTCTCTTAGGATAGTCTAAGACTCAGATTTTGATAGTGAGTTGCTACTTACAAAATAACTGCAGTTAATTTATTGTTACTAATTTAGTAAGTATGTGTGTGTGTGTATATATATATATATATATATATATATATATATATATATACATAAAATTCTTATACTATATAATATATTAAAAATATATACTTCTTTAAACCAAAAAATTATGAAATTATTTGTTTTTCATCTGATACATATTCACTAAAATTACTAAGAGGAGCCCTGACCAGTGTGGCTCAGTTCATTGAGCATCCTCCCATGCACTGAAAGGTCAACAGTTCAATTCCTAGTCAAAGCACATACTCAGGTTGTGGGTTCAATCCCCAGTGCAGGAGGCATGTTTCTCTCTCATCTCTCTTTCTCTATCTCTCTCTCTCTTTTTCCCTTCCTCTCTCTCTAAAATCAATAATAAAATGATGAACAAAATAGATTCAGAGACAAAGAAGCATGGAATGGACTGTGGAATCCCAAAGGGAAGGCAGAGGTGGGTAGGTGGGTGGGGGGGGGGGTGGGAAGCGATCAACCAAAGAACTTGTATGCATATGCGCATGACCCGTGGACACAGACAATAAAGTGGTGAAGACCTGGGATGGGGACCGTGGGCTAGAAGAGGTCAATGGGGGAGGGGGGGAAGGGGGACACATGTAATATTTTCAACAATAAAGATTTAATTAAAAAATAATTAATAAAATCAATTTTTTAAAAAAATTACTAAGAGGAGCTTAGTTAGGTGTCAAGGGTCAGGGAAGAGGAGCCTTGGTTCGGCATCATGTCCACAGTAGAGTTAGGGATGCCCTATAAACTGGCCTAGCAGGACTCTTGGTAAAACTGGGTTTGGCAGGACAGGCCTGATTCAGAAAGGGGCCTGACCAAAGAGAGTGTGGGCAAGGATAGAGCCCTTGTCCCCTGGGAGCCAATGGTATGTTTTGGTGCAACATGTTGCCAGCAGGGCCACAAGGTGAGGTCCCAGTCCATTTGGGGGTGGGGGGATGGGGGGGAGGAGTGGGGACTGCGCTTTTCTAGCTACCATTTTAGGATTGTTTTTATAAAAGCATATTAATCTGGAAATATGATTCTTGTGAAGTTCAAGAAGAGGATTTATACAAATGAAAATCAGAATTTTACCACATTCAGAAATCACTGGGGACAATCCAGAAAAGCCTCAAATGTGTGGCTTTTAAGGATAACTGAGTGGCACTTGGCGCTTATTTATCTAAAGGGCTTGCAAAAAAATAATTCAGGCCCCATTTTGAAGCCTGCTAAGTGTGGGCTACTTAAACTGTCAAGTGCCTCCCAATTATGGAAAACAGCCCTTTGAATATTCAGCTGTGAAAACAGGGATCGCCCAGTTCCAGTGGAGATGGGAAAATTGCTTAGTTTGCTTCTTTTAGGCAATTATGGTTTATAAATCCATGATTTATTTTCCTGAGACTATCTCTGGTATTATCTACCAAATGAGAATGTTTTTATTAGCAGAAATGTTTACAAAGAACCCCATTTGTAATTTGGTGTGCAGTTTTGCTTACACTGTGTGGTGCCTGAGTTCAGCTTAAACATGCCAAATGTGAATGTCTGTGTAGTCCCTAACAAACCAGGTAAATGAAATGTTCACGTGTTTTATAGCCCCCATAAAACATGTGCTTCGGTCCTGATTACCTAAAGAAAAGAGTCAGGCAGATCTTAGCTGTAAGCTCACAGTACCTGACTAATTATCATGTGACATTTAATTTAATGTTTGATTCATCGTCCTGAACTTTCCAGTGAGACAAGATCATGAAATCTATGGTTTCCAATTAAATTCTATTTGGGACAATTTATGCAAATAATTTCTCACCCAACTGTAGGTACTATAAATGCAAAACCATTTCCTGAATTTCACTGCTAATACAGATGTTATTTCTATAATAATAATAAAAAAGCCCTCTATGTTTCTCATACATTACAACATGGGTTACACAGAACCTGGAAGTTATAAATGCAGACAAAAGGGCCAATGTGACTCCTGAAGAAATGGGTTGACCAAACTGGTGATGGAATCTCATTGGTTGAACAGGTGTCAAATAGTTACGATAGTGTTTGTTCAACTGGGGGTCATCAAAGGCTGGTTGTCTTGAAGTCTCAGATTCTTGAAAATATTAAATCGGAATGATGGAAGCTGAGTAATCTACAACATCTATTTTGTGAATTCAACCATTTCCCATGCTCAGGGGCCTTTACAAAACAAAACAAGATGTGAAAGACCAGATTTGGAATAAATGCCAGCACCCCTGGTGGTGAAGAGCCTGTTGCTGGCACAGCATTGGAAGGTATCCTGGGAGTAAAAGGTGTGCGTTCGCCTGCAAGAGGACGTGGCTACTTGGGACAGGGCAGACCATCGGAAGCCTCAGAAGACAGAACAGGCAGGTGTTGATGCGCATGGAAATGGGAAACCTATGAAAGCTCCACAAAGGAAATGGGGTTCCAGGAATCCAGTCTTCCATCAGTATCACAGCAAAGTCCTGCCTTGTCCTGGGACTTGTCCAATACCCAGAGCTACAACACAGTCTGCAGGCTCTGCCCCTGAAGATTCTGCTTTGGGGCTGAGCTGAGACCCAAAGAGCCCTAGATTGACAGGTGACTCAGGACAGACCTGATGCTAGAGGTAGACTGGGCCCGAGGGCTGCACTTGCCCCCACTTCTCTCGCTCCCACCTGCCCCCACGGCAGCACTCCATCTCTCTCCATTCTGCCATGTCCCAACTCTTCATGTCATTCTTTCCTGGTGTTTAAGGGTGTGTTGTCTCCTCTGAACATGAGTCTGGACATCTAAGTAATTGATGCCCTGTTCGGAGGTCTAAGCTGGTTCCCCGCCTGTCCATCAGGAGCAGGGCTCACCCAGGACATGGCCTACCTGTGTGACCCTGGGCCTCAAGGCGTGTCACAGCCTAGGGTCACATGCTACTCAGGAAACACCTCACCCTGAGTCTCATTCATCTCATGGGCCTTGATATCCCTTCTCCCTGTGTGTCTGGATGTGTGACTGGATTCAATGCCTGTAACTTCTGTCCCCACCCTTCCTTTTCCCTAAAGTCAGTTCGATTCTAGTCAGGCCGGAATCCACGCACATGTGCTGGTTCTCAGACCCCATAGGAGCTCCCATCCCCAAGTTTCATCCTAGCCCCTCCCCAGAGACCAAATGCAGAGTCTGCACACACCCCCACTCCACATGCTTTGCGAATTTAGCTGGAAGTGGTTGTGAAGGTTTTATATAAACTGCCATGCAGATTTTTAAATATTAAGGAAAGATCTAGGGCAATGAGCGAAGGAGCCAGGGGAAATAACCAAAATTAAAGATGCTCAAGTCAGAAGTTAGCAATGACCTAAGCTTTTTTTTTTTTTTCTTTAATTATGATTCCACTGCTTCCTGTGGGAAATAAGGAGCTCTCAGTACAGGAACTTCTGGCATGTGTAGTGCCTTTAATGACAAAATACAGGGGCTTGTCCACCTTGCCCTGCTCCAGGTATACGTGTGGTTTACTGTGAATTTCATGATGGCTGGTTGTTAATTTTTTTGCTGTTGTTATTTTGGCACTGGGACTTCCCAAGTATGATCTATTTTCTTTATTTCCCTCCTCTCTATTCTTCTCCTTCTTCTTCTGAGCAATTAAGCCTACACAACCCAGCAGGCTCAGAGAGGCCTTGACAGTGGTCCAGAGGCATCTCTGAAGTGAGGAGTGTTGACACAGAGAAAGCATCCTAGGTGGGAAGAGCCAGGGCTCCAGACTCAGCCAAACCCAAGTCTCAACTTCTGATCTTGGCTGGCTATCATCTTTTTAAAGTTACGTAAACTCCCCAGTCTTCAGTTTCTTGTCAGTAAATGGGAGATAATAGCTGGTGCCCAGCAGGCCGCTGAGATGATTAAATGAGATGATGACTATGAAATGGCTAGCACATCACTGACTAGACAAGGAAATGTCATTAGTGAATGCAGTCCTCTGAGCCACAACACCTTCTTAATGGGAAACCTGCTATCAGCTCTGTGCAGGCCTCATCCAGTCCTTTGAAGGATGTGGAGCAACAGGGACTCTCATTCGTTGCTAGTGGAATGCAAGATGTCACAGCCACTCTGGAAGACAGTTTGCTGGGTTTCTTACAAAACTAAACATACACTTATGGTACGTTTTAGTAACCACATTTCTTGGTGTTTACCCCCAAATGTTGAACATTTATGTCACACAAAAACCTGCACAGGGATGTTTATGGCAGTTTCATTCATAATTACCAGAACTTGAGATCATCCAGCACATGCTCCAGTAGGCGAATGGATAAACAAACTGCGGTCGATCCAGACCATGGAATATTATTCAGCACTAAAAAGAAATGAGCTGTCAAGCCATGACAAGCCATGGTAGAAACTTCAGTGCATGTTATGAAGTGAAAGAAGCCAATCAGAAAAGGCTACAAGGAGCCTCACCGGGGAGAAAAAACCTGCTTATGATTCCAACTATAAGCCATTCTGGAAAAGGAGAAACTATGGAGACAGTGAACAGATAAGTGGCTGTCAGGGGTTGGTGGAGGGTGGGATGAGCAGGTGAAGCACAGAGGATTGGGGGCAGTGCAACTACTCTGGATGATATTCTCATGGCAGATATGCTTTTACCAAAGCCCATCAAACCTGAACAACACAAAATTGAACCCAAAGATGAATTTAATGCATACTAATTCATCCTTATCGCTTCACCAATTGTCACACAGACGAGATGTAAATAAACTGAGAAACCACGTGTGATAGCTGGCGTTTATGGAGGCTGTCTGTACGTCCCACTCAATTGTCCTGTAAACCAAAACTGCTCCAAAAATGGTCTATTGACTTAAAAATACTTTAGTTAGACACTGTAATAACTTGTTAATTGAATTTATCCAATTGAACATTACAGCTAACCACATATGTGCTACTTGGATTTTGCCCCAAATACCTCCTGACACAGAGATGCCGACTAGTCTGTCTACACCACGGTCAACTCCATCTGACGGGATCAGCAGTTCTCCCGGGTCACCGGGTCCTGCCGGTGCCAACAGTCTTCTGTGTACAAAATGTCCCCAATAGAGCAGGACATCTCTGGCAGAGGGGAGGAGCAGAGACCGCTGCCCATTGAGAAATGCAAATTTCCCTGAGCGGAGTAACTGTCGGGAGGTGGCGTTCTGCCAGGCTGCGTCCCCAGACCTGGGATCCAGGCTCAGCATGTGGCTGCTCAAGGTAGAAATGAGCAGGAGGATATGACTCCCTCCGGGCAGACCTTTCAGAAGTCTTCCTTTCTTCTTGGACCAGTTGGAGGCAGTGGGTTTCAAGGGCCATGGTTGACCACAGAGCCCAAATCACTCTGAGGGGCTGCCACCCGGATTTGACAGGTTTTCTATAGCTTTCTTAAAATTACCACCCACTTATTGGCTTTAAACAACTCATGTATCCCCACACAGACCCATCAGTCAGAAGGTGCATGGCATGGCTCAGCCAGCTGGGCTCCTGGTGCTCCATCCCATCCCACCTCACTCAGGTTGGCTGACTCCGTGCCTTGAGGCTGAAGAACTGAGCCCCAGTCCCTGACTGACTGTCAGCTGGGGAACTGCCTTTGCTCAAGGCTTCAGAATGAGTTCCTTCTCATAATCCCAGGGTACCCCTGTCCAGCAGTGGGGGGAGCACCTCTGCCTGGCACCTCTCTGGATCCCCTCCTGCTGCATCTCTCTGACGTTAATGGGAGAAGTATTCTCTGCTTTTCTTTTAAGGGTGATAAATGGGGCCCACCATGATTATCCAGATGCCTCCCTGTGTCAGGGTCGGTAAGCTTGATCACATCTGCACAGTCTCTCCGGCCAAATAAGGTGCCATATTCAGGTTTCAAGGACACAGGTTGGACATGGGGGGTGGGAGGAGGGGACTTTTCGCTTATCACATGTGCACCATGATGTGTTAAGACACCTATTGTTACCCCAGTACAAGCACTTTCCCTCAGAGCCTTCCCCTCCCTTGGGAGCAACACAATCTAAGGGAAGTGGAGGAAAGACCCCAAGTCCAAGGGGCTTGAGTGCCCACCTTTGCTCAGTCCCTTTCTAAAGGAGGTTTAGGACAAGTTTGTGAATATTATACCTTCCCTGTCTCATCTGTAAGCAGGAGCAATTCTAACAGATGTCTTGAAAAGTAATCATGCACACACTCTGGCTGGACGGTGTGCACTCAACAGTGTGGCCTCTTCGCACAGGCTCCCCGTCTGCGTGGTGCTCCTGGCATGCACTGCCTGTCCCAGCTCTCTCCTCCCCTCCCCTACACTGCCCTTCCTGGGGCAGCCCAAACCATAGGCACCTCTTCAGACTAGTGAGAAAGACACAGAGGCATCCAATAAAATAAAGAAGAAAATGACTAGAAACTTGGCTCAAGCTGATCAGTCCTCCTCATTCCCTCTCTCCACTGGTGGGCAGATGAAATGAGAGGATTTTAGAACAGGAAAGGGACAGTCTATGGGACATGGAAATCCATTCTCCCTTGAGCTAGAACCAGAGGTCGAGGTGCCAGACTACGAGCCAAGGGCATTACTTCAGCAGGGCCTGTGAAACCGGTTAAATATGCCCTCAGAGAAATGAGGGACCTGAGTAGTGAGATCTCAAGTTCGAGTCACAAGTGCAGATGTCAGGAACAAGGGAGCCTGGCTGGGGAGAAAAGGCCTGCCTGTGCCCCATTCCAGGCTCTGCCATTCCCTGCACCCACTCACTCATCTTCTCAACTGGCTCCAAATGACAGATCCAGGAGGCATTGGGGGAAAAGTGAACCAAACCAGCCCTGTTTGGGGTCCGTAAGCTGGCCCCCTGCTAAGTGTTCCGTTGAGTCGATATGATTTGCAGTCACCATTCCTGTCAAATTCCATCCAGGGCGTGGTCCCACCAGCCTATAAACTGCCTGAGGACAAGACATTCCTAATCATCTTGGTTCCTTTGACTTAGATAATTCCTAGCATGAATGCTCCACAAATGTCTGTTGAATCAAGACAGACAATGCCCCAGTGCTGCTTAAGGCATCTGTGATAGTGTACCTACAAATTTTTCTCTGGTGAACTTAGTGAATGCTTGGTGTGCACTGTGGAAAGGACAGGAGCCAGGTGTGGTGACAGGGAGCATCTCTCTGCCCTTCCTCTGCAGGTCCTGGTTTCAGGGAAGTGTGTGGTTAGAGCAGGAGTTACCCAGCTGGGGAGTTCTCAAAACCAGGAGGAACAAAGGTCATGCACCTGGATAAATTAGGAACCAGAGCATAATCATGTAACCCATCACAGGGCAGTGCCACAGACACCATGAGCAATCACAGACCTGGTGTAAGTAGGCAGTTTACAGAGGACAGGAGAGTGGGACTAGAATTCTATAGATCTCCAAGAATGATGTTGTATTCAAACCTCCTTGGTCCACTTAGCCAGGAGGTAGTGATGCTCTGAATGACTAATTCAGATGAACATGAGCAAGTGAGGGCTCAGGACTCCAGACTTCTTTCAGGGAAGAGGATCTCCCAACATTTAACCATCAGAATGTGTATGTCTATGTTTTAGTTTCCCTTCATTTTTATTTTGCTTATCACAAAATGTTGAATGGTTTTCTTTACCAGTAGTTGAGCTGTGCTTTCTGATGCATGGGTCCAACATTTTATCAATGGCTCCTGTCACCTACAGACCCAGCCTTTCTTCAGCTCCTAGAAAGGACCAGAATTGAAAAAGCGCAGACACCTGGAGTAAGCCAGTGAAGATGGCCATTATCATTACTAAGCAGGTGTCGGATGGATTGGTCTTTTTATCGCAATGCAGATTTACAGTGCAAGAGCTGATCCATTTTTCAATTTGGTGGACCACCGCTGATAAATTAACAGATGCCAATTGATTTTTTTCCCTCCAGTTCCCTGTTTACACCTGACAGGCCGTACTTTATAGCTGAGCAGTTATTTGAGGTTATAAACATTATAATTAGCAATTTTTTAATTAGGCTGACAATTAACAGGAGATTTGCAAAGCTGCTAATTTGACATGTCCTACTCTCCATAGTGTTTATGTTAACCACAACTTGAGCGCATTCAATTGAACAGAACCATGGTGTCTAGAAAAAAATCAATCTCAGAGGGACCTTTTCTCCCCACTTGGCTAGCATCGGTGGCACTTCAGACAGAGAAGTGGGGATTCAGTGCAGTGTCGCAAGATAACAATGCTGACAATACTCGCTGAACCCGGAACATTAGATGTTTCTGAGAAGAGATGAAGCCCAAAATACCAATACAAAATTGTAGGTTGAATTAATTGCACTGAGGTAGAACTTCAGAGTCATGCGAACCTCCTCATGTTTGTGGCTGGGTTCCTTACAGTGCTGCCTGGGAACACAGGTCCTCACGGTCAAGGCAGACATCCTGGTGCACATGTGCAGCAAGTTCATGTGTGACTGCTTGTCTTCTACATCAGGTTCCTCAGTGCCATTCTGTACTGCATTGAACTGATGAGGAGATGAGAGTGAGAGAGAGAAAATCCAAGAGAGAATTAGATAAAGAGAGAGAGAGAGAGAGAGAGAGAGAGAGAGAGAGAGGCAGAATCTGACAAAAGAGAGAGAATAAGAGAGACAGAGAGACATAGAGGGAGAGACAGAGATAGCGGAAAAGAGAATTAAAGAAAGAGGGAGAGAGATAGAGAGGGAGGGAGAATCAAACAAAGGAAAGGGGGAGATGGCCTGCCGGTGTGGCTTAGTGGTTGAGCCTCGACCCATGACCAAGAGGACCCTGGTTCAATTACTGGTCAGGGCACATGCCCAGCTGTGGGCTCAGTCCTCAGTAGGGGGTGTGCAGGAAGCAGCTGATCAATGTCTCTCATCATTGATGTTTCTATCTCTCTATCCATCACCCTTCCTCTCTCTCTAAAATCATTAAAAACATATTTTTTAAAAGAGATAGACTGCATCTCTGGGTTCCCAGGATACCCCAGCTTTTCCTGCCTTTCTTCAATATCTTCCAGTCAAAGGAAGCTTTCGTTCTGCGCTCTGATTCCGGGATTCTAAAACATACCCCTCCGTGCATAGGGTGCCCTTACATATTGCACTTAAAGCCTCACAGATCTTCCAAGACCTGTTCCTTGGTAACTGCTTCCAACAAAGATGTCACCCGTTGTGGGACACATCGAGGGCATGCGAAGCAGGTGTCCTGGAAGTTACAGGGTGGGCGGTGAGATGAGAGGTGTGGGGCAGGGTTTCCACAATCTGCCAAAGGCCAGGGGAGCAGAGGGGAAATTGCTTGAGAATTTTCAGTGAGACAAAGAGAAAGTGTTACTTCCATTTTTAAAAGAGAAAAGAAAATTTAAGCATGAAAGAGTATGGATTTTTTTCATTCCATGGGTTATTCCTTGCTTTCTTTTCCCAGGGCTAAATCATACTGCCTAATTGCAAGAACTAGCCATTAATTAAAGTCTGCAGTGCTACCAGAAACAACTTTTTGAAGCTGAGATATACTGTTGAGCTTTGATTAATAACATTTTAATGCGTTCAGATTTCTTTTTTGAAAATCCAGATCTGAAGAAATTTGCCAGTTGGCGATGCTGGCTCTGAACTGAACCTTTTGAATTGTTCACTCACTGACATTTTCTCTGGTGCCATCTCTAAAGAATATAACATGTGGAAAGTGGCATCATCTGATTGGTCAGAAGTCCTAAGCTTCATGAGCACCTTTGCTCAAAAAAAAAATGTGAGGAAAGGCATTGCTTTAGAAAGAGAGTGTCTAAGTGTTTTATCTTGAAGCATCTTGCTTTTTAACAAGTTTGCTTTGTTTCTCCCTGGCTTGTCCTGGTATATTCACTTCTTGGTATGGGAGGCACTTCAGCATTCTCTGGGCTACAGGTGAACTCTACCTTGAGAATAAATTTTAAAATACCCACATAGGACAAGGACATTACTTTATAATTGTTAGTTATCTTTATTACAATTAGTTCTATACCAGTGAACACATTTGCCTAAAGAAATTAGGTTCTAGTACATAGAGTTGAATTCTATACTGATCTCACATGCAGTGGCCTGAAATTTCCAAACCTTAAGAACTCAATATTAAGTGCAAATGCCTCTTATTAAATCAGAAATACATCGTTCCCTATACTGTATACTTTAAAATATAGGGAAGCCCAGAGTTTTGTGCAATTGAGCTCTCTGTTCCTCTTTCTTTCTCTCTCTCTCTCTCTCTCTCTCTCTCTCTCTCTCTCTCTCTCTCATCTCTTTCCCTCTGTCCCTCCTGGATCCACAGACGGGTGGCAGGTAATGAGGAGAGAATGGGTCTGCAAAATCCCCAGGTGTGACGAAGTCTGGGACCTTCAGAGAAGCATAAAGTGTTCTGAACACTCTATTAGCCCAAAGGAAATTATTTTACGATTACTTTCCAGGATATTAATTGATACCCATATGGTTGATCACATGCCTCACAAAAAGTAAAATCATGATGTGTATTCTCTTTGAAAAGACAGGGAGGTAATCAAAGTGTCCCAGAAATATATTACTAAAAATTCTAAACATTTTATACAGACTTTACTCTTACATGGGTTCACCTCAGTTATCTGGGCAATTCAACCTGTGCTTCGTTTCACTGGGATGAACTGGATAATGAGACCCAGTCATGTGTCTGTGTGGTTCAGACCTGGCATGCAGGACTCAGCTGACTTCTGAACATGTGTAACCCACTCATTTACAAGCTCGTGTGTAATACAAACATATGAAGTAGCCATCTTTCTCCCTCCAAGAGGTCATTTCACACTCACAGGAGCAGTCAGAAGCAGAAACGCCACCTAAAATATTTTAAAATGTGCACCTCCCATTGCTGACCATTCCCGAGGTTCCTGTGAAAGTCAGCAGAGCCCGGGAGGGAGCTCTCGAATACAAAGACATTCTCCGGTACTCCAATTTTTAATTCCACTTTTTTTAGTGTTGTTAAAGAAACTACACATCCTCTCTAGAATCAATCAAAACACTGGTCTGTGACCTAGAAAATAGAATGTTTTAAAATACCGAAGATTTGTGTGCCCTTTTATTTTGATGGCTGAGCGCCAGCCCATCTTTACAGTGGTTCTGTTAGAATAAATGGTTAATCAATAGCAAATTAGTTATAATTAAGTGCATGTTGCAGAGGTATTTGCAATTTACTGATTAAACGTTCACTTCTAATGGGCCCAGCGAGCCTGACAGAAGCCCAGCCCGGAAGGGTGTCTGAACAGCTCCACAGCCGCTTTTCCACTGTTCGGTCCAGCCAGCGAAGGAAGCGTGCAAGGCCCCTGTCGGCCCCGAGATTTCTAACAAGCACCTGTTTTCCATAGCATGTGCTTTGCTTTAGTTGTTCTAATGGTTTGTCTCTGAGGACAACCCATAGTCAGATTAAGCATACAAGGTGACAGCTGCCCAGCGCCCACAGAGAAAACTCAAGAAGAACGCTGTAATCCAGACACACCTGCTGTCCCCCATGTCCCCTCCCGCTCTTCGTCCCTACATCTCTGCTCCAGGCACCAGGACAGATCTCCTGGGCCTGTCGTCCTCCCTGCCACTCCCCGCCCTGCTTTGGGATTTGCACTGGAAATGAGTCATGAACTATGAGTAAGGACATCACTGCCACACCAGCTCTAAGGGATGTGCCCAAACCATGACACAACCCAGAGCTATGCTGTGAGTGACCACAGTGGGCCAGTGAGAGTCACCGAAGAGTCCTGGGTTTAGGAACTGGTCAGAGCCTGGAGAGGCGGGATTTGTGGAGCTGGAGAGAGAGAGGGGTGAAATGTAGGGACCCTAATGGGGAGCTTTCTGCATTTGGAGCTCATCCTCATCAGCGCAAATATGTTTCCTTGGGCCATTGTCATGGCGAACTGCCCACTAAGAGCAGGCTTCCTGCACCTGGGCTGCTCTGTGTGCGATGTGTGGTGGACAAAAGAGAGCCCCTGCCCCCAAGGCACTCATGCCCCAGAGGGAGCAGGCAGAGGACAAGCAACCACAACAATGAGTAAGTGATGGGCCCCGTGGACTGTGGGAGGGAAGGGTGTTTGGATGGGAAGGGGACAGCATCTGGAGTGGCCAGGGAGGGGCAGTTGGCCGTGGGGAGTGCTGAGGCCTCAGCAGGGCCAGGAAGGAGGTGACAGTTGGCTGAGAGCCTTCATGCAAGGGAGCCACATGAGAAGAAGGTGGGGAGTGGAGGCCCCCACAGGGCAGGGAGCCGGGGAAATGGGTCTGGGAGGTGATGGGGCACGGGCATTGTCTTCTGAGCATGGCCTGACTGAAAGCTCAAAGGATTAAATATTGGCCGGGGCTAGGCAGCCACAAGGGAGTGAGGGGAGGAGAGGATCCAGGTGGAGTGTGGAGCTGGGCCCACTCACTTTCCTGCTGGATTCTATGGGCACAAAGGGCAGATGGCATCAGAGAGAACCTAAGGGGAGGGAGGGGACCTCTTTAGAGGGGAGGCTGATGCTGTCCCTTTCCCATCCAAATGCCCTTCTGTCCCACAGTCCAAGGAGCAGATTGGGTTGAGTTAGTCAGTTCTCTAAGAAGCAGACAGCAGGCTGGGCTTTACCAGGCAACGAATTTGTGAGGGGAAATGTCTGAGAGAACATGGGAGGTCCTGGGAGAGGCTAGGGGTCGGGAGACATGATTCTGATCCCAGAATTTGCTCATCTTGTAACTGGAAGTTTGTGCTCTCTGGCCAACACCTGCCCTTTCCCACCCCCAGCCCTGGCAGCCACCAGCCTCCTCTCTGCGAGGCTGAGTTAGATTCCACATATGACTGAGATCAAACACCCTTTCCTCCTTAGATTAATGTGAGCCTGGGCCCAGGGAGCTCCAGAGGAGATGCCCCACTTTCCTTATAGCATTTTCATTCATTATGCAGAACAAGGATGTCTACCGTGACCATATCTATAAATGGCAAACCATGTCTGTCTACAGTTTCTGTAAGTTGAATGCATTCAGTTCATCATGAGATGATCTGGAAGGGAGTGCCTGCAAGCCAGGCGGCACTGCTTTATGGATGAGCGTCCACGCGTGGGCAGGGCTAACAGTGACAAAGACCTTAGCTGCAGCCACCATGGAGCTTAGCCATGCAGGAAAGTGGCCTCCCTCTCCTCTGTGGCCCATGGTTGCCAGGGGGGATCTGGGACTGTGGCACAGGGCGGGGGGACCTTCCTGCAGGAGTTCAGAGTCTCAGCAGGCCTCCAAGAGCGAACCCATGGTCAGCGCACACCCGGCCATGCCAGGCGCTGCTGCTGCAAAGATATTCATCCTGAGCTGTTTGTTTGTGTGCAGGAGGTTCCTAATGGAGCCGTCAGACTCCCTCATTGGCTAATAGTGTAATTAGGCCCATCTGGAGGGGCTGTGGAGAGGACTGTCGCAGCTCTGATACTGGCAGAGAGGTAATTTGTCATCCTGCGGCCGGTGACCGCACTCTGGCACCCCCAACGCGAGCGACGCCAAGCAGCCTGTTCCACGAGGGAATAGCGGGCAGCTGGAGCTTGTGTGTGGTTCACCTTGGCACCAAGGAGAGACTCGCGGCTCTCCCACATCCTTGAGATGACCGCAACCAGGGGGAGAGGGTTTCTGAAGGTCAGGCTGACATTGTCCTGTCAGCCATCCCCGATATAGTGACAAGCTGCCCCTGCCACACACACGAAGCACGGAATCTAAGTGGCTGGGGATTGTCAGCATGTGCTGGCGGGCTTCACTTAAAGGCAGACGCCCTCCCCACCCCGCACCCCACCCTCCAGCCATTAAACCTAGAAGCGTGTGTGTCTTTGTCATGAACATCATTTATTTTTTCCTTCTATGGAACCAATGTCAGGCTTTCTTGAACCATCTAGGTAATCCTGCAGCAGGAAACAGAATTACAACCACACAGCGTGAAGGATCTTTGCTGGTGCTTGGGGTGAGGAAGGCACACAGTTTGCTTTAAGGGACTAAGGGACAGAGCAAATCAGAGCCTTTCCGGGCGGACGGCCAGGACGTCCGATGCAGTGAGAGCAGCACCTGACACTTTCATGTCCAGTCTGTGATGTCACAAAGGATAGACTTGGAGAAAACTTCCTATGTTTATGTTGTCATTTTCCCAAAAGTCTGTGTTTTGAGTCTGCTACTCCAGCTTTATTTATGAGGCTGCATCTCCTAGCCTCCCCCCTTTTGTATTCTTCCCATTTATCACAACCCCTAACATACTCAGCTTGTCAAGCATCTCATCAAAGTGTCTTTACCTTCTCCTAACGCGGATGCTGACATCGTAACAGCAGCTCCTATTGCACACCCAACATTTCCTTCCACTTTAAGCGGTAAAGACTGAGGGCTCATAGCTTCTGGAGACTGTGAGGGCTTCTCCTCCCCCAGAAAAAAAATAATAATAATACAAATACAGAAGCCAGCCTGCGATTCATTCCCAGCTGTGTGGAGCTGTCATTGAAACCTCTGCCTTAAATGACAGCGGGAGAAAAGTGGTGACTGTGCAGAGCCCTCCAATAACCATCACAATATCTGGAGTGCCCCTCTGTGCCGAAACAGCAGCACCAGCAAATAAAACCCATTTTCACTGTCCACCCACATTTAATACCTTAAAGACCCTCAGAGAGAGTCGGCAATTGTGTTGGTGTCCAGTCCCAGTGTGGGCTGCCTGCAAGGACATTGCCGACGGGCCTTTCCCACGCCCAGCGTGGATAGGAAACCCCTCTCCACTGCACCATTGATGTCTGTGTGATTACCAACACCCAGGGTGTCAGCAGCCACACGGGCTCAGAAATGGTCTTAGGTGATTTGGGCAATAATATGTGCAGGTCAAAGATGCAAGAATTTTAGGAGAACTAAGGACACTATCTTCCCTGTCTCAAAATATACATTTTTACACTGATACAACTGAAACCCAGCAAATCCATGGCTCAGTGAGCCGGAAGGCGGAAGGGAAATAGAATCAGTGTCAGCCACCGTCTTAGTAGCCACCAGCCTTGTCACGCCCGGCAGCCCCATCGGTCAAACCACAACAAGCTTCCCACTCCATCTGGCAGGCTGGCCCAGGTCAGAGGAGTCTTTCTTGCAAAGTAACCAACAAATTACAATCCCTTCCACGGGCCTAAACGTGTGAGCCAGCTGTGTCTGTGTGAAGAATCTGCCAGCTATGAGGTACACATACATTGTATATGTGGGCACATGTTAGTTTTCAAATAAGCAATGGGGACAATAGAAGGGAGAAATTACTGTGGCCCCAAATGGCCAGGGGAGATGTAAATGAGGTAAAGGGTGAGGGGAAGCATGATGGGTGGAGTAACAAAGGCCATTCCCCATGGAAGACTGAACATCCTGTGGTGGAGATAGTACATGCGGAGTCATACTGGACTCTAAAAACGTCACCCTCTAATGTAAGTGGCACCAATTTATGATACGATCTCAAACCAAATACATTCCTGGGGACATTTGAAAGGCCATAAGAAAAATTCCCCTTTCTCTGACAGCTGTTCTACATCAGAAAATTAGGTTGATCCAACCGCACATGAACGAAGGTTCAAGTCAGGGTTGTTTCGTCTACCTCTGAGACATGGGTCTACAATTTTGTAGCCATGTACTGGGTACCTTTTTAGACTCTGAGCTTCGTCTGAGCGTTAACGTCCTCGAGGTTTCGCTAAGTATCAAATACGATAATATCTTTGCAAAGTGCGGCAGAAATGCAGACTGTTAAGAGGCAACCCGCCTGTGGTGAGTGAATGGTAAGTAGGTCAGATGGTAGCACTTCCTGGCTGAATGACAGGACGTGGTGTGCGAGCCCCCTGAGCCTCTGTTTCTCCGCAAATGGGATCCTGATGGTGCCCAGACAGTGCCCTCCACACTGCAGCGATGCTGAGTCCAGCCCAACGCATGCAAGATGCTTTTACCATAGACGGCATATAGAAAGTGCTTAATAAATGGCCGTCGTGTTTGCTACTGAGACATTGATAGCACTATTGTTAGATTCTGTTAGTCATTATAACTACAGATTTATCTTCTGCATATGTGTGTAATAGAGAAAGGCAATCACATAGCATCAGAGGTTGATCATGTTCTCGTGGGGGCCAAAATCTCTACAGTGAAGACCAACATAGATGCATTCTTGGAAATAATGTGTTTTTTTTAATTTAACTTATTTTGTTAATCCTCACCTGAGGATATTGATTTTTAGAGAGACTGGAAGCGTGGGGCAAAGACAGAAGAGAGAAACATCAATATGAGAGAGACACATCGATTGGTTGCCTTTCGCACCCTGACCAGGGCCGAGGCTGGAGCCTGCAACCAAGGTACATGCCCTTGATTGGAATCAAATCTGTGACTGTTTAGTCCGCAGGCCGACACTCTGTCTACTGAGCCAAACTGGCTAGGGCCATATGTTTATTTTCTAAGTTCATAGGTCTCGAGGGAATGCAGCAGTGATTCAATGTATACTGTGTTTATTTTGTAAAACTAGGAAAGCAGCATGAGGAAGAGCCAAACAAGTATTTCCTAGAAAAAAAAAATATTCCTTTAAAATATACTGTTCACCAATTCCTGGCATGTCCCTAGGCCAGTCTGAATTAATTCAGTTTATGCAAGGTCCTGGAGTTGCTTAAGAAACAGGCTGAAAATCAAGTGTGCTGTGCTCCCATCCCTCACCCCTGCATCTGGGAGCTTTAGGTTGAAGAAAGTGGCTCTGTGCCTGGTTTTGTGGGAAAGGGTTAGAGGTAAACCCTCCTTTGAAGAGAGTGCTACTGAGGAAGAGGAATTATTTTACGAAGCAAAGGGGAATCCAGCGCAGAAACGCTATAAACCTCTTATAATAATCTTCAGAAGCTCAAAAGGCCAGAGAATGTTACACTTTGTTTAAAAAAGAAAAAAAGAAAAAGAAGAAAGTGGAAGCTTTTTAAAACTATAAAAAATATCTATTTTTCAGTTTTCTAGGCTCTCTGCTAACATGTCTGTATGTCTTCAAACCCCAACCTTATGGGATTTCCCTAAGTTATTCCTCTCAGAAAGGACGTGTACACTTAGAATTTCCTGCATCAGCTTAATGGCATTTCAGGCTCATAAATTAGAACTTCAGGTTCTGCTACCCCTGGAACAGGTAGCATGAGACGGCGTTTTGTTTCTGCGTGAGGCCATGGGAGAAGGAATGGCAGTTGAAGGGAAGCAGCAGCTCATGTCATCTTGCAGTCTTCGTCTATAAAGTTTCTACAAAGAGCTCGGAAACACTCTAAACACCCGTGTCTGTGTAAAGAACCTGCCAGCTGTGAAGATACACATAATCGTACATGTGGGCACATGTTAGCTTTCAAATAAGCAATGGGAACAATAGAAGGAAGAAATTACTGTAGATCAGAAGGTCAGGAAAGATGTGAATGAGGTAAAGGATGAGAGGAAACGTGTTAGGTGGAACAGCCCGGGTGTTTAGAGACATGGGTGTTTCTTCAAAAGATGTTAAAAATGAAACACCTCAAATGATGTCTTTATTTTGGTGGGGGTCTCTACAGGTACTTACCAGCTTTAGTTATGCCTCAAAAGGAACATGGAGCTACAATAAATGGCCTCCGCAGTGACCATGATCTCCACATGAGCGCCTGTGGTCACATGGTGGGCAGTTCTCTCCCCTGGATTCTCTCCTTCCCATTTCCTCCTCAGCCCCATCGCCACTGGCTGCGAGGCTGCTGTGCTTGAGAGTCCAGGGGAGTTGGTTACAGGTGCGCTCAGTGGCAGAGTGTAGGGAGTCACACCTCCGCAGGTCTCTAGCATCAGTGGAGCTGACAGCATGTCCCTCTCCCAAGCATTACAAATTAAAAGGAAGATTGGGTTGCCTGGGAGATACCAAGCCAGTATAGTGTAGAGAATTTAAAATGGAAAGGACTGTGCAAGTTAGAGTTGGGAGGAATCGATCCGACTGCAGGAAGGAAGGACATCCAGTGCCTTCTGTTCCAGAGGGCTCCTCTTGCTGGGACTGGGAGACTTGAGTTTCTCTGTCAATGGGTTCAAAAGCGGTGGCTCATGCAGCTCTCAGCGACATGGGAGCTCACCGGGCCCTCAAACCAGGCACCCCCACCACCGGCCTCAAAGGCAGCCCCCTCCCCCAATACTCATGAACATCCAGAGCCTTTAAGGGTTTCCTTTAAATGTGTATTTTCTCTTTTCTTATGCAATAAGACTAACATTCATTGTTTTAGGACACAACTTATGCAAAACATGTGGGGGACACCAGAGCTAAATGAAGTCACCCAGGATACACATGGTCTCAGCGCATGTGGAGGGCAGGAGGCTGGGTCCTCATGGCCTTATGTGAGGAAGCAGTGGTGGAAACTGAGTCCGGTTGGGCTGGTATGTGGGAACCACGATTTGCAGAGGAGGTAGACCATGTCTATACATTTGGATCTATTTTCATGGAAATTCCTTATGAGTTTTAAGCTCACCCTAGCAAAGCCTTAATCATCTTTATCAAGTCAGCAAAATTGTCCCTTCCTCTAGGACTTTTTCGGACCTCCCTGCCTAAGGCTAGGAACCTCAGCTATGTGTCCCTCTGACATCCGCCTGAGGCCTCTTAGCCTGTCCTACCGTCCCGCTCTTTAGCCCCTGCAACATCCTGCCGGCTCTCTTTGCTAAAGCAAACGTTCCATGCGGTGAGGTTTTTGCCAAATATCTGTTTCTTTCACATCCAGTAACCACATGTAGATCCTGCTTGCCCAGAAACTGGAATCCTACCTTCTGCCTCCGTCTTTTGTATGTGTGTTTGCAGACACATTACATGCATTGTTGAAAGTGCCTGTGAAAATTAGCATGACAAAGTCACTTGAAGGATGCCTAGGCATCATCTTTTTGAGAGAGAAACCTCGTGTCATAAATGTACACATTCACAGAACAAAATAAAAATCCAAAACCTCAAAAAGAGGGGTTTGATGCCCATTCAATCTATCACTTTACTCAGAAAGTCGTTTAAAAGGCTCCCTGCCCTTTTTAACCGTGCGAGACCTATCAGCAGCGGGGAGCTCAGCAGGGCTCCTCTGTGCAGACAAGAGCAATTGCATGCACACCAGCGTTATCATTGCCTGTCCACTCCGGGCTGCTCCAAGCAGGACAAGACAAAGCTCTGGTGACAGCAATTGGAGCAGCCTGCACATTTCTCTGTCACTGCCTATGATAACCTGTGTCACCGCCAGCCTGCACTCCTTCTGTTTTTTCAAAGAAAAGCTCAGGCATCCCTTTGTCCTTCTGTCTGCTACCCCAACCAAGCCTTGATAGCCAAGTGCGGTGATAGATGAAGGCAGCTAAAAATAGTTTGTTTTGCATGTAACATACAAGCAAATGAATAATTTCCTTCTGTAAGCAAGATGCCCAGGGACAGGGAGAGCTCAGTGGCAGTGGCAGCGAAGGGACGGAGATGGAGTGCTGCTCCTAGCGCAGTAAATCAGCAGTGGCATAGCTTGGCACACCCGCCCATGCTGCTGCAGCCGGAGGGCGGAAACATCAGGGCCCTGGAGAAATTCTTCTTGCGTTTAAAAATTATACTTGAGCTCTTTGTGGTTGACACAGGGAATTTGGCCATTTATTCCCAGCCTGCACCAATGGCACAGTGAATGCTGGGTCTCCTGCACTAGCTGTGTGCCTGCCTCTGAGGTAACCTAATGCAAGAGGCGGTCGTGTGGCCTGTGTGGTTTCACCATGAAGCCCTCTCACAGGGAGGCAGGAGAGCCCACCATGACACCTCTGGTTTCATATGACTGGCCTAATGGAGCATCCGGTTCTCGAAGGGAAAGTTTACAGGCGACCAGTCAAGTCCCCGAGGTTCCTTGTCACTGTCACTTCCTAAGTTCCTAATCATTCTCAGAGTTGGGCTTGGAGACAGGAGGTTGGGTTTCTGCAGACACAGCAGGTTAGCCAGAGTGCCTTTTCCCAGAGAAATTCATTCCATTAAGACAAGGATAGGCGGGAGAGAGGCCGGTGAGCTATCCGTGGTCCTGACCCCAGCGGAATTGGCTCTTGCAGGCGGCCTGTCTTTCCTGTTCTCTATGTCACAGGGCCTCCCTCCCAACTCCATGCATGCACTTCCTCACCTTTTTAAAGTCACTAGTGTTTCTTTTCTTTTGTAAATAAAACCACGATATAATCCAAGGCCCCACTATCATCTTCCCAGTGATCCAGCCCTGGGAAAATTTAACATCTGGAGTATAAGACAACAATATTGCATGGCACAACAGTGAGTGAGTGTATGTGGGATGGGGAGAATAGGGTCATTAGTCTTTGATCTCCAGATGGTTAAGTCTATAGGGTGCAAAGACTATATTAAAATTTTCGCACGGAGAGATTTCAGAACTTCCACTTAAAAATCATTAATGTTCTGCATACAGGATTTTGTTTTTCTGTATTTTTTGCTGTATTTCAGGGCATGGTTTACTTAAGATGTTGCACATTTAATAAAGTGACATGTCAGAGTATGTCAGAGCTGAATTTTACTCTCCAACTCTGTGGCCTTAGTATATGGACACTTCAGTTTCTCCATCTGTGAAAAGGAGAAAGTACTTTTATCCTCATTAACTCAGAGGGTTGTGTAAGAAAATGCCTACAAACCTCTTAGCACTGGGCTTACACCCAATGGTGATAAGTTAACACTGATGTTATTGATAATTAAATCAGTAAGAGACCTTGAAGGATGGCATTTTCCCAGATTTAGAGGAGTTGATGCTGTGGCCAGTCTGCCTTACATTTCTCACAGAGTATACCTGTGGTGTCCATCAAGGGACTGAGTAGGTGTGTGTGTGTGATTGTGTGCATGTGAGTATGTGTGTGAGTTTGTGAGCATGTTTGTATGTGTGAGTATGTGTGTAACTGTGTGTGAGTGTGAGTGCATTTAACTGTGAATGTGTGGGAGTGTGTGTGTTTATGGGAACACACTTGAGGTAATCTGATATTTTGAAAACTCCAAGGTAAAATGTACTTATTGGTAGTAGGCCAACTCTACTAGATAAGTTAATGTAATATGTTATATCAATGTAATTTTTAATCTGATCAAATGATCTGATTGGCAATAATGAATGATTTGAGAAATGAGAACTGGGACATGTTTAATTATAATCCTATATAATAAAAGCCTAATATGCTAAGTGTCTGGTTCGGCTGGTCGGCCATTCAATCATTCAAAGCATAATATGCTAATGATATGCTAAGGATGCTCAACCACTCACTATGATGTGCACTGACCACCAGGGAGCAGACAGTCGACTGGTTGACCAGTTGCTGTGATGTGCACAGACCACCAGGGGACAGGTGCTCCGACTGGAAGGTTAGCTTGCTGCTGGGGGTCTGGCCAATCAGGACTGAGTGAGATGGGCCAGACACACCCTGGAGCCCTCCTGTCGTCCCTCCCCAGCTGGCCAACCTCTCGTGTCCCTCCTGGGCCCTGATCCTGCACCGTTGAAGTCTCTTGGCCTGGCCTGTGCTCTCTCACAACCCAGGACCCCTTGGGGGATGGCAGAGAGCTGTTTTTGGCCTGAGGGTGGAACGACTGGTCGCTATAATGCTCACTGATCACCAGGGAGCAATCACTCGATGTAGGAGCTGCCCCCTGGTAGTCAGTGTGCTCCCACAGGAGGAGCACCACTCAGTCAGAAGCTGGGCTCACAGCTGGCGAGCACAGCAGTGGTGGCGGGAGCCTCTCCTGCCTCCATGGCAGTCGGACATCCCCTGAGGGCTCCTAGACTGTGAGAAGGCACAGGCTGGGCTGAGGTACCCCCCCTTCACAAATTTCGTGCACCAGGCTGCTAGTAAATAAATACTTAAGTAAATCTGCCAGAATGTGCATATGGTCACCTTTTGCTGTTAACAATTTTTACCAATATTTAACTCACCCACATGGACATGGAGACTAATGAGGCCAAGTTCACTGGTTTCAAGATATATAGTTAAAAGAAAGCAATTGATTGTTCATTCAACAAATAATTATTCAGCACCTGCCATGTGCTACGCATTGCTTTCAGTGTTTTTGAAATAATATAAACAAAATCCATGGCCTCTGGGAGTTTGTGATCTCATGCAAGTTGTGATTTTGACATCTGAGCTTGAAGGCCAAATTTTCAAAAAGATGTCACTAATGACACACAAATGGAGAATAAGACTTTTCAGTCTAAAAAAATCAAAAACAAACCATAACACATGTCAAATGCGTCTGTAAGGAGATGAAGTGTATAATGATTTACAACCATCCAAAGCAGATATTTTAGAAGATTTGTGGAGAAATCACCCTAGCAGGCTGGATGGGAGCAGAATGTGGCAGGGTCCTAGGCTGATTAATTAGCAGGAGGCTCAGATGCATTCGGGGTCAGGGTTCTCCTGGGCAGCACTTTGAAAACAAAGATGTGGAAATATCAGGAAATTGCTCTGAGACACACACTTCCTGAGAAGTAATGAATGCAGCTCTGTTAACTGTAGGTGATTCTGTGTCAAACCCAAAGCTCCTATGTTCCAGAAAGAAACACAGGCCTTTTATTTCCTTTAAAAAACACACTGTGGCTTAAACCTCACTCAGGTTTATCTGTAAAACTAGAGGCCCAGTGCACAAAATTTTTGCACTTGCGGGGGGAGGGGGTGTTCCTCAGCCCGGTCTGCACCCTCTCACAGTCTGGGAGCCCTTGGGGGATGTCTGACTAATGGCTTGGTCCCACTCCCGCCACTGCTGCTGCTCTCACCAGCCTTGAGCCCGGTTTCTGTCTGAGTGGCATTCCCCCTGTGGGAGCACACTGACCACCAGGAGGCAGCTCCTGCATTGAGAGTCTGCCCCCTGGTGGTCAGTGCACATTATAGCAACCAGTTGTTCTGCCCTCCGGTTGATTTGCATATAACGCTTTTATAATATAGGATGTTTGGCTCGTTTATACATGTAGTTTAGAAACTGGTGTTGAGTTCTTCCCATCATTCGTTTCTATAAAATTACAATGAGCAACTGAACTCAGTTACTCTAGGTCCACAAACAGCAAGTCAAAATGTGAACAAACCCTTTTCATAGTGTTGGCCTGACTGTATTTATTGGCTTTTATAACTCATGTGGAGACATTTCATTCCTTGTCAGGGCTGATTTAGATTTAAGTGCCCTAAGATTTTTTATGTCAGGTGTTAAATAATACTTTATATCAGGTGTTAAATAATATTGGTAACTTGTGGCTTTCTTTTTAATACAGAAATTTTTTCTTTAAATATGTATTTGTGATTTACTGAAATTTTTCTAGAATTTGGCTAAATTTGCCTTTCAGAAGAGCAAGTAGGCATGAGGATAGAAACAATTACTTTTCCCCTATAAGCTAAACTTTTTCTGGGTTCATAGTACCCATTAACTTGAGCTAGGAGTGAACGTTAGGACCTTGCTGCTTTTGCAGGTAAAAAGAGAAGGCAGCTGTGCCCTGTCAGCATGAGCTCTATTTACCTGCTGTCTCCTTTGGCAATACCCTCTCACACTCTTTACTTTATATTACTAAAATTCATTATCTCCCATTTGTCTCCTTTTTAAAAGTAATGTTTTCATTACTTAGGTGCCACTTATATTAGAGGTTGACTCGTTGTTAATTAACTATATTAATTATTTAATATAGTTCTCAACTGGCATTCAAAAGCAGAAAGTATTTCTTTTTTTGTAATTTTTGTATCAGAGGACCTCCCAAAAATATTGATTGCTGACATATTAAGATGTGTATATGTAATATACACACAATACATCACACAGCTGTCTGAATATATCTCTCAGGCCACAACAGGACTCACTTCAGGTTGGCCCTTTATCTGTAAAATGTTTGGCTCATTTATACATGTAGTTTAGCGTATCTACCATTTGTTGTTGTTATTGTTGTTGTTGTTGCTGTTACTCTTAATTTAAGTCAAAATGTTACTAGCTCACTTTAGCCCTTTTAGCTGTGATAAGCTGCAAGGTCTGACACTTGCTTTTAACCTTTACTAAAAAAGTAGAATGGTTTTTTGCTTGTCACTTTTCACCCACTTTCTTTTACACGTCATGAATGATTATCACACTGAAAGGGGAAAGTAGTATTCCGCCATTTCCCTTCCAGCTTGTCTTATTTTAAACACACACACACACACACACACACACACACACACACACACACACACTTGAGCATTTAGAAGGAGAAAGCTTAAAATTAAATGCTGGGGAGTGGGGGGAGGGCTGCAAATTGTTCATGGGACCTTGGTGCCTCCCATGCCTCCCATTCTTCTAGAACTTTCTAACACTATTGGATGCATTTATATCATCCCCATCCCAGCTGCAAAAACACCTTGAACATAATGAAGGATGATAATGGCCCTGATATTCCAAAACGGAGAAACTCACTGAGCCCCTTCCTTCCCACTGGTAACTGTGGCCGTGGGCGAATCAGTTAAGTTCTCTCTGCCTTAGTTAAAAAAAAAAAAAAAGGAAGGAAAAGGAAAAAAAAATGAGCCAACATTACCTGCAAAGTGGACCCAGGAATGAGAAATATTTGAGCACCTGGGGACAGTGTTAAGCAAAGAGAAGATGCTGAGCAAATGGCAGCTTTTCCTTTCTCGAGGCTGAGTGTAGGTCTGACTCTGAGTCCACAGAGGAGCAGCCCTCCTGGCTCCAACACCTTTCAGGAGAATGGGCTGGACCACAAGCCACTTTTTATTAGGTGTGCGCCCTCAGAAAAGGTTTTAATCCAAAGTCTCATTCCTCACCTGGAAAATGATGGTAATGGAATGATCTACCTCATGGAGTGGTTGTAAGAAACTATACAGTACACCTAAGGCACAAAGAGCAATGTTCGTCCCATAGCCCATGCTCAGTAAATGTTAACTTGAAATTATACATATATATATATATATATATCCTTTACTATAATTGCCTTGAGAAAAAATACCAGTGAAACTGGAACAGTGGACTGAAGCCGTAGCAGGTCTCAGTTGAGTAAAACTGTTTAAGAAAGCATGCCTTAAGCTACATTTATGACAGCTTCTGTAAATGCCATTTTTATATTAATGCTCAAAGATTTATTTGACATCATGTTACTCAAATATATGTACTTTTGGCATTTAAATTAACTTCTTGTCCCAAACCCTAAATGGAGAAATATGTCACCTGTTCTCAAACAATCAAGGCTCATTGTTAATTCAAAAGTTAATGATGTTTCCTGGCCATTTCCATATATTGAGGTGTAATATCCATATCTGTCCCCCGGTCTCTCCTGGAATGATTAAAAGTTGCTTCATTTATACTGGGTGCTGAATTTGACAGGGTAATTAAAGAAAGGTAATGGCAGCTGGTGAGAGCCGAAGGGAACCTTGCATTTTCTAAAGTTTCCTCCAGGGTCGTCCAACACCCGTCTCCCCATGAACCACCCAGGCTCCATCACTGGGGGAGGAAGCGCCAACCCTCCCTACTCACAGAAAACATTTGCTGGTTTTCTTTCAAAGGAAAGAAATTGCTGCTTTAATTTCTCTGTTTCCATCTGGCACCTAGAATACAAATATCTTTGGAGAAACAGCAGCAGCGCATCAGGAAGCGTCCTGGAGCACTAGACCTTCTCCTTGTGCAATCAACCTCCACTGATATGGTGCCAACGCAGAAAGGAGGCGAATTACTGAGAGTGACTGTTAACACATCATCATATGAAACCGTAATTCAAGAATGACCCCAATTTTCAATGATATCCGTGTTCCAGGGATGGGATAGCAACCTTATCAGGACAGGAAACACAAAGTTATCGTAATATTTTTTATTACACTCTACCATAGATTCTGCTTTACTTTTTAGAATCAAGGAATGAATAAGTTCATTATGTAAAAGTATTGAAAGCTCTACATTGAGAGTAATTATTTAAGAAAAACTCTTCTCCATCTACTAGAGAAAAGCATATTTGCTTTTTGAGAGTGTATTAGGTTTCGTTAGACGGGCATGTTTCACCAGTAATCAAGATTTAGGAGGCACGGTGCAATTATAGCGCTCATCAAGGGAGGGCTCTCTTTAAAAACGACACTTGAGATTATCAATGCAAGTATCAGTACAGTTGGTATAAGTTCTACTCATTCATCTCTGCCCCCAAATTGGCGAGACACAGAATTTGAAGGGTTCCATGGAGACAGGGTTGCCGTCATCACTGGTAGTGTCTGATGGTTTCTGTGGAAAGCCGTTTGTAAAGGAGCTCAACATTTTCCAATGAAATAGCTTGCTCATCAGCACCCCTCTTCTGCTGTCATGTTGGGAGCAACTTCCCGGGATATTTAAAGCAGCAGCTTTTCAGCCCTGGCCAGTGTGGCTTAGTTGGTTGGAGTGCCATCCTATACTGAAAGGTTGTGGGTTCAATTCCCAGTCAGGCCACATACCTAGGTTGTGGGTTTGTTTGTTCCTCTCTCACACTGGTGAAACGCTCTCTCTCCCTTCCCCTCTCTCTCTCTCTCTCAAAAAAAAAAATCAATCAACATATCCTTGTGTGAGGATTAAGAAAAAAACAAAACATCTTTTCAGTGATGAAAGGGCATGGAGTCAAAACAACATTCTTCTTTTTAGGAAAAAAAAAGGCTTATTCTTTTAAGTGCTAAAAGTTAGACAAAAGTGACAAAATTGTTGGTTGGAAATTATTTTTTACTTTTTATTTTTATTGATTTCAGAGAGGAAGAGAGAGATAGAAACATCAATGATGAGAGACAATCATTGATCAGCTGCCCCCTGCACACCTCCCACCAGGGACCGAGCCCGCAAACCAGGCATGTGCCCTGAATGGGAATTGATCCATGACCTCCTGGTTCATAGGTTGACACTCAACCACTGAGCTACACCAGCCAGGCAGTTGGAAATTATTTTCAAATAATATATACTCAAGTTGAACAGTTCAAGTATTGTTTCTTTGAAGTTTTCTTACCAGCCTTATATTTACATTTATCCGTGTGCTGACTGTGACATCTCTGGCAACTGTTGGTGTGTAACAGGCACCGTTTTCCTTTGTGCTTCCTAAGCAACTGAGTCAGCTGCCACCCATTTCTCTTTCAGTGTTTCCCTCAGCCTCGCTGCGACTCTTCCTCCTGGGTCCACCTCCTCCCATGCTTCTGATGATCTACTTCTCACCTTATTTATGTGTAAATCCATTACCTGATATAACTAATATAATGTTACATTCAAGGCAGGAGCCACAGTGATCCAGATACATATCGGGAAGTCCTCAGAGGAAGGCGCCTGACACCCCATGCCTGGGCTCCATCACAGCTATTTCTGCATCATTCCACAGCCTTTGCTCGCGGGTTTTACCCACTTCAGACTTCTTCACAAGGTTCTTGGTGGTTTTAGTTGCTGGAGGAGAGGCCTCTGGGTACATGGTGTTGTCTGGACACCAACACAAATAATTGATGATCCAGCGATGAGAACAATCAGGGGTTCAGGAAAAGCCAGAGCTGGTTTTGAGGGAAATGTTAGGGGAGATAAAAGGGGCCGGAATCACCAGGCTTGCAGGCAGTGGGAGAGCTTTGAACTCCTTGTGAGGGTATTCTGAGAGAGAGCATTGCCTGGTGTGGGAGTGCATTAGAGTGGACACATATGAAAATTTTTTACTGGGAGATTTTTACCAAACTGTAAGTAGCAACATCTGAGTTGGACCCTTTTAGGTTGGGTCCTCTCCAAGAGCAAATTTGACATAAGGGCTTTTGGTTCACTTGAGGTGACGTGACCTAAAGGCTCACCACTCTCTCCGATGAGAATCCTTCAGGTGTTTTTGTGAGTAATCTATGATATACATGTGCCACGTCCTAAATAGGTCACAGGCCCGGGCAATGCCGAGTATACCCTCCCCGGCATTTTCCACACAGATGGCTTCCAAAATCTCTTAGTGAATGAATTCACATGTGAGCATTTCTCCCTGAGAAGTGGTTTAAATAATGAATGGAAATGAACCTTCTTGAGATAACCTATTAAGATTATGTATATTTTTAAACCTTAACAGCCAGGGATGATACATGCCCTAAGGCATTAGAATAAGATAAATGTAAAACTCCATAAACTCTTGCAGTGCACATTATGATCTTTTCAGTTTCACAACTACACTTATTTTTGTTCATATGCATTGGGTCCCAGAGAAATGTTTAAGTTTACACCCGCCTTAAAGGGTTTCAATGAAAATCGGCTTCTATAAATAAAGATGGGTTTGCTTAGCTGCATCCAGCTGTGACGGTGAATTGACTAGAATGAAAATAGACCAGAAAAATTAAGAAGTGTTTGTTTGGAAAGTAACTACTGGTTTTCATGCAAAGCTTATTAGAGCTAGTTAAAGGCGGGTTATTAATGAATATTTGCACATTTCTATTGCTTTCAATTTACCGGTATTGGTTGTTTCTGGTCATGAAATGAATTCAATTAAAGTATTTTTATCACACACACATATACTTCTTTACAGTGTATCAACTGGAAAAATTGTACAAATATACGGTTGCTTTGAAAGCTCTTAAAGGAATTTTGGGTGATGTATTAAATTATAAGTACATAAAGCAAGTGCAGAAATGTAGCTCCAATCACCTTTTACGCCTGGTGGGATTCCAACCTGCAACCTTGAGAAGAAAGGAAGTCCTTCCAGAGTAGGAGGGCATCGACCAGAAGGAAGACCCTTTCTGGTCAGGCTCAGTGGGCTGTCCATTGTCTGTGTCTGATCTTGGTAACTGGACAGTCCATTTTGCTAAAGGATCAGGGTTGAGAATAAGCAGGTGTACGAGACCGCTTTCGTGACCTGCCTACATTAGACTGGGGACACAGAGAATTTCAGAAGAGTAACCCTGTTTTGTTGCTTTTTATTTTACAAACCCGCTTTTCTAATGTGGTTGTATCGATGTGCTGATTTCAAAATAGAACGTGCTGAAGTTGAATTTTGTCCCAATTGGGTTAAAATGTAAAGCCATGTGTTGAGAGCAGTTCCTGCTCAAGTGATTGGTCATTTGGAATCTGATTCCAGGGCAGGCCTGGCCACATGTGTGTCCATCAAGACTGGTGTTGAGGGAGGGGACACACCCTCAAGAGGACATGCTTGGTGGTGATGGAGGGACAGGGAGTGAGGAGGGAGCAGGAGGGAAGCCAGTCATGACACCCATCACGGTGGCACAGGAAGCAGCGGCGTCCACATGCAAACATGCTCAGAGCCCGATGGAGCCTCGGGTGGTAGGGAATGTGCAGATGTGCGGAGAAGTGCCGGGGTCCAACCCCAGCAGGTCCAGGGGTCCCCAAAGGTGTGGACGGAGTCGGCGAAGAAGGAATGACACGGAGGCAGCCTTCGGGTGATCATCATAGCCAGGTTCCTCTAGCCAGGTTCAATAGCCAGGTTCTAGTCAGGTTCTCTTGCCAATTTCTGTAGTCAGGTTCAGTCCAGGATCCCCTGCCATGCTCTCTCACCAGGCTTTGCCTCCAGTCCCTGTCCAGGATCCTCCAGCATGCTCTCGCCAGCGAAGTTCTTCTGTCTGTAGAGAACGTTCTGTGTAGGTTCTGTGCCTAGGCTCTGTCTCTCTTGGTCCTGTCTTCCAAGCCCTGTGTTCTCAGTTCTGTGTCTGAAGTTCTGTCTCTTGCTGTCTGGTTCTGTGTTCTGAGTTCTGTCTCTGTCTCTAGATTCTGAGTTCTGTCTTGTTACAACTGTATTTATACCAGTTGATTCAATCCTATCAATCTCTATTACAAAGGTTAGGGCGTTTCTTATCTCCATTCCAGGGGGAAAAGATTATGTAGTTTAAGCATGATTGTTCATAGTTAAAGGGATTAATTACCCGCCTGGCACTTAGTTGAGGGGTTTTATTCCCTCCCTAACTTCAGGGGAAAATCCCTACCTGGGGATTCAACCTTTCTCGGAGAGGTGACTTTGGTTAAAACACAGCGCCAAGAAGGTGAGCAAACATATTAAGAACCGTATGCCATATATGCCAGGTCCCTTGAAACAGCAAGGATGGACCGGCTCCCGGCAGAGAAGTGAGGAAGCACACAGAGGTCTTGCTGACTTAGGCTGGCAAAGAGCCCCCTCAGAGCTGCTCCAGGACAATGCCCACGAGGCTCTTAACAGATGGTGTGACCTGACAAAGGACACCCTCTGGCTTTAGGTCTCAATTGTGCTAGAGGAGCAATGGACACACAGAGGTGCTGGCCAGAATTACACGCCTCACCTCCAGTCCCAGGGCTGACACAGCACAACCCAGGAGAGCCACACAGCCTGCCCAGCCTTCCTGATGGTCAGTCCATCCTAGGTGCCAAGTAGGAGGGTCAAGTGAGAAAACGCTCTGTGAAAATATTTTGGAAAGCACTCCACACTGTGCAGTGCCAGGGGTACATCAGGCTAACCCAGAGTGAGCATCCAGGGGAACCTGGGTTTGGTGACTACTAGTCTGTGCGGTGTTCTGTTCATTAAAATGCCACTCGAAGGGTCCTGCAGGAGAGTAGGAGAGGGTCCGTCTGCAGTGTGGGTGCGTCCGAGAGATACAGAGGATTTACTGTCCATCCTTGAATTCCCGGTTTCGAGGTCAGTTATTTGCCACCGACTCCCATCAGACTTGGTGGCAGTGACACTTGTCTCCAGGGGCAAGAGCTAAAATTCAGCCCTACAGCCCCTTCTTAGGACCAATCATACGGGCATGTGTGTGATCACAAGTCTAGGGCTCTGAGCCAGCCCCCGTGTGTGTGTGTGTGTGTGTGTGTGTGTGTGTGTGTGTGTACATGTGTGTATCTGTGAGTGCGCAGACACATACATGTATATGCTTGTGTGGCTGTGTGCATGTTTAAGCGATTGGAAAGCTCTATGCTGCCTTTCTTCATGTTTAATATAATGATAAGCTATCATCCAGTGTAGATTCCTTTATGACCCCAGGAGCAGCTTAGATGTTAGCTAAGTACAATTAAGTTTCTAATATGTACAACTTTGAAAATCAATCGCCTTTTATTAAAATGTATTTCAGTCCTACCCCTGACAAGAATAGATACTTTTCTCTGAGATACCACATGCGAGAGCTCCTCTCCAAGATCCTAGACACCTTTTGGTAGCAGTTTCAGAAGAAGAAGGTGATCATTTTAAAGGAGAGAATAATTGTTATTTAGAATTTCTGTGGCCCAATATACTTCCAAAATAACTATAATAATCTGATTAACTTCTTATAATTGCTTTTGCAAAATCACCATTAAAAATAAAGCATTCCCCTTAATAAAGGCATACAAGTAGAATCACATTTTCTTAGATGTTGTAGCCAGAGTAGAATGAAAACTATTTGTTTACCTGTATCTTCATGCAGTGCCATACCTTATTCAAAATATACATTGAAAAGACATCAAATAACCAAATTACCTTTATAATCTTATCTATCTACCTATCTATCCATTCATCCATCCTCCCAGCCTAGCTTTGCCCCACTCCTCACCATAGTTCTGCGGTAAGCATATTTCACTGCATTCCAACACGGTGCACCGGAAAGATTACGTGACTTTGGAATAAGACCAGCTGGCTCTGGGTCCAGGCCTGGTTGGCCACTAGAATGTGACCTGACAGTAGTAGTAAGAGCAGCTTATTGGTAGGTGCATTGGAGGCGGGAACCTGCCCTTCTCTACCCCCAGGTTCTATCTCAGTGCCTGGTGATCATGGGTTCTCAATAGGCAACATGGGACAGAGAAAGAAAAGAATGGAGTGGGGGCAGAAATGGAGGACATTTCACAGCCTGATGTGAAGCTCACAGTGAAACTCTTTGGTCAATTGTTAAGTGCCTCACAAATCTTAGTTTCTTCTTGTTCTTTGGAATTCCTGGGTGGTGAATTGGTTCACAAGCCATTATCTTGCCATGTTTTAGAATGGGCAGCTGTCTCTGCAGAGATATACGCATTTCTCTTGTGTTTCTGTAAATCAGAAATCTATAATGCACATGAATTTTACCATAACAGCCTGGAAATATGGACTGACAGGTGCCTCATGGCGGCACCATTCTGCTGCGTAAAACCACAGCTTCAGGACACAAGAGGGAGCAAACTCCGCCTTCACCACCCAGCTCAGAGTGGCTGTCAGCAAATAAGATGCAGATAGTTGAATCTATTTGGGATAAAGACTGAGGCCACTCCTTCTGATTAAAAATGTACAAGATCCGCCCAACTGGCGTGGCTCAGTGGTTGAGCATCAACCTATGAATCGGGAGGTCATGGTTCAATTCCTGGTCGGGGCACATACCTTTGTTGCAGGCTCAGTTCCCAGTGGGGAGCATGTAGGAGGCAGCCGACCGATGATTCTCTCTCATCATTGATGTTTCTATCTCTCTCTCCCTCTCCCTTCCTCTCTGAAATGAATAAAAATATATATTTTTTAAATGTACAATATCCAATTATTCAGATTGAGAGTTGAGTTTTAATGAATGTTCAGTGTAAAATGCTTTTCTACTCTCTCTTTCCAAAAACACATGGATACCACAGTGAATAATATTCTAGCAAAGTCATGTGTCCGTTTGCCCCACACCTGTATGTTCTGTTACATCTTTAGAGCACTTATTACATAAAATATAGAATTTGTGTGTTATCCTGCCATCACCAGAATGTGACCCTTATGAAGGCAGTGACCTTGTCTGTCTTATTCACAGACCTAGAGTGGCCCTTCATGAATATTTGTTAAATGTGGGAAGAAATAAGTTTCTATTTCTGGCTTGAAACACTTAAAGCCAAACTATCTAGTGATTGGTCATCTTGTATAAATGGCCTGGAACCCTAGCCAGTCCATGGCTAGGTAACCCTGAGAGGCAAAGTGCCAAACCACTAAACATGGAGAGCTACAGAGCTTTGACACAAGGGATGGATGTTGAATGAATGAATTAAGTCAGCCCCTCTCTCCTTGGTTCCTTTTTCTCTGTCTCACCTCAATGTCTCTCTCATACCCCACCCTCTCCTCTTCATAAAATTTACTTTATTTGAGGGCATTTTTGTTTGGTAGTCACTGAGGGCCATGAGCGAGGCTGCTGTGCTCACCCCGGGGAATCCTCAGAGTGGGGGCTGGAACAGCACCAGGTCGCGTCCCATGGACAGCAGCTCCTCTATGTGTTTTCTTGAGATTTCCAGCAAGTGGAGGGACACAACCTGGCATGTTTCCAGTCTCTCCCAATGAAGTCACTGAGAAGAACAAAACTGTGTGCTGTTGTTTTGTACCAATTATGTTTCTCAGATCACAAGCCCAGAGGGGTTCAGAAAAGAGACAGAAATTTGGGACAGAAGAGTTTGGGGAAGCTTTTAAAGGAAGTGGGGGTGAATGGGGTCTCCTGAAGGGTCCGGGAACAAGTGGACTGGCAGGAGGGAAACAGAAATAGAAATACCCAGACATGTGTGGCGGCTCGTGGGAGAAATGGGACCTGATGGGATGGGACTGAGTGGGCAGAGGAGACCCTGTTGGAGAAAATAAATTAGTCTATGTGTGTGGACATCTGAACATCATAATGAAGAGGTTACTATCAATCCTAAAGGACTAGACCCACAATTGTTTTAAAAATAATGTGGGGTTTTTTGTGCTTGTTTATTTTGTTGTTTTTGTTTTAGAAAATGTAAAACTGCATGGGAAGAGTTCCAAAATGGGGATAGAAGCCCTGTGTTCTAGGCCGTTGCTGACAGGGAGGCTGGGGAGTTGAGGACAGGAACTTAATTTTCCTATGTAAACAAAAAGTAAAAGGGGAATCAAATAACTGCAAAGATCAAAAAAATAAAAAACAAAACCTGTGGACTATTAAAAACCATGTTCCTTGTGGACTCTTCACATCATCTATATTAATAAAAGGGTAATATGCTAATTAGACTGGGAGACCTTCCGGACGTCCTTCCAGACAAAGCCATGGTGGTGGGGCCGAGGCAGAGGTGGTTAGGGGCGATCAGGCCAACAGGGGAGGGCAGTTGGGGAAGGCAGTTAGGGGTGATCAGGCCAGGAGGGGAGGCTGACAGGGGGAGCATTTGGAGGCAAGCAGGCCAGCAGTGGGGGGGGCATTTGGGGATGAGCAGGCTGGCAGGGGGGCAGTTGGGGCAATCAGGCTGGCGGGGAGAGGAAGTTTGGGGTGATCAGGCCAGCAGGGAGGGCAGTTGGGGGCAAGAAGGCCAACGGGGTGGGGGCAGTTGGGAGCGAGCAGGCTGGCAGGCAGAGTGGATAGGGGCAATCAGGCAGGCAAGGAGGTGAGCAGTTAGGAGCCAGCAATCCCAGATTGCGAGAGGGTCCCAGATTGGAGAGGGTGCAGGCTGGGCTGAGGAACTTACACACACACACACACACACACACACACACACACACACACACAAATTTTGTGCACCAGGCCACTAGTTTAAGAATATTTGAGAGAAAGCACTTGTAAATTGCTCAAGTCAGTTCTGATGATGTTTTCTCAGGAGGGAAGGTCCCATTGCAATGATCAGCTTCAACTTGGTTCATAGTGAAGCCTTGAGAACATGTGGGCTCTGCCTTTTTCTCTTGTACTTTGTAGTAATCTGAGTCTCCGAGTTCCCCAGGAAACAATATAAAATTCCAGCTATGTGCCACAGCTTGCGTGAAACAAAGAAGCACAGACTGACCTAGAATTAAAGCCCAGTCTCCAGAAATACAATGTGGCACCTGAAAGGTAAACAATGACCAGGCAGCAGTGACTTAGGAGTGGCACCAGTGTCGGGTGGGAATGAGACCCCAGGGAGTATTGGGGCTCCACATCCTCTATCATGCACAGGAGAGAGCAGACTCACAGGAAAGTCTTTCTGAATCCACCGAAGGCTAGTGATCAGTGTTTGATTAAACATGAGGAGACCCACGCTGAGGCAGCCCAGGATTTAAATCCACTCCTTTCCATCTGACTCACTCCCACAGCCCCTGTTCCACTGTGTGTGGAATGGACCTAGCGTCCAGGGCAGCTGGCAGTCACCCTTGACACCTGGTGCAGTGTGAGAAATACATTTCTGTCGGCAACAGCTTGGGAAGAAGAGGCTGTTTTTAAATTATCTCCTCCATGTGTGAAAATATCAGTGTGTCTTTCTTATGTAGAATGGTGGTTTAGGAAGCCAACATGGTGGCAGAAGCTTTAAATGTTTTGAAAACACTCCTGAGAGCCACACAACAGTAATTAACAGCCTCGCAAGTGCTGAGCAGCAAGCCGCTGATCATAACGCAGCCTAACGTCGACAGAACACAATTAATCACAGGGCTACGCAGCGCGTGAGGATTTAAACTCAGTTATCACAGTGCACTGTGTGGCCCTGCTGGTCCTTCATGATGTAGGTGTGAAGTTCGTCTATCCCCCATGCACCTGAGGAAAAGCAGAAGGAAGGCTCTGAGAATGGGATTTCCTGATATGTTTACTCCCACCCCTTCCGCCCCCTAATCCCAGTGCTCTCCAAGGACAGCCCTGTGGGAGGGTCAGCAGCACCTCCAGACGTCCTCCAGAAGGTGACAGCAGGCCATTCATAGAGGGACAAACAAGGGCCCTCACTTGACTGCTGGTCTTCCCAGGCCTGGAGGCCAACAGGAACAAAGGGTCATGAGGATTTAGGAAGGTGATCAATCTGTTGGCATTGCTCATGAGTGCTGGGAGGGCAGCAGGTTCTCTCCTCATTATGGCCAATTCCCATCTGCTCTATCTACTCTAAGCTCTGTGACACCTTACAGAGATGTCAGATTTAGCACCCGGTGCATTCTTAACAAGTATAGTGGTAGGTGCTGGCCACTCTGCAGAGCACTGTCAGAGAAGGTACATGTACTTGCCACACACAACTGATTGGAATCCCAACCTGTAGCCAAGAGTGTTTGGAAACAGAAATGGTTGGTACTTCATGATGCATGGCCCTGCACAATTCACTTTGTTTTCTTCCAACAGGCTGACTACTGACAACTTATTTTAAAAATACGATTTTAAATGAGTGTCATATTAGTCTGGACTTGTCAATTCCAGACATGTACCTCATAGAGAGGAGGGGTAAACTCAAACGTTAACTAATTCATCCTCACCCAGGGGCTCATGCTGCAAGCATGTGTGGGAGCTAGAAAAGTGACCACTGTTTACTGAAGGAGATGGATTTATATGGTAATTACATGTTAACATATGTTATATAGAATATGATAATGTAATATTAAAAATACAGTATGATAAGGGCCAAGTAGAAGTGAGTACCAAGAGTAGGAGGTGGTGGCTAGGGAGTAGGGAGAGATGCCATGTGGTGGTGGAGAAAGAGCGGCAGGGAAACCTGGACAGACTGGGTACTTGGGCTCAGACAGAATGCCCCTCAGCATATTTCCAAGTCCTCTAATCTGTCATGTTGAGGAGAAACATGACCAAAGAGATGACAGATTCCTAGAAAGTTGCATTGCAGATGGCTTTATTTTATTTATTGTCGTAGAGGACAGGCGATTGATGAAAACGACAGTAGACACAAATAGAAACCAGAGGACAAGGAAGATGGCAAAAGAGTGAGAAAGTCAGGAATGATCCCCACTCCTATACCTGGTGTGCATCTCCTAAATTCACCAGTATCTTTGCCACTTTATTTCCTATCACAAATGAATCAAACACGTTAATTCCATGAGAAATCTAGGAATTGTAGATTGTACAGCCACGGCATCCTATGTGTGAATTGACTTCTATTTCATGTCTGCATAGCTTATGTTTTTATACTTTCATTAAGGGGCGCATGTGAAGACTGAAATTTAAGTTTAAAGTCCAAGTTGGTGTGTTATACACTGGCCTATTCCCTTCAACCTCCAGCAAACATGAGAAAGTAGAGAAATAGAAAATAACTAAAAAAGGCAATCAAAAGAAAGAAGGGCCAGGAATTTATCTCCACTACCCAAACCAATCTTGAATGCGCAGATTGGCCCCACACTCAAAATGGAATGGAGTGCCTCATGATCACCAAAGTCCTTTTCATGTCTCCAATTCTGTGACACAATCTTCCAGGGTTCTAATCCTTAGTAACTTTGACTCTAAAAGCCACCTCTGAATCAATAAATCAATCTGAAGCTTGTCAACCCCTTCTTCGGCACGTTGAGTTATTAAAATGTATAAGCTCAGCCCAAGTCCTTGAGAAGCTAGCAATTTACTTGAGGAGTTGCTTGCAGGACAAGTGGTGTGCCCAATGGCACATGGATGCAGACACGGCACAGTGAGCTGCTCATGTGGGCCAGGAGACCAGATGCACTGAGTCTGGGTGTGAAGGGAGGCGGGGAGTTTGTTAGGGAAAGAAGGGAGAAATCGAGAAGTAGGGCAGGGCAGAGAGAATTCATTAGGAGGAAGCACAAGGTGTATTTTGATGAATGAGAATGGAGTTAAAAAAAACCAGGGCAGACATTTGAATCTGGTTATACAAAATATAAAATTGGGCAAGTTCAGAATATGTAGGTTACTTTGTGTATAACTTCTAATGGATCTTAGGAATGACAGACATCTAAGAAGTCTCTGGCCGCTCCACACCACCTTCCCTATTGCCCTGCCAAATCATTTAGGTCAGTGGTCAGCAAACTCATTAGTCAACAGAGCCAAATATCAACAGTACAACGATTGAAATTTCTTTTGAGAGACAAATTTTTTAAACTTAAACTATATAGGTAGGTACATTGTTATTAACTTAATTAGGGTACTCCTAAGGCTTAGGAAGAGCCACACTCAAGGGGCCAAAGAGCCGCATGTGGCTCGTGAGCCGCAGTTTGCCGAACACGGATTTAGGTCAATCTTCCCTGTAGAGCCAAGGTGTGGCCTCAAAATACCAGGAAAGACCAGCGGTCACTGTACATTTTGAGTTGAAGTGAGTTCTTCATATGTGATGACCAAAAACTTCTCTCTCTGGCGCCAGCCCCAGGTAGGGCAAAGAAGTGACAGGTGGAAGGGATGGGTTAGGCAGGAGAAGGCCATGGGTGTTCAGTGGAGGTCACATCTGAAGGTCAAGGCAAACCAAAGACAACAGGCCAGGTGGAGTATTGTGTTGGAAATCCAGTTGAGACCCATACCCACATAGAGTGGGAAATGGGCAGTTAAGACAGAGAGGGCTCAGCATGAATGAGGAGAGAAGTGAGAACACACAGGGGTGGCAGGGAACAGCCAGCCAGCTTTGCTGGGAGAGGAGTTGGCAGCGAGTGGACAAAGAGGAAGTAAGATGGACAGACAGGAGGTTGAGACAGGAGGCCTTTAAGACGTTTAAGAAATTAGAACTGGTCACATGGACCCAAACCACTGAAAGCCATCATCCTAGATCATGTCTGTTGTCTGCTTGTCAATGGACATTGTTCAGTCCTGTGTCTTGCCACCAGCTTAGCCTTGCTAAATGCCAATTTGATTATGTCCCAAAATTTTTCATGGCTCCCCAATTCTTAAAGAGTAAGTGCAGACCCCCAGTGTGCAATTTCACGACTCTACAATGGTAGCATAGTCTCAGACACAAGCCTAGCACTCTTGAGTCCTATTTCCTCCCTGAACACGGCCTATTGCTGCCCATGGCCCTGTCAACCCAACCATGGCCTGCAGTCCAGACCAAAGTCCTGGTGAGCTGGCCCTTCTGGCCCGGGCCCTAACTTGTCTCACACCCCTGTAATGAGTCATTTGGTCTGGATTTCACACTGATGGCCTATCTCCTAGTGACTCATAGAAAAGATACTTTCCCTCAAATGAGGGCAAAGAGGTGAACTTAGGCTTCTGTGTCCACTCAACCCAGAGCTGAGACCCAATGCCTGAGTTAGGTCAGTAAACCCTACGTCCTGTGCCACATTCATTTTTGTGTCACAGAAAACAAGCTAAAAAAATGTCTCTTTGGGATTTGTATTTCTGGACCCATCCATCATTAATTCTGAATAATTTATGGAGGCATTTTGCCAAGTCTGAACAGACACAAAAAAATTCCCATTTTTCCTGAGAACTAAAAAAAAATAATCTTCAGCTAACAACAGTGATGGGAAAAGTGCTAGAAATGCCTCTACATGTATATTTTTTGAAATTTCTTTTTATTGAGGTATGCATGTGTTTTAACTGTCCTTAAACAAATATAGGATGACATCACCTGTAGTTTAATCTTTTGATTTTTTTATTCCTAGTCAAGAAACATTTCAAGCACTTACAAAAGCCATCTTCTTGTCTGGTTCACTTGCTTTTAAAGTGCATTTTACCTTTGCAGACTCTGAGATGAAATTAGAAGCCATTTTGTTCCTGCCTGTTGGTAATGAATAATTATGCTGTCATGCAGTGCCTAACTATTCATTACACGACTGCCTTTTTATTTCAAGGGGTTATTTAATAATTTTTTAATAAAGAGTTACATATGTCAGTCTCTTGAAAACATATCAATCAAGGTTATTTTCCGAGGTGGAGGACTGTCATAACCTGGCGAGGATGCTCCTAGTCTGTGATTATAGACTTCACCGGGGGTGCTCTGCTGCCTGGAGGACTGTTGCAGTGTCTGGAAACATCACTCCCGGGCTGTCCTCAGCCTGTATTTGGAGACAGTAGGACAGGACAACATGGTAATTCATATGATTGGTAGGATTCAAATCACCTGTTGAAAAGCTGCACTGCAGAAAAGTAGTGGTTGCCCTGGAAGTAATGGGGAGTTTCTGAAATACAGTGGGGCCTTGACTTACGAGTTCAATTCGTTCCTTGACGGAGCTCGTTAAGGAGCTCGTTAACTCAAATTACTCTGTCAACTCAAAGAAAAAATCTGCCGAGAGAGGGCTCCTATCTCAGAAAAACTTGTTAGTCGGGACACTCATAAGTCAAGGCCCCATTGTAGTCTTCAATGGTTTCAAAGGCAGGCTTGTCTGGGTTCTCATCCTGCATCCATTTTGTCCTAGCTGAGGTACCTTGGGCAAATCATTTCACCCCGCAGTCCCTCCTTTGCAGCATGCATAAGATGAGGAGAATAACAATGTAAACCTCCTGGATTGTGTGAGGAGTAGGTGCCATAGTTCCTCTTGCCTGCTCTACATGTAATAGCCAGTGTTAGGACAAGGCTTCACTTTCATGCTGGTACTCATGAGGGTAGAGGTTTATCCTTCAGTGTTGATGGGGATTTGTGCTGGCTCCAACTCTGCCTGTAGCCAAGTGTTTCCATTCCTTTTTGGGGAAATTCCTAGGTGTGGAATTACTGTGTCATATGGGAAATACCTGTTTAACTATTTCAGACACTACCAAACTATTTTCCAAAGTAGCTGTGCCATTTTAGATTCCCAACAGCAATGTCTGAGGATTCCAGTTTCTTCAGATCCTACCAGGCACTTGTATTTTCTGTTTTTAAAGAGTTATTCTAGTGGGAGTACAGTTATATCTTAGTGTCCCTTCCTTGTCTTTAAATAAATATAGGATGGCATCACCTGTAGTTTAATCTTTTGATTTTTTTTATTCCTGGTCAAGAAAAATTTCAAGCACTTACAAAAGCCATCTTCTCATCTGATGACTAATGATGTTAAGCATCTTTTTTCATATTCTTATTTGCAGTTATTATATCAACTTTGGTGGAATCACTGAAGTTTTACTAACTTTTAATTGGCTTTTTGTCTTATTATTAAGTTGTAATATTCTTTATATATTCTGGATGAAAGTCTTTTATCAGATATATAATTTGAATATATTTCCTCTCAGTGTAAGACTTATCTTTTCATTTCCTTATTGATGTTTTTTGAAACTCAAACATTTCAAAATTTGAAAGAATCTAATTTATTCCCCTTTGATAAATAGTGCTTCTTGTTATATCTGAGAATTCTCTGCCAAATTCAAAATAACGAAGGTTTCCTCTTATGTCTTACTTTAGAAATTTTAAGTTTTAAGGTCTATAATTCATTTTAGTTGATATTTGTGTTTGATGTGAGGTAAAAGTCTCAGTACATTTCTTTGAATGCGATTATACAATTGTCCCAGAACCATCTGTTGAAAAGACATCCATTACCCAGTGAATTGTCTTGGCACCTTTGTAGAAATCCATTTCTCATAAATGTAAGAATTTATTTTTGAACTCTTGATTCAGTTCAAATAGTCTGGGTCACTGTGCCTTTAGAGTAAGTTTTAAAATCAGATAGTGAAAGTTTTCCAAATTTGTTCTTATTTTGCAAAATGTTTTGCCCACTATCTAGGTCCTTTGTATTTCCATATGCATTTCAGGATCAACTTGTTATTTTCTAAAAATAAATAAATAAATAAAAGTGATTTTGCAGGGACTGCATTGAATCCATAGATTAGTTTGGGAAGAATAGCTATATTGACATTATTGAGTCTTAATTTGCAAACATGGAATGTCTCTTTATTTATTTAAATCTTCTTTAAAATAGCTCAGCCTGTTTTGTAGATTCCATAATATGTCTTTCACTTCTTTTAACTTTCTTCCTAATATTTTTTGGATGCTCTTATGAATAAAAGTATTTTCATTTCCAGATTATTTGTTCCTAATAGTACATAGTCGATGTGTTTATATTATCTTGCATCCTGCAGTCTTGCTAAAATCACTTATTAGTTCTAGTATATTTCTATACATTCCATCAGGTTTTCCACATACACAATAATGTTACCAAAAATAACACAGTTTTATTTCTTTCTTCTATGCTGCATGCCTTTATTCATTTGTTTGATTGGGATTTTTATTGCATCATCACACTAGTTAGAACCAGCAATAGAATGTTAAATTGATGTGAAAGTAGATATTCTTTCCTTGTTCCTGAGCTTAGGTGAAAGTATTCCTTTGTTAATGATTAAGTCTGACATTAGCTGTGGGTGCTTCATACATGACCTTTTTTAAATTTAGAAAGTTGCCTTCTGCTCATAGTTGCTGAACAATTTTGTCACGAATGGAAATTGAATTTTTGTCAAATATATGGTTTTTCTGCACTTATTATGATGATCAGTTGTTGACCTTTATTTGAAAAATATGATGCAGTAGATTAATTAATTTTTATAACTTAGGCCAACTTTGCATTTCAGGCATAAATCTTACTTGGTCTTGACATACACCCTTTTAATATGATGCTGGAATTGGTTTGCTAATGTTTTGTTTGTAGTTTTTGCACAAACAAACAAGAGATATTGGTCTATATTTTTCTTTTTGGTCATATCTTTGTGTTTGGTATCAGTATAACATTGGAACTATTGAGTGAGGTGGTAGTTGCTTCCCCCTCCTTTATTTTCTGAGTTTGTGAAATATTACTATTATTTCTTCTTTCAATATTTAATAAATCCAACAGTAACACCACTTGGGCATAATCTTTTCTTAGTGAAAAGTCATTAAGTATTGTTACTTATTACAGGTCTATTCAGATTTTCTTT